>NC_056714.1:19884496-20484496 GCF_018831695.1 Puntigrus tetrazona | reverse complement strand
CCCCCATTTGCATGAATGATTTTTTTTTTAAGTATGAATGTCAAACCCAACACATTTTCCAGGACACGCTAATGAACTTCTCCTGCTGTTACAGCCTTGAGGACAGAAAGATCCAGCCAGACGCAAATAGTATTCAAATATACAATGCCAGCCGAAATGAATCCGAGCTAAGGAAGCGGACAATCCATTTTTTTGCTGAAAGCTGAAAAAAATATCACATTGCCGGCGTATGAAGTAAGATGTAGCGGAGCTAAAATCACACAGCCAGCGTGAAGACTATTTCTCCCTAAAACCAGACCTCGGCTTCCAGATAGATCTCTCTCTCTGTGTGTGTGTGTGTGTGTGTGTGTGTGTGTGTGTGTGGAAGTCAATTGAAAGAAATTTTCATTTTCCTCACATCCTGTCTCCCCCATCCTGACCTCCTCGATGGTCTTGCAACGTGACCGGCGAGCTGCAAGCACATCAGGCTTTGGTGTTTAATGCCAGGCACATCTCAGTAACAAGAGGGAGCATCGGTTAAGTGCAAATGCCAGTGCCCGGTGATTGTGGCCGCAATTACAGGGTGGAGAGATCTGCTATTTATTCCTGTCATCTCCAAATGTTAAATCATGCAAATGCTGGGCACAGACCTACAGCGGAATAAGAAGAGATGTGTCCTTCATACTGTATGTTTGCAGCGTTTAAGGCTAATTGCAGCGTCTCTGTTTCTCGTTCTGTTTGCTTGACCCAGTACAACAAAGAGCACAGCACTCAACTGAACGCTCCTGTGCTGACATTCTGGCAATAAGATAATGCTATAAAAAGCATAAAATGCATAACATGCAATATTAAAAAATATTATGCGGTTAAGCGAAATAAGAAACGTTTCTTATAATGTATATCTTGTAAGAATGAGAAGAAACATTTAACTAAAATGAAAAAAAATAACATTTAAATAAAAAAAACTAATTTGAATGCGTCATAAGGATTTATTTTTCTGTTTTTCCACTGGAAATTTTGTGAATATTGTACTTTTTTCAAAGATGTATTATCACTGTTTACATTAACAGACATTATCTGTCTGACAAATCGACATAATTAATTTACAGTAATTAATAAGTAGAAAATGACAAAGATGTACTTTAAGTATCATATCAAATAAATATTATATTTTATTATGTTTTTAGATAACAATTATTGTTATTTACTATTTATATATATATATATATATATATATATATATATATATATATATATATATATATATATATATATATATATATATTGTGACGAAAGTCCCCGAGGATCGATCAGCGTTGCCCTGGGAACAAACACGGAACACCTACACCAGCCACTCAACGACGGATTCGCCACACCTGGAGCTCATCAGCCGCGGGCCAGATAAGCCCGCCAGGCGGCGGCTTCAGTGAGCCACGAGACTCGGAAACGCAAGCTAACCTGTTGTCTCTTTCTTTGTCTCCCAGAAGCTACAACGTGACGGGCCTGCCTGAGCTACTTCCCCTACTACCTCACAGTGGACTCCCTCACGTTACTAAGCACGGGAAACACCGAGACGACTCACCGCTGCACTCACCGGATTCACCGCTACACCACCCCGGACTCACCGCCGCACTCCTCGCCACGGACTCACCGCTCACCTTCTGTGTATTGTCTAATAAATACACCCTCCGGGATTTTCACTGCACCTGTTTCTCTTGTGCTTCCTCTGCCTCGCCACAAGTGGTGGAGAATGCGAGCAGTTTTTAAGCGCAAGAGAACGGAGGAAACAAAGAGAAAAAGGAAGAGCGCTATCGCCGCCTCTATTAAAGGTTCCCCACAACATCAACTTCTCTCTTTGTTTTCCCCCCAGGCAAGCGCTCGCTTCCCGGCGAAGATGGAGGAATTCCTCCAACGCCTCTCAGAGGTTTCCATTCGCCAGCAACAGATCGTCGAGCATTTGGCTACCCGCCAGAACGAGACCGAGCAGGAGCTCGCTGCTCTCGCGCCGCCACTCAACCACGCCCCGTCGTGCCTGATCCCCGGATGCAAGCCACACAGCTGCTACCCAAAATGGCCGCCAGCGATGACCCTGAAATATATCTCGAGATGTTCGAGAGCGTCGCAACCACGGAAGGATGGGACCGGAGGGATTGGGCACGCGCGTTGGCCCCGCTGCTGTCAGGAGAGCCCCAGCGCCCTATTTCAGCATGCCGGCCGACCTGGCGAATGTATCGACGACCTAAAGAGGGAAATCTTGGGCAGGGTCGGTCTATCACCGGTCTGCGCAGCCCAAGCCTTCCAAGAGTGGGTCTTCCAGTCTCGCCAGCCGGCAAGGACCCAGGCCGCCGAACTTACTCGGCTAGCGCAACACTGGCTCCTGGATGGGACACCAACCCCCGCCATCATTGTGGAAAGGGTGGTGATAGACCGGCTCCTGCGGGCTCTCCCGGAATTATCGCCAGGCGGTCGGTATGAGAAACCCCAAGAACGTCATGGAGTTGGTTGAGGCGGTCGAGCTGGCGGAAGCCGCACAGCGCGTTGAGAGCCGGGAGCGGGCGCCATCTTTTCCCGGAGGGTGTCCCAGGAGCGGCGCGCGCGCGGAGGGCACCCGGCGACCGATGGAGAGGGCGGCGGTCCCGACCGTGAGAGATGAGCCGATGCCAACCGAAGAGGCTTCCAACTCCTCTAGGCGTGGCTGGCAGGCTGCAGTCTCCACCGGGAGCTTCCCGCGCCGCACCGAAATCCCCATCGGCCTGAATGGACGGAAGTTCAGAGCCCTCCTGACTCTGGCAGTACCATCAGCCTGGTTCAGTCCGCCTCCTACCCCGGCGCGCGGAACCGCGGAAACGGGCTGCCACTGACCTGCGTCCACGGGGACACCAGGAAAGTCTCCACCCGTCTCATCACCGTGGCAGCGACAGGAGGAAGCTGGCCCCTGGAGGTGGGCCTCGTGACAAGACCTGCCGGTACCAATCATCCTCGGGCGGGACTGGCCGGGTTTAGAGGCGCTACACACCGCGACACAGCCTGTCAGCCCTCAAAGCCCTCGCCGGAAGAGGCGAGAGGGGAGGAAACCGCCGCCCTGCCGTTCTCCTAGCATCGGACAGCGGAAGAGATGGTGAGTCCCCTCCGAATACTACTAATGTATTCTTTGATGTGTTCCAACAGGTAGTCGGAGGGGGCTCGTTCGGCCGGGCTCAGCGGGAGGATGACCGGCTCAAGAATTGCTGGAACCAGGTACATTTCATGGATGGAGAAGAGACGCGGCCCGGCCCCCATCCTCTTCCCCATTTCATTGTGGAGAACAGCCTACTCTATTGTGTCGCCCAGCGGAGGAGGAGGAGAAACGGCTCCTGGTGGTGCCCGAGGAAAGTGGACACCATCTTGGAACTCGCCCACGCCCACCCACTGGCCGGACACCTCGGGGCCGCCAACACTATCAAGAGGATCCGGGACCGTTTCCACTGGCCGGGGCTCGAAGATGTGAAACTGTTCTGCCAGGCCTGCCCGAGTGCCAGAAGACCTCGCCCGGCCACCTCCCCTAGTCCACTTATCCGCTGCCCATAATCGAGGTGCCCTTTGAGCGCATCGGGATGGATCTGGTGGGCCCGCTGCGAGGTCTGCCCGCGGCCACGAACACATCCTGGTGATGTGGACTCGCCACCCGTACCCGAAGCCATCCCACTCCGCAAAGCCACCGCCAAGGCGTCGCCCAGGAGCTCTTCACCCTGTCCACCAGAGTGGGGATACCGGGAGATACTGACCGACCAAGGCACCCGTTCATGTCCCGGTGATGGCCGACCTCTACAGGCTGCTACGGATCCAGCAGCTGCGCACCTCAGTGTACCACCCCCCAGACGGACGGACTTGTGGAGCGGTTCAACCAGACACTGAAGCAGATGTTGAGAAGGGTTGTCTCCGAGGACAAACGGGACTGGGACCAGATGCTCCCCTACGTCCTCTTCGGGGTGCGAGAGGTGCCCCAGGCCTCCACCGGCTTCACCCCATTCGAGTTGCTGTTCGGCCGACAGCCGCGAGGCCTGCTGGACGTGGCAAAAGAGGCCTGGGAGCAGCAGCAGCACCCGGATGCCCAGAGGTCGGTCATAGAACACGTTCAAGCCATGCGGGACCGGATTGAACGGGTGATGCCCCTCGTGCGGGAGCACATGACGCAGGCCCAGCAGCAACAACAACGGCACTATAACCGCCCTGCACAACCCGGGAATTCCAGGTCGGCGGACGGGTCATGGTACTAGTCCCCACCAATGCATGCAAATTCCTGGCCACCTGGCAGGGTCCATATACCATTCTGGAAAAGATCGGCCGGTTACTTACCGAGTCCGCCAACCAAACCGTCGGCGCACGCGAACAAATATACCACATTAACTTGTTGAAGAAGTGGGTGGGGACTAGGAACACCTTTCCACACTCGCCATTCAGGAGGGCCCGATGCGTACACCAACGCCCTGCTCGCTCCCGCTGAAAGACGGAACTCCAACATTTGGTCGGTCAGTTCTCGGATGTGTTCTCGTCCACGCCCGGGCAGACTAACCTCCTCCAGCACGAGATCCGGACCCCTCCCGACGTCATCGTCCGGCAGCGGCCCTACCGGATCCCTGAGGCTCGTTATTGAGGAGGAGGTAAACCAAATGCTGAAGTTGGGGTGATTGAACCATCGACGAGCCCGTGGTCCAGCCCCATCGTCCTGGTTCCAAAACCAGGCGGCACCCTCCGCTTCTGCAATGACTACCGGCGACTCAACCAGGTCTCCGAGTTCGACGGATATCCCATGCCCCGTGTAGACGAACTGCTGGAACGTCTCGGAAGGGCCCGGTATATCTCCACCCTCGATCTCACCAAAGGATACTGGCAGGTTCCGCTGTCAGAGAAGCCAAGCCAAAAGCGGCTTTCTCCACCCCGGCGGCCACTGGCAATACCGGTCCCTTCCCTTCGGGTCTACACGGGCACCAGCCACCTTCCAGAGACTAATGGACATCTTACTCCGACCCCACCAACAGTGCGCCGCAGCCTATCTCGGCGACCTTGTGATTCACTCGGAGACCTGGGAAGACCATCTGGAGCGCCTGCGGAGGGTGCCGGGATCTTCGACGGGCTGGACTCACCGCCAACCCCAAGAAATGTCACCTGGCGCTTTGAGGCGAAGTACCTGGGTTATCGAGTTGGGCGAGGACTGATCCGGCCACAGGAGAGTAAAGTCACCGCGGTCCAGGAGACCCCAGGCCCACCAACAAAACCCAGGTGCGCGCCTTCTTGGGGTTGGCAGGGTATTATCGTTGTTTCATCCCGACTTCTCCTCCATAGCCGCCCCTCTGACAGACCTGACCAGGAAGGGGCAGCCTGAACAGGTTCTGTGGAACCCCGGCCTTGAGGAAGCGTTCCAGAGGATTAAGGCCGCACTCACCTCAGACCCTGTCCTGAGAGCCGCGGACTTGGCTGCCCCTTCCTGCTACAGACGGATGCTTCTGATGTGGGTCTGGGAGCCGTGCTGTCCCAGATCCAGGAAGGAGCATCCGGTCTTATATATCAGTAGGAAGCTGACCCCGCCCGAGAAAAACTACGCCGCGGTGGAGAAGGAGGCCCTAGCCGTCAAGTGGGCAGTCCTGGAACTGCGGTACTACCTCCTGGGCGGCGGTTCACCCTACTTACCGACCACGCACCCCTCCAGTGGATGGCCAGGGCCAAGGACACGAACGCCAGGGGTGACCCGCTGGTTCCTCGCGCTCCAGGACTTCCACTTTGGCGTGCAACACCGCGCCGGGACAGCCAAACGCCAACGCCGGCGGCCTATCGCGGATGTGGTCGGCTTTTGCAGGTCTGTCAGGGTCACTCCCCACCACCCCAAATTTCCCGTTATTACGCTCTGCTTTATCCACCAGGACCAGGACAGCGCTTGGGGGAGTGTGTGGCGTCCGAGGATCGATCAGCGTTGCCCTGGGAACAAACACGAACACCTACACCAGCCACTCATTATTCGCCACACCTGGAGCTCATCAGCCGCGGGCCAGATAAGCCCGGCCAGGCGACGGCTTCAGTGAGCCACGAGACTCCGGAAACGCAAGCTAACCTGTTGTCTCTTTCTTTGTCTCCCAGAAGCTACAACGTGACGGGCCTGCCTGAGCTACTTCCCCTACTACCTCACAGTGGACTCCCTCACGTTACTAAGCACGGGAAACACCGAGACGACTCACCGCTGCACTCACCGGATTCACCGCTACACCACCCCCGGACTCACCGCCGCACTCCTCGCACGGACTCACCGCTCACCTTCTGTGTATTGTCTAATAAATACACCCTCCGGGGGTTTTCACTGCACCTGTTTCTCTTGTGCTTCCTCTGCCTCGCCACAATATTATTAAAATTAGGTAATTTCCCTTTACAAAAAACACTTTTTTTGTAATAACTACAATATTTGTTTTTAAAAACAAAATGTATATTATCACTTTAATGTAGAATGCATATTTACTTTCAGTTATTTATACATATAAACATATATAAATTATATAATATTACAAAGACAGAACGAGTAATATATTTAACAGTTTACAGTTAACAAATGAATAGGTTTTTAAACACACTGGCTATACTGTAATAAATTATTTTTGGAGTGCGGTATGTAAAAGAAACTATTTCAGTTTTTTTAACTCAGCGTGTTACTTGCTGATTATATGATGAATAAAATTGATAGCAATTTTTTGTGAATCATTTTCCAAATGTTTTAGTCAGTGTAATGTATTAAAGCACAATGATTTATCATCTGACAGAATCAGTGTACCATGACAAGCGGCATTAGAACAATAGCTCAAGAAGCACACCTGGACCTTGAGGACCGTTGGTTCAGCTCCGTGTTTTGACCAAGGCCAGCTCACGAGAGGATTGACTGCATTCATTGCATTCTTCTTTGTGCAATTCCAAATCCCGATTTTGAAGGTTTCTTGAGAGCTATACTACAGCTTTTTAAGACTCTACCTTTAAGACGATATCTAGTTGTGTAAGACACATTGGAGCTTATTCTTCCACAGCTGTGTGAAGACTCGCACACGCTGTGTTGAGAGCTCAGAGCTTGCGAACGCTGAATCGGGGAGTTACACAACTCTAGATCTCAAAGGACGCTGAGTCTACTTTTATTGCAGAGGACACATTTCAAGCATTAAGAGTTCTGCAAGTGGGCTTAAAACCTTTCTGGCTCACAGGGAGGAACTTCCCCCCTCTGGATTTGATTTAATTTTGTATTTGAGGTTGAGATTTAATTCAAAGGCCTGCAAGGTCGACTGACCCACTAACTTTGAAGCACCCCGAATAAAGAAGCTATTAGATAAAAGTGTCAGCTAAGGAAAGGCCAGAATATAAGGTAGTAACATTTCATTCTGATGAACTGAAGGCATGAAAATAACTATTAAATAAAAATAGATTAAAAAAACGTAAGGAAAAAAACCCCACGCAAACAAAAATTTTAAATATTGCCTTGTGAGCTAACTGAAATTAAATTAAAGGTTGAGCTCAAGCACTAAAAAAAAAAAAAAAAAGTAAATGAATAAATGAATGTTACCAAACAAATTATAATACATAAAATAAAATAAAATCCATGCGTGCATAAATTAATAAATAAATGAATATGTAAATGGATTTTTAACTACAGTATGGGCATACAAATGGGTACATACAAATAAAATAATACCAAAAATGTATTACATATCACATTATAATCCCATTATTAAAACAATGTGGTCATCTGAAATAAAATAAAATTCAAAATAAATAGAAAAATAAAAATAAATACAATAAAATACAAAGTACAAACGAATAGTTTATTTGCAAAAACAGAAACTCAATTTTTTTTAATTCATGTTTTTTTTTTATTATGTTATCATGTTAGTTGTATTTTTAGTTATGTTTAAACTTAACCCAAATAACAACTGTAGTTTGATTGAGATTAATTGGAATGCACAAGGATTTTGGAAAACTGTCAAAAATCTGTTTTTGCAAATGAACACTTCAAACACACAAAAGGGCAGCATTATTTTTGCTTCCCATCTAACCCCTCTTACTAATGATAGGCATAAGCACCTCCTGGAGTTCCCTGCAATAGTGCAGTGGTAATGTGAGTCTGTATTATCCACAGTAGTGTACAACACAACACAATCTCTATCAGTAACACAGAGCAGACCTGATCTGGGGAATCTGATTAGATGCAGGTAAAGCCAGCAGACTGCTGCACATCAGATAACACAGCAGTGTCTCGCCTTCCTGCACCGCCAGCCCCACCAGCACAGCCTTCAAGCACGAGAGATCAGTGATTAAATGGCTATTTGTGTTGCACTCTGTTAAAGTGTGTGTGTATGTGTGTGTGTGTGTGTGTGCGTGTGTGTGCATGCATGGTGGAAACAGTTTGTTTTTCCTGAAATTGTTTGCTGTGGTTGAGATGCACAGTCTCCTCAGGTTCTGTGTGTGTCGGATAAACAGGGTAAATCTATATGAATTCATTTTTAGATCTGGTATACATACTGTGTACAAAACAGTCCTTCCCACCACAAACAAACAGAATGAAACAAGCATCCCAGATACAGAGAAACGATAGATAGATAGATAGATAGATAGATAGATAGATAGATAGATAGATAGATAGATAGATAGATAGATAGATAGATAGATAGATAGATAAAGAGCTTTAGAAGGTTCTTTGTTGAACACAATTATATGTTTATGGTTCTCTAATTAGAGATTATTTTGGGATAGTTTACCTTTATTTCAGTGTTTTTCCTCAGCAATCAATCCAACTTGCTGGCTTCTTCAGTGTTGAAAGGTCAGTCAAAATCGCTTTCCAATACACACATTATTTGGCTGAATTAGTACAGAATGTGCCAGTCCTCCCTTCTGTCCTCCAGCGACCTGACAGTGATGAGAAGCATTTAATAATGGAGAACTGAAGTGGGTCTATATTAGGTTTCATTACATTTCATCACTTGAGAAATGTTGACTCTATTTATCTATCTATCTATCTATCTATCTATCTATCTATCTATCTATCTATCTATCTATCTATCTATCTATCTATCTATCTATCTATCTATCTATATCTACCAACTATCTGTGTTTGTAACTAATGTGTTTTTTTACATAAACTTGTGTAATTGACAGTTTAAGCGCAATATTACATGAAAGACAGGCTTAGTACTCACATGCCCTGTAAAAGCTACTTCATCTGTGTGCACGCCTCAATGTGCGTGCTCAGAAAATCAAAATATTCAACTATAAGTTTCAGAAGTTTGTAAAGTTTCAGATAGATAGACATGATAGTCTGAACCAAACATGTTTTAGTTTAGAATAAACGCACAGCCCTGTTCTGGAGAGGAGACGCGAGCAGCAGCTGATTTGCATTTAAAGAGACATGCATCTGAAAACAGCGTGTTTCTGCTTCCGCCTAATATAGCCATTTTTAAAATGATATAATAAATGATTTGTGTTATATTTTCAGCTGAAACTTCACAGACATATTCCGGAGACAACTAAGACTTATATTACATTTTGTTAAAAGGGGCATAATAGGTATTGAAATGAAAGCATTTATGTTAAAATTGTATTACATTTTGTATTACATAGATACATTTTTTAAATAATAATAATTAGTCTTTTGTTGATTTTGATTGCTTTCATTGCCTAAATTGCTTTGGATAAAAGAGTCCGCTAAATAACTAAATAAAAATGTAATGTTAACATATTTTTAACATAATTTAATAAGCAAATAAATATGATATATAATTATAAATATATAGATATTTTGTATAAAATATGAAAGATAATATATATATATAATATTAAAGGTTTAAAAACTGGCTATAATAATAATAAACAAGTAATATAATAATAATAATATATATAATATATATATATATATATATATATATATATATATATATATATATATATATATATATATATATATATATATATATATATATATATACAATAATATAACAAAGGCTATAATAATTTTATATTAGGCCTATATTGTATATAAATATTATATTGTATAAAATTACTATCTTATTGCTTATAAATATTTTATTGCACATAGCCCTAAATTTATAGAAAAATATTAAATATGCAAAATAGCACTTGAATATTTGATATGACTTTTTTTTTTAATATTAGGCAATTAAAATAAATATATTTATAAGATGTACAAAAAATTGTACTAATAAAGACTTCTCTACCGAAAGCTTCTTGAACAGTTTCCCTTTTCGAGATGAAGCAGAATTTGGACCCGGCCTCATCTGGAAAGGACCGCCATAGGATCTCAAGGAATGAATCTACCTTGAGTCTGCAGGACAGGTGTAGGACAGGTGATGAGTGACAGGACCTCTAATGGGCCAAACGCAGCTTCTTGCTCCACCATTCCAATTAATATCCACGTCTATCAGTCACAACTCAGACAGGAGATGAGAACGGAAGGGGAAAATATAGCAATTATTACAGACCAATCAGTTACAGGAATTGAAAAATTCAGTCCCTGTTGGGAAAAATGGGCTGAGGGGCCGGGGACAGTCACCAACGATCATGTATTCATTATGGGAGATGTTCCAGCGCCTATGAGCTCCATTAATATTTTAGCTAGTCCACAGCATAAGAGCGTAGGCAAGAGAGAAAGAGATTTATCCGCTGTCATAAACTGATCTGAAGCGCAACCCCCATTCTGCAAAACAGTATAACTTTCTGATTAATTAAACTCCTGTGGATTATGAGTATGGCGAGCCTGACTATGCTGCCTACCGAAGTGTGGGGTTTAATGTCCTCCGCAGCTTTGCAGATAATTGCATTCCCAGGCAATAAGTCTTTGTTAATATGATGGGGAACATGGAACAAAACACTGGGAAAATAAGATACAGGTCCATTATTGCGCGAAGCCGAGGAGCGGCGAGTTGTGGGAGGAGAGCAGCAGTTCATGAACGTCGGCAAACCCGAGGGCTTTCCTTCCTGAATTCGCAGCGCTGATTGAACGTTTAAAACCGGCACCTCAATACAGCACGAAAACTAAAGCTCCTCCTGAGACCCTATCGCGCCGCATGAATTTCAAACAGGCATAACTACGCATCCTGCTTTAATTACGGAACAATTTAGAGGCCTTTTAGCGTTCGACGGCAGTAAATGAAGCGCTTTTACGCTTGGCGCAATCAAGCCTGCTGTCGTTTTTCTCCTATATTTTTCATCATCTTCTTCTAATGAGGCATCGGGGGAGGACCGTCTCGTGTTTCTGTCTTTTCGCCTCATTGGTCGACCGCACTCCGGCTGACCGGAGGTCACACTCAGATGCTCCGTTCCAGTGCAAGGAAGTCTGCGTTGTGACAAGCAACAGGGGCAACAGGAGACCGCAGAGACCGCTGATGGACAGCTGGGCCTCCAGAGGAACTCCCTCAAGTGTATAATGAACCTGCAATGGCACAGTGACAGTTGCCAGATTAAATCACTGCGTATCACGGGAGGAAAAGGACATCTTAAACGAAAGCAACACCTTGAGAGTATTATCCTGGGTTACACTATATTTTGATAGTCCACTTTAGACATTCTACTGTCTATGAGTAACTTTGCAATGTCACTATGTCAACTAATTCTCATTAATTTGCAACTACAACTCTCAGAGTAGACTGTTAGGGTTTAGGGTTAGTAGAGTAAGTATAAATATATAGGCTACTTGCAAAGTTTCTGATAATCAGTATGCTACTGTTTGCAGTGGATTCATCAAAATAAAGTTTTAGATGTTAAGCAGAAAGTCTACTAATACTGACTGCTAGCTGACATGCAGTTGCAAAGTTACTTACAAGTAGAATGTCTAAAGTGGACAATGAAAATAAATTATAAATAAAAAGTCTGTATTACAGAAATGTATTATGTTATTCTTGATTTAAGATTTGAACATTTCTATTTCCTATAAGTTAAATTTCCTAACAATAAATAAGCCTCAAATAAGTAGCCTAACTGCATATTTACCTCATAATTATAATTAGCCTATATTATATTTTTTGGTTTGCAAACTCTTATTAAATTCTAAAAACATTCCAGAACAAATACTGCACCTGACACTCTTAAAGGTTATTCAGGCATGTGGTTCCATGAAGAACCTTCACAGAACTTTTCCATTTTGAAAAAGATGTTCATGAAGGGGAAAAGATTCTTTAGAATTATATATTTTCTTCACACTAAGAAAACATTGTTCTTATGGACTATTCACTGAAAGGTGAACAAAGAGTTCTTTCACTTTAAGGAGCGCAGTGCAACTTTTCTGTCAGTCGAACCAAAAAGTTTAAGGCCAGTATAACTGCATATTTGAGATCATTTAGGCCTACACTATACACTAAAAGAAAAGTTTTAAATGATTAATTATTAATTAAATTATGCCAGCTTGACCTCTAAGTTCACTGAAGATATTTACTAAAAGAATTGAAAAAAAATAAAAAATCTTGCAAGACCTCAACCAGCAATATAAGATGGCACAAAGTAAATCACAAATGTCTCAATTTCAATGAGCTAAACCTATAGGGGCACGTCTTTTAAGGTGAAGTACTCAGTTTGAGCTATTTTATTATTCATTTTAGATTTTGAATGAAATTGGCATATTTATAATCAACAGTTTGACTCGCTCAGCTGGTTCTCTCAACCGGTCCAGCTGTTAAGATCCCAAAACCGCTCTAAAACCAGCAAACCAGACGAGCCTGACTTAGAACCCTCTTCTGAGGCTCATCTGAAAATCCATCCAGCGATGATTGCTGATGAGCACATAGCAATCAATCCTGTAAAAAAGCTTGTCAGTGGATTATAAAAAAAGAAGGCAACAGTTCAGAGGCTGACATCTATTTGTTTGGTAATGAAAGATGATTTTCTCTCTCTAAATCACATGGGAAAGAAAATCATTTTATCATCTTTGTAGCTCCTGATGCGTGAATGTATTATGAAGGTAAATCATCTCCATTTGTCAAACACTCTTTGGTGCAGCAGGGACAATAAATCAATACACGTGTTCATTTGGTGAAGTGTTAATGAATAGCTCACAGAAGCATGTATATTCACTGTTAAAAATATAACTGTAAAGGAATATAAACACTTTAAACAATGCATACTGCATTTTAGCATGACCAAGCTTGATCTTTTATCTTTTCTGTGATATTTAAAGTTAACACAAATGGAGAGAAAGGGGATAAACGCAATGTGGAATTGGTCAGTGGAAAACAATAAATTATTTTATCAAAGAAAAAGCATTGAAATAACATGCACGCGTGTAAAGTAACATGTATTAATAAGTAAATAGGGTTATTTCCTTTTGGCATTTTGAGTGTTGATAAATGTCAAATATGCAAAAGGGGCCTTTTAGAAATGAAATAAGCATTATAACTGACTTCAGATGGAACGGCAAGCATATTCCTTTTTTTAATAATTAAAAAAGGTATGTGTAGGTAGCAAACAGAACAGATGTGGCGGAATAAAAATGGGAAACGAGGACACAGGGGATGCGTAGACATCTCTAAAAAAGAAAGGGCACCAGAGGAAAGAATAATAAACAACATAGATGAATGAAACTCTCTGGTGCACAGACAGGTGCAAATAACAGAGGATTGAGCTGAAAGGAGAAAAAAGAAAATCATCCGTCTTAAGGTATCACGGCTATTCGCCAAACCCTCGGACTCTGGCGCTTTATAAATCATGAGATGCAAACAAGCAGTTTGTTTGTTTTCCTTAAGGTGAGCCAGATAATGGGATTTCACGGGACATAACATTACAAATCTGAAGCGTACAGAGATTTGGCAGCGTACGTATTCGGATCCCGCTCATTAATAGTTCAGGTTTGCATTATGACATCATTGTTTACCTTCTTGCAGAAAAACAAGATGCAACTTTATTTAGGACAGTATTCAAAATCAGGCCTGCGTGTGCTTTTATGAGCTTAAAAAGAAGCCAGGGATGATCTAACTGGCTGTTCCAGGGGATTTGTCATTATTATGCAAAGCACTGCGCGCTATTGACTTGAAAGAGCATGTCAAAACACAAACAAATCTTAATTATAATATTTTATTCTGAGAATGTGAAACTGAAGCCAAATGGTGTCTTAGAGACGTGGGGGTATTTAGTGACCCAGATTGAGCATGAAATACATGCACACGGCAGGAGAAATTCAGAGTCCACCAAACAGCTTTTTATAATCATAATTATATGCCATTTGGTTTGTGATTTTCATTCATTAGAGTCATTCTGTCAACAGAGAGATCGTGCCGCGGCCTTCACGGAATGATATTAAAACTGACCCCATTTTTTCAACAGCGCTGCCCCACGACTCCGCTCATGTGAGAGTAACAGTGATCATGCATATGGAGAACATGGAGGTGGAGAGCTGAAGATACTCACAGGCAGTGGCAGACAGTGGGAAGTGTCACGTATTTCTGTCCAGATTATTCCACGAATCAGAAAACCCCTCACATTTCCACGGAACAGAGACGTCTAGTCCTAAAACCTGGAAGAGAATTAGCATATTTGAGCCACGGATTCCCTTGGGAAATTCCTATGGTGGTTATGGATTTATGAGAAAATGTAATGGATTCAAGTGAAACAACATTTGAATAGGTCTTCAAAAGTTGCACACGGTCAAATCTCTAATATGAAGAAGAAAAAAAAAAGAAAGAATGCATAAACACAATTACAAGTACATTAACGTTTGGTGTTTGAGAGATTTGTGTGTGAACAGCATTTCTTACGTTTACCAAGTTTGTATTAATTTATTTTTTTATTTGTATATACATTTTAGATTAATCCGGGCTTAAGTGTTACATGATCTACAGAAGTCATTAAAATATGATCATTTGGTGCATGGTTTATCAGCAATGTTTAACATTTAGAACGGCATTTTATGCAACTGATGAAGTGGACAAGCGCTGGAGTCCTTACATAGCAACACTGCTATTTACCAAATAAAAAACTGATTATTTAATTATTTCATAAGAATGAGACAGATATGGAAGCCCATTTCTGCATCAAAATAACATTTATGTTAGGAAATAAAATCATTCTGAAATATATCAAGACATAAAGTAATGACCAATAAAGCCGAATTTGTTAGACAAAGTCACAGAGGAATATAAGAATCACAGTTATGAGAAATAAGGGAGCCTATTTTAATATGTAATCAAATATGGAGCTATAAAGCCAAAGTCCCACCGGAGGATATTAAGATCATAATAAGTCAGAATTATACGAGACAAGATAGATACATAGAAAACAGGTATCTATAAAATTAACAGCTACCTGAGACGCCAGTCAATTATAGAGCAGTCATCATTATTGTTTTGTACATTTTGTTCAGTATATGGCAAGAGAATACTTTAGACAGCTGTTGTATAGGCTAAGTAGCCTGTTGGTACACTCTGTGTGTTTTGCATGCTTCAAGCTGAATAACCAAACCAGGATAAAATTGTCTTAAGTGGCCCAGAAATAAAACAGGGACAAAACATCTCACAGAAAAACTGATGCCAGGCATCTTAACAATGCTGATTCTGTCAGGAGTTCAGCGGAAGACGGCTGCCAACCGCTCCACGGGGAATTTTAAAAGATTCCTTCACACATCAAATGACTGTCTAGCAATGCCAATGTGTCTCTTTCATGCTGTTCCATGTTCTCTTTTATAGCCATATGTTTCCTTTTTCCCACCGTTTTAGACATAACCATATGCTGTTATTTTTTATTATTTAAATTAAGGCACTTATGGGAAGGGTGGGCATGAAATATAACAAAGATAAGTAACAGAACTGAAGATATTTGGATCACTGGCTTAGCTTCTCCACATATACAACAAGGCCTTTTATGATATGAATATTAAGGGTGTAATGCAGGCTACATGCATTCATGCCTAAAATAGGCCATTTGGTTTGTGGAAAACTACAGCATTGTTCCGCTTGCTGAATCAAATTTAAAACCTAAAGTTTCTTTTACTACCATTAATAAATAAATAACATTTCAAATGTAATAACAAATGCCGTTTTGGCGCGCTTTGAAGTAACGTGACAATGGACGCATAATTTTCCTCTGTAATGCTAATTATAACAGGAAATAAACATGAAGGAAAGTCTCACGTCTCATGTAATCGCTCAGTGTTAGTAAAACAGCTTGTAAACAAAATGTCGTTACCTGAGTCAAGTCATTCGGTGTCCACATCTCGCTAGCTCACCAGAGACATTTCACTAAATACTAAATATCGCATATTCATTAAATTACTTAACCTGTTTGTGACGCCCTTATTTTCATGTATTTATGTATGTTCAATGACCAATATAAATGTTATGCTTAGATTTAATTAGATTTAAGGTAATAGTAAAACCACCTTTGTGCGAAATTTGCGTTTACATACTTTTTTTTTAAAGTATGCAATCGTTGTGATGATTATTCGGTTGCATAAATAAAAAGCAAAAGCAATTTTTACATTTCGAACACGTTTGACACAAAAGTCATTTCTGGGTTGCTTATGCATTTCTGGCATAGTGTTTTTAGCACGTTGCTATGCAGTTGCTAGGTGGCATTCTGGTCGCGCAAGCGAGTTTGGGTTCTACAATGTAAACCTATGGGATTTTGTGCACTATTTCTCGTAAATCCAATCAAAGTAACAGCACACCTCTCTTCAGCGGGTATTGACGATCAAAATTGCGGCGGTGTGAGCTAGACAGGACAGGAAAACACTTCAAATGTGCGAATTACGAAAGCAATGAGGAACAATACATTTCAAGGTTGCTGGCAGGCACAGCTTTCTTTGTCTGTGTTTGACGGTGTGCCTTTTGTCAAATAACTTTCCAACTGAGCTGTCAACAGACCCAGAGGTAAAAACAACAGAAGCATGTCATTGCAAACAATAATTTTTCAAGGTGAACTTGCCTTTTGTCAGATAATGGTTTCAGGGGGTGGGCTTGTGTAATTTGCACATTAAATATTTCATTTATGTTCTGTTTTATTAATGTTAACTCCTGTTTAGCCAGAGGCCTTTCTGCTTTAAACCGTATTGGCACTCTTAGTTGAATTGGCTGTCTGTTCATTAATGGATAGAAGTTATTAGAGAATTTCATCACACTACACACAGCAAACCAAACGCATCTTTTTTTATTTATCATACTCAAAGAGCCATTGCCTTCGCACAAAACATACATTACCATACATTAAGTGGTAGTCATAAAAAAAAATCTCATGGATTTATTGCTAAATTACATACTACACAATAAGTCACATTCACCACATGTACCTAAGGCTGAATTGCATGTGGATCCATAATGCAACAAAGCAATATAAAATTGCATTTACTGCTGCCACACAAGTACTGCATGTAAAAAGGAAAAAAGGCACACCTGTGCATTTCTGTGATAAAACATTATCACAAATTGAAGCTGCGTGACACATTAAGAGAAATGCTTTGCAAAGCACCTGCGTGTGAAACAAATGGCTCTCAAGCACCCATTAAAGGTCTGGTTCTCTGAGTAATAGTATACTTTGAATTTTTGCCCTTTGGAAGTCTATGACAATGCAGATGGTCGCAGCAATTTCCAATCTGCTGCTTGGCTCGATTGCAAAATATGAGTTGTAAATTTGCCATTGAAGCCACTTCAGTATAATGGCGTAAAATGTTCAGTGCAAAATGGTTTTAGCGCAGCCTGATCTAATGGCACTTCATCTCAGCCTAGTAAAAATACCTGAAAACCACCATGTTCTTTCACACAACTGGAGGAAATGGGTGAAAATATGCTATTTCAAAAATCTGAGTCTACCCTAGCCATTTTTGAGGTAACTTGAATGAAGGCCAAAGCAACAAATGCAAGAGTAAGTTTATGTGAAATACCAGTAGCACAGCCCAAGATGTCAAACATTGATATAATACTCCTCATCCAAGTAAAATTTCACCACAGACAAACAAAAAAAGGAAAAAAACATTAAATGCACCACATGGGTGCAGTGAAGTTCTACAATCATTCGGCTGCAATTAACTGATAATACTAGTAAAGTAAATTTTTTCGTGACTCATTTTTCACTAAAAAAAGGAAACATTAAAATTTAAAGATGTTTAAGAAAATGTCAAGCGAAGTGAGTTTATCTTTTTTTAAGGAGGTTTACATTTTACTGGAAAACAAAACATGATATATCAAATTATACTTTTTTTTTAACACATAGTGCGTCATCAAACAATTGAATGTACTCTTCTTGATTTCCATTCTACGTTCAAGTAAAGCATGTTGTTCATATGCTAATGATTCCTTCCCAGGAATCGCAAAATGCATATCACAAAGCCCTAAATCTTTAATAAAAGCAGACAAAATAAAGTTGTGCACGTCATGTTTTCCCAGTGAGACCCTCAGCTGCAGTCCGCCCACCAAATATAACATCATTAACAGAGACACCATCGTAGGAAGCTCCCGCCAGTGTAAGGGGCAGATTGTGGTTGCTGATGTATTGCCTCATCTTTTCTGAAAATAAGACACAGTACACACAACTGTCCCTCATTTGCATGACTCAGGGAAAGGATAGTGGAATGAGTTTGGGTGATTAATAAACTCACCAAGTCGTTTCCAGTGTCCTAAATGGTACTGCGGAATGCAGTTCTGAAAGGAGAATCGCATAGATAAAACGATTTAATAACAGGAATGACAGAGCGGAGAAAAATACAAAAGCAATGACATTCATTAATCAAAAAAAAAAAAAAATCTTTCAGATATGAGATTCCAGATAAAGTAGCTGCCCCGAATATCTCTTCTCTTTGTGAGAGTGTATAAGGGTAATTAAACTGTTCAAAAGACAATGTAGCATGAAAAAAACGTAAGAGTATGTGTGTGTGGGCGCACTAAGGTGGAAATTTTCTTCTTGCTCTATGACCATATAATTAAGAATAAGTCAGTCAGAAATGAAGTAGAGCAGCTAGTTGCTCTTCTTGTTCACCCCAATGCCAGTCTGTCATCTCCGGCCTGAAACGAGTGACCCTTCCGGAGCCCTGTTCCTCGCTTCTGTTCTGCTCACTGAACTCTCAGAACCGCAGAGATGGAGGGCAGGGGTAATGTTTAAAGAAATGGACCATCTGCCCTGATTTATGTCAGAACAGAACCCCAGAGAGACGACTGAGGGCATCTGGTGGCTGTGAGCTCCATAAAGCTGATGTTATGCGTGGCTGACTCCAGCCAGAGTTTGGATAGTAAAGATTTTTTGGCCGTTCTTCAAATGAATGTGAATTAATCGGCCCATATTCTACACTTTTGCAACAATTGAATTTTTCTTCGCAGTTCAACTAAAAACGGTCTAATTTATTTTTACACAAATGTTTTAAACCCTTTCTCTGACCTGGAGAATTGGCTATTTTTGCTACTTTGGCATCTTTAAGACTTACATGCATAAATGCTTTGTTATGATATGCTTTGGTATGTAATGAACAGACTCTTCAAAGGAGCAAGAAAATGCTTCCGTAATATATGCTCAAGCAAAACCTTTTTATATGAAACATATAAATATATATAAAAAAGCTAAAATGTAAATGTATGTTTAAAAATACTACTATTATTATTATTATTAGTAGTAGTAGTAGTATTAAAAAGTGACACCTTTATTTCAAGTTTGCCATTTCATAATAGCAATTACCAACTCAAGGCTAGGTTACAGATATATTCAAATATCTTTATCTACAATACAAACAAAACCACATATTATTATTATTATTATATTTATTTCTATTTTATACATTATTCTACATGAAAAGTACATTTTCTTACAAAATGATTATTATTACTTATCTTTATAAACAGTATTACACACATTATATATTTATTTATAAAATGTAAAATGTATTACTATTAACGGCATTATTATTATTTATAGAACAATTTGCCACCATTTCATAATAGCAATAACCAACTTAAGGGTATATTTACAAATTACTTATATTATAAAAACACTTCATACAATTTTTCCTCTTTTTTTCTAATATACGTTTATAAAGATTGAAGACCAAGAATCTAAGACCCTAGGAATAGGCAATTTCTTTAAAATACATTTATTTCATACTAAGTATAGTTCGAATCTTCACATATTTACTGACATGTCGCTTAAAACGTATTGATATAAAAAATTATAATTAAAATTTATTTAGGCTACTACTTGCGCACAATGCGCATTTCTTAAGATTAAGCCTACAATGTGTTTTAATGTCATTATTCACGAGGCTTTAAATGCCGGATATAAGTGTAGCATACCTGAAGTATACTTACAGTAGTTCCACTTTAGCACAATCAACTACACTTCTTTATATCTTCAACATTTAATGTTTTACTTCGCAATAAGCTACTCAAAGCCAGGTTAACAGAGAATTTCGGGCTTTAGGCACCCCGGTTTGCACACCCCTCACCTGTAATGCACATGCTCAATGGTTTCTTGCCTTATTTAAACACACGGTCGCACCTTGTGTAAAGCGACGCAGCTCCATACAGGTTGAGCGTTTATGCTCAGGTGAGAGGTCACAGCCTGGGTGGCTCGATCCAACAGCGTCTGCTCCTTCACTGCATCAGGGTGACCAAACGTCTGCTCAAACCATGCTCCCCCCATCATCACCTTCACACACACACACACACGAGAAAATAACACCAGTCACAGAAATGGCTACTGTGATAACAGCCGGGATCATCCACGGGACCGATTCTCCAGCTGGAGGGCGTTGCATTATGTTATTCAGCCTGCTAACACTGGCCAAAGCATATTTCAGCTCCTCTAATGGCACTCTGAATCTAGAAGTTTCTGGCCTCTCGACTATATGGATGTTTTCAAGCAAGGGAAAAACAACATGTTCTAAGCAAAGGACATATAACTATTAAATTAATAATGATTTAAGTGGAGGAGAATTAATAATGCAATAGCAATTTTTGTTGTTTTGAGGACCACAGAGTGGCGAAGGCTATTTTTATTACTGCATGTAATATGTTCCTGATAGGGGAAAGGAGAGGAATTGTTAGAGACTCACAAATCACCGATGGGGCTATTGGTTTAGAGACACATCACCCCAGAAACCTTTAAAAGCATTTCCTAAACATGCAAATATTCACTGAGTTTTTAAATTTTGCTTCTTTTGTAGTTTTCCTTTATT
This sequence comes from Puntigrus tetrazona, assembly GCF_018831695.1. Taxonomy (NCBI): domain Eukaryota; kingdom Metazoa; phylum Chordata; class Actinopteri; order Cypriniformes; family Cyprinidae; genus Puntigrus; species Puntigrus tetrazona. Next base: position 20,463,369 of record NC_056714.1, on the reverse strand, counting down.
TGTAAAAGCCAGATTTCCTATTTTAATTCCCTTGGCCCCACGTAAATGTTTTAACTTTCATTTTAAATTAGTAATAAGATATTTTATAATAAAAATTTCACAATAATATCCAATGGAAAATAAAAAAAACAAACATATTTTTTAAAAGATTTAATATTTTTGGATAATGTGCAATGCCGTAAAACATTCTCAAGATCATTTCTGTTTCACAAAAAAATTTAAAGGTAAAAAAGACCTTTCTTACTGAATGAGTGAATGGTTCTTTGTGGAACCAAAAATGGTTCTTCTATGGCATCGCTGTAAAGGACATTTTAAACATCTTTATATTTAAAGGGGTTTACTGATGGTTTTGTAACAATGTAAAAGTACTTACTGTGACTTTTGGCAGATTTAAGGTGTCATAAAGCTATTAATTTCTTACAAAGAAACCCAAAAAACTACTGAATGTAGAAGGTAAAAAAAAAACTGTCTCACCGTCAGTCTAGTGGTCATTCCTCGACTCCGATTGTGTTGTGGAAAGGGAACAGAGTCGTACACAACCCCCAACAGACCAGGATCTTCAGAGGAAGGCACCAAATGTCCAAAGCCCTGAAGTATTTTGAGCATATGTACATATACAAACACAATCAATATTATAAATGCCAACACATACATAAAATGCATAGATGTACGTACAGTTAGGTAAGATGACAATATGAACTGAACAAAACAACCAGACTTGAGCATTTAATGATTAGGGGTCATTATTTTGCCTCATGTACTTAAAAAAGTAAAGTCTTACAGAAACAGGAAGGACGAAACCTTCATATTCCAGATTCACCACAGAAACATTCACTGAAGCGATGGATCGCAGCTGATCCGACAGAGGTTGAGCAGCAGGGGGCAGCACAGAGGCCAATTCTGTTTAAAATACATACTGTAGATATTATTGTAAAAATCGCCTTTGTATTAATATGCATGTTGTCTGGATAGAGAGCAGTATGTAAATCTCCACCACAGCAACAGTGATCTCATTTGGCTTCGGTTGTGAACTCACAATGTCAATTAAAAATGAAAAAACGCACAGTAAATGTACTGGACGTTTTTAAGCTTGTATCAATAATTAAAAAACATAAGCAAAACGTGAAATTATGCAAAAACTCCTGTGCATAAGAATAGGAAAACTAAAGTACAATTCAAAATCAGCGAATTTACCTGATGCAGGTATTGCAGAAATCACATGATCAGCTTTCAAAGAGACGCCATCATCTAGTTTGATCTTTAAAAAAAATGAATAAAAGTTTTTGTTTGCATAATATTTGTTTATTATAAATTATATGGATTTAGACATGTAAATACATATAGTATATATTTACAGAAAATATTTATGTGCGTTTATATATACATAATATAAATATATAAATTTACACTGCATGTGTGTCTTTTTATATGTACATAATAAATACACACAGTACACACAACATAACTGATGTGACTGAGCCCATCTTGGCTGAATGTCAAAATATGTTATGTCTTCCTGCTGGGTCATCATCTCACCTCGCAGCCTCCACCGTTCATATTCAGACTCTTCACTTTGGCATGATGATGTAGCTCCACTCGTTCGCGTCTCTTCAGCGTGTCCTCCAAGGCTTCTGGGAATGCCTGCATGCCTCTTTTAAGAGACCACTGAGTCCAGGACTCTTTAGATGCTCTCTTTGCCAAGTCAGAAGGGACTATTTTAGGACCACCTCCTTATATAATATGAATACAAACAAACATTAATCAGTGACGCTTTCTCAACCTTCTTCTTAACCTCTTAAACATTTTAGCTGAAATAATAGAAGCAAATATAAGTTTAAACAAATTGCATGGTGGCATAGTGAAAAAGAACAGATTAGTCGAACACCTACAGGCCCTTCTGTGCGCTCACCTGAACCCATCAGCATGCCCAGCACGATGGAGCCCCGAGACCGCTCTGCCTTATAAAGAGGTGGAAAGCAGGACCGTACACTCAACTGTCTGCTGTCTCCAGCAAAAACTCCTCTACACAGACTGTCTATGGCTATATCAGCCAACTGCATGGAGAGAGACAATCAGGTGGCCTGAATCAGTTTCAGAATCTCTTCCGTCGCTAAACATTTGAGACTGATTTGTCATGGCAGCAAAAGAACGTTGTACAGGACAAAGACGGCGCGCTGCGTTTAACAGGTCATTGAGCCTCCATGCTCGTTCTCACCTCAGAACCCAGTCGTCTAGACACAAACGCATGCACAGATTCATCCTCCTCTGTGCCTTTCCTGATCAGTATCTCCTTCAGCACGCTCTGAATTATGGGTCGAGAGAAAGGAGGGATAGTGCAGATAACCCCACTAGAGGAAAGTAAAACAGGATAAGGAATATTAATGACTTTACATAGGTAACTGCACACAGAGTGGAGTTTCTTCTCACCCAGGTCCTGATGGCATCTTATGTAGCTGTCCCTTTACATACAGGAAGCGGTTTTTAGATGCCACGTGATCTTTTGTAACAGGCAGGATTTCTGACTCAAGACCCAACTCAGAGACCTGCACAAAAAAACAATAAGTAGAACAGTCCTTCTTCATACATCTGAGCATTAATCTTTGATACATTTGGAAAGGTACATTTTAAATGCAGTGTTTTCTTTTTCATGGAATTCATTTTGTACACTTCCTCCAGGTACTTCAGGCAAATTAGAGTAAATAATGCATATGTAAGTAAATTGTAATAATATTAAGAAAAAAAGAATCCGCTAAATAACTGTAAATGTATGGGGGCCCCCTGGTGGCCACGCCAAGGAACAACTACAATTGCAAAACTGAAATTAATAGATTTGTATAAAAATATATTCTTATATAAAGATGACTGAAAATGTATGTTAATATTTCACTAATACACATATTAAATACAAATATATTTTACGTATGAAAACTATAGTTATGTTTATTATAATACAAAAATGTAACTACTTTCTGAACACACACCTGTTGACTCTCAGTTTTATAAAAGCAATGAGCCACGAGAGTTTTTATTTGTTAACTTGGTGGTAACTGATTTTCCAAACCAATTGTAAGATAATATCAAATATTACGTGACGGTGATCATGTGAATTTAGATTCTAGATTTCTTCATAGCCATGCACATAATTTGGCACATGCATACCATATTCAAAGTGTTCCGGCCGACAGCACCTGCAGGTCGCACCCCTCGAGGTCCCTGTTCAAACACGGCCCCATCATCTCTCCGTATGGAGCTCAACCAACCCCCACATCTCCCAGATTTCTCCAGCAGCACGATCTACATCAGCAGAGGTGTACAGTGTTGGAGGACATTTGTTATTATTTTGACTTAAAATGTGTGCTGACCTTCATGATTAATGTAGCAATGAAAGCAGATATACTGAATCAAAACTTTACATTAAAAATTGGCAACAGCTTCAGCAGCAATGACCTTCATTGCTTCATCAATGATTAGGAGCTGTCTAGAACCCTAAGCTTCAAAGCAGCTCTGAATCATGAGCAGTTTGGTTGTAAAATAATAGTTTTCAGTTTTGACACCAAAAGTATTATTCTTGTGTACAAATTAAAATATGAAAAAAAAGTTAAAAATATCAACTAAATGTTCCACATTAATTCATTATGCAATAATATATATATATATATATATATATATATATATATATACACACACTTTTATATCTTACACACAAAGAATCTTAAGTGCAAGAATCGAATATTAATATTGTTACAAAATATTACAATAATATTTGAATGATTCTGACATTTACCATTACAGTACTACATTTTAAAACACATTAATATACAAAAGAGTTGTTTTTAGTTTGTTATAATATTTCACAATATTACTGTGTGATGTATCTTTGATCAAATAAATGCAGCCTTTTGGTGAGCATAATAGACATTTTTCTTACACAATAATCTTACCTATGTCAAATGTTTAAATGGTAATTATAACGGAAATTATAAGTCGATACTGTACCTTGGAAACATTAGCACTCTTGCTCAGATGATGACAGGCCGACAGACCCGCAATCCCCCCACCAAGCACTGCTACGACCTTCTGCATTCAGCCCCAAACACTTCCACACCTGCAACAAGACTTACCAGAGTCTAAAAAGACAAAGACAATCAAAAAGTTCATGACTTAATAATATAACAAGCATTCTAATACTAAAGCTACTGATGAAGCATGCAACCTGTCCTTTCCTGATCCAAGAAAAACAGCTGAGCCAAACATCAAAGCTGAGCCACATTCAGTCATACTGGATATTGAATTGCATCTCTGACAGTTAACTAGACTTGAAAGATAATAATTAGAAAGGGTTTTGGACAATGGTATGGTGCTATGGGCTCAGATGGGAGTGACAGGGTGGTGGCCCCTGATAAGGTGCCTCTGCTGTCATTTATCTTTTTCAAACAAAAGAGGAAATAAAAATTTGTCCCCCATTGCCAACTGGTCATTATCTCTTGACTGTTAACGGAGTTCAACTTTGAGAAATATATATAAGACTATTTTGCATGTAGACTGCATGTTTTTTTATACACATACATGTATCACACACACACACACACACACACACACACACACACACACACACACACACACACACACACACACACATCTATTTCTCTCTCTCTCTCTCTCTCTCTCTCTCTATATATATATATATATATATATATATATATATATATATATATATATATATATATATATATATATGACAAAAAGTACACTTACAGCACTTCATTGTAACATCAGTACCATTATAAAAGAGAAACACGAAAATAACACATCTTGTAGCTACTAAGAAGGAAACGACGTTTTAAAAATGAATGACAATGTTTGCAGACTTTCTAACATAACGTACTTCACTGACATACAGTACAAACAAGAGGACAAAATGTGGAAACGTTTCCCTAAAACGCCAGAACGACTGAAAAAACTTCAGCAATATAAATTACATTAATAAAAACGAAGTAAAATCATTTGTTACCTGCATATAATTGTGTAATTTGAACAGCGCTGCTTCTGTTGTTACTTAGTTACACAAGAGTCTACACAAGAGCAGCGAGCGGAAACAGTCAAAAGAGAACGACTGATTCAAAATAAAAGTCCCATCCCTTTCGCTTATATATTTTCTCAGCATGTAAAGGAATACTCAACCACTAGATGACAGGAGAGATAATGACATTTTTCTAGGATAATAACCGCTGCCTTTTGCAAAATCGTTGGCTTTTCCAGTCCAAATGACTGCTATCTATCTGTGTTGCATCTTAGCGCACATACATACATATATATTTGACATGCATACATTTGTCTCGTATAAATTTTGGAGCCTTATATAACAAATATACTTCGTTTTAATTATTGCACTTTTTATATACTATTTTTAGTAAAAATTTACACATCTTTGCTGCTTTTTACTTATTGCTATTCTTCCATTCTAATTTATTTTATTCTTTTATTAACTATTGCTGTTGACAAATACAGTTTTGCATCATATTGAACTCTGGGTGATTTTTAGTTTAATAATTACACACCCACTGGGTACATTCATTGTAGAAAATATGAAAATTTTTCTGTGATTTATGAAATACACATATGCAAAAAGAGAATATATGGGAAACAAAACTCTGACACAGAGTCTGTGTGTGTGTATAAGGTTTCACTAGCAGGACATAGTGTCTTTGTGTCACTGAGAAGCTAATGGACCGTGCTAATTTAATCCCATGTGACACAAAGAGGCCCTGGAGCTCCCTGCGGTTCAAGAGACGGCCCTGTTGCTTTTGGTATTGCGGAGGCCCCTCTGACCACACGTCGTTGTTCACACTCACACATATCTCGGCTCTGGGGTTGTAGGGGTACTTACCATAAGAAAGAACTTTAACTGTGTAAGAACTTCATAGATGCCGTTAGCCAAAACACGTCCCTTCATATTTTGTTAGCATGTGGAAGGTAGCTTGGTAAATGAAGTCCTCATGGAGTGGACCTGCTTTGAATTTTAATTAAATCGCTAAAAGCTCTTTTAAATGTCATAATTTCTTCTGTGTTTCCTTTTGAGGCTTTTAGTGTGTCGCACACTTCGCAGTGGACCATGTGGTAGCGTTCAGTCGTTTACTCAACCTGTTTACCGCGCTATAAATTACAAAAAGTGCATGCGTGCAAAAACAAGAGGTGATCTGTTTAAAAGTCTGATTTATTGTGTGACGAAAAAAGGTTATTCTAAACAATCTGCCGGTGATAAATTCCCAAGAGATGTTAATTCTTCTTAGCTCAGCGACCATCTTATTTGGAGAAACATTCGCTGTGCATTTCATGCATTACGGTACGGTGCTTTTAATTAGTACTAAGAGAATGGCTTCTCCAAAGAAACACCTTACATTCAGCTGAAACTACATTTCTGAGCACCATTTTATTTAGATAGTATAAAAGACTCAATTTTTACAATGTTGATCAAGCACCATGAGGACAACTGAAGCATGACTCTTATGCTGGTCATAGTCTCTGCTCGGAGTGCATGGCATGTCCCTGCGAGGTCCTCGTGTGGATGATTGCAGGCAGGGAGCGTGTGCTGATGGGCCTGTAGAAGGGAGACTCGTACACACAGTATTTACAGTCCTCCCATCTCACCCTGGGCTTTACCCTGCTGTGCACTGGCGATTTGGCCACTTTATAGAGGAACACGTCATAGTGGACTAACGGGTTGGACTTGGGTAGGATTTTGGCATTTTTGGGAAGGTGAAGCTCCATGTCAATTGTCATTCGTCCCTGGAAAAAGAACACATGCAAAGACAGGTGCACAAAGCACATTTCCATTGGTACACAGTATAAGCAATATATGACCATCATTCCTCCTATCAAAATTGTGTATAGTTGATAGATAAATCTCATGAAAACTGCTAAAAAAAGAGACATTTCATTTTACAAAATACAAAACAAAGTTTGAAAAATTATAGAAATTTGAGGTTATATTTTAATTCTATTTAAAAAAATCAATCAATATATTTTGTGACGCTGTGACATTTTCTAAAACACACACACACACATATATATATACTCTTATGTCAATGTATATATGGATTATTTAAATGTATACATTTATCTCATTTAAATATATTCAGAATTTATACATGACAATTTTCATGACAATTTTCATTATATGTAGTCATTTTAATGTGCAGTAATATATATATATATATATATATATATATATATATATATATATATATACACACACACACACACACACACACACACACAGAGGCACACACACACAATTTAAACAAAACAAAAAAACATTCATGTCTTTTAACTCTTGATTTCAGTGTAATTGAATAAATAAATAAATAAATAAAATACATTGGTGCAATGAAAAAAAATGAAATGACTGCCCAATTAAATAAAATAACTAATTTAATTGAAATGAAATAATACATTTCACATATTTAGTTTTTAGTGTGTGGCCTAGGCGTGTTTCTGTGAGACTTACTCTCCTGCAACTGCACCTGCTACTTCAGACCTCACGTGCTGTTCAACATCAAAAGGACGTGCCAAACTCAGCAGGACAAATCGCACTTAGGGAAAAGGGGGGTGTGGGAGTATTTTTAGCTTTTGGGCCATAATCTATCAGGCCCATTTCCATTATAAAGGCTTCTCAGCCCACATTCCAAAGGCCTCATTAATAATCTTAAGCATTCCTTATTAGTTCAGCGTGTTCTGATGAACCCACACAATCTCCTAAACCAATGTGCTGAGTGTGTGTGTGTGTGCGTGAGTGTCCTCGTATTTCTAATGGCCAATGGCTGAACTCTGTCTGAGATCTGTATGTCATCGTTCCACCGTCTCTGCAGCCAATGGGGGAGCAGGGATGCTGCATCCATGTACCCATGTTAGTGGAGGCGGATGTTGCCACACCTCAGTATGAAATGTTCTCTCTTTTACAGCACTTGACGCAGAGGGTAAAACTGATTCATTTATACAGTAATATATGTCCCCACAATTCAAAAGGCTTAAAAACATACTGAATGGTGTTTTTTGAAAATCTAAAAATGCATAAAATTTCCTGTAAAGGGTAGGTTTAGGTGTAGGGTTAGTGTAGGGGCACTTAATGTATAAACGGCATTATGCCGAGAGTTCTCATAAATTACAAATACCAGCATGTGTATTTTATATATATATATATATATATATATATATATATATATATATATATATATATATATATATATATATATATATATATAGGCTACTACTAGTTAAACAAATGACAATTTTATAGTATATATTACAAGTGTCCAAATATGTTTGAGGCTACTTGCATGTAAATGAGAGTTTTGTCTGTAAAAGAGCATTTTTTCGAGTGAATGCAGAATCTTATTTGTTTTTCGCTGTCCGCTGTTCCACTGAAAATGACAGGCAGAGAAAGACCGGCCTCTCTTCAATCTAGCAATGAACTATGCTATCAGAATGTGTTTCTATGACGATTACACCCCCAGAATTGCATTTGCATGAGGACCAACAAGACAGAAAAAGGAAAGGGAGGGAGAGAAAGCGGTGAAAAATGAGAGAGAAGAAAGGAAGAATGCTAGAGAGACAGAGAGCTGGTTTTGGTTTAACAAAAACTTTAGACAGGAGCGCCTGGGGACATTACTGTGTCCTTTTTCACAGTGTCAGGGACTAAGAGCCACCTCCGGGCACTAAGGAATCTTATTTTTAGAGTGTAGCACATGTTGTGATCTCTCCCTTGTTTTTGATACTTGTGTATGTGCCGTTGTCATGGCAGTGGGCGGGAATTAGATTAGGAAAAAAGCTGTAATAAGCAGAGCTGCAACTAACTCAGATTTGGCCAAAACTAAGCAAAGTGCCCTTAAAGTCCTGAAGTAGAAACAAGTTTTACATACTGAGCTTCACAGACAATACGACCACAGACTCGCGTGATTATGAAGGTCTGTACGTCCCCGGCTCTGATTTCACAGGCATCTGTGGTGCACTGAAAAGGCACTTATGTCGCTCTGTGTGCATGAGAGGATGAAGTGCTCCCTATTATTCATTATAATACAGATTCACACAAAGAGACCCGCTAGAGGCCCTTCGTGTACCGAAAACACGGGATTGGAAAAAAGGAAAATGAAATAAAGTACTTTAATATTGTATTAAAAACCAAATAAAAAGAATGGCTGATTGGTTCAGCTCCTATTTGCTGGCAGTCTCAAGTGAACTTGTTCTGTATTAGTGCAGTTGGGGGAAGGAGTCTTCGCTCTGGGGCTGAAACAAACCTCATCGTCAAAAACTCATAAAAGGAAACCACAATAAAGAACCTGTGATTCATTTATAAGAGAAAGGAATCTTGAAGTGTCAGTTTGACAGCTGCACCGACTGCAGAGAGACTCTTATGAGGGATGTTAGTTCTGTATGTGAACAGACCCGTAGCCCATTCATCAAAATAGCCTTCTTTTTTTTTTTAAACCTCAGATTCTGGCTTTTTAAATGAGATAACAGGGAATGACAGATATTTAAAGTTCCCCTAATATGGATTTTTGAAAGCTAACTTTCAGTCACTGTGTACCACAGTTCAATAAAAACATCCTTTTAAATCTGAAAGTGCACAGTGTATAAAGCTATTGTCTCTCAAAAGAAATAGCTGACTCTGAATCATCGAAACGAGTCGTTTTTAAAACGAGTCCTAAGCGATTTCGTGTTGACGTCAAAATGAAACATTAGAATTTGTTAATCTTCATTTTCTCTTGAATAAAAATGCAAATTCATTCTCTGCCACTAGTTGCCACTTTCGGAACTCACAAAAAAAGGTAAAAAATAAATGCATATTATATGAAAATAAGCGCTTTTTGACTTTTTGCATGCATGTCGACCTGTTGTTTGGGACTCCCCAAACCAAAATATGAACCTTTCATAACCCATAATAAGGGTGCTTTAATTTTGGAACAAATTCTTGCGGGAACTTTATATTAAAGGTGCGCTGTGTGTATTATACTCTATACTAATAAATCGCATTGCATTATTGCAAATATTATTGTTACTTGTTCATCATTGTGTCAGTGTTGTATTCGCAAGAACAACATAGTAACGAAACAGGCTCGTCTTCAAACGGCTAGTGTACATGATGCAGACATTTATCTTATTCAGTTAATAAAAACATAACGGTTCATTGTTCTTTATATACTTCTGAAAACATAGTTACATACATTATATTGGATTTCTGTCAATAGATCCTCCTAATAGTACACAATGCACTAGAATACACTGCGTTTTTTTGCACACTATCTTCAGATGATGGCTTTAGATTTCAAAAACTGTATAGTGTATTCCAGACTTTATATTTGCTAAATAGCTACAACGTTTCATACTGAGCTTAACCCTGGGTTATCGTCATTCTAAGCTTTATATTTAACCCCGGTATTAACCTTTGCTCGTCCAATCAATGACATGGACAAATGTGCAAATAAGCATGTTAATCCAGGGTTTGGGAGTATACAGTATAAAACATCATCTTATGAATACCTAGGATAAATTATTAACCATGTCTAAATTATGAGTCGAGTGAAATTGTAGTGCCTTTGATTGCACTAAGACATATATGTCTAATTCAAATAATATATATGATATAATATGAGTCTTGTTTGATACTTAATAACTCACAAAGTGATGCAGTTGATTTTGAATTTATCTTTGTCAGGGAAAGATGTGCACTATTTTGGTTCACCCACCTTATGAGAGGCTTCTGTTTCTGTAAAACTTTGTCAGTGTGCAGGTCTAAAGTGATGCAGACCTTTATGGGGCAGGTATCAAAAGCCATGCGCAACTCCAAGCAAAGCATACGTAAGCGCAAGGCGGCATCTGGTCAGGGAAAACAACGCAGGCTAGGACCACACAGGGACAAGGACTTTAGTGTTAAAAAGGTTTATTTCAACAACTGTCAGATTTTTTTCTCTTCGTAGTTTATATTCCCAAAAAAGTACAAAATAAAACAAGTACATCAAAGGATTAGAAATCACATCAAAACAAAGACACATTGTGTTTTTTCTTTATATCAATCCAAGCATTTTTTCCATATATTTATACATACTCACTGAATTAGTCAGACAAACATCAAAACCTCTCAGTAGCTTTTTCTTTTATGACAACATTTTATATTTTAAACCCCGAATATGTTTTACTTTTTTCTTCTTTTTTTTTTTTACAATATACACCAACGCATGCCGTAATTCAGTTAGGCAGGGGTAGGTGTGTGTATATATATATATATAAGGGCTGGGTCAGGGGTGGGTCGACTACAGGACTGCAACAAGGGGCGGGGCAGGAGGCGGAGACTGAGTGGGTAGGGGCGGGGTTTTTAAAGTTTTCTGTCATGTGGTGATGGTGTGGTGGGTGTGGCTGCTCGTAGCGTCTGCTGCTCGATGCTTTAAGTGATCGTGGACGTGGTGGCGTGGGGTGCTTGTTTCTGTTCTACATCATGTTGTTCTGCAGCGAGTTTACCTCCGAAGAGTTCTCCTCGCCCAGCACCTTATGGTTCTCGTGCTTAGGGGTGAGCGAGTTCTGGATGTTCAGCGACTCGTCCTCTTTGGGTGGGGGCGCCTTCACGGGGTCCTCCAGCTTGTTCTGGGTATTAGGATCATCCTGGGAAATGAAAGTCCCATGTTAGACCTATGCATCAACCTCATATTGTTTATTGCGTCTCCCACTTTATTAATATCTCTTTAAATTTAGATAGAAAATAGGCAATTGTATATTTGTTAAATGATTAAATCTAAAAAAAATTACACAAATAAATTGAAATAAATCGTGCTCATAATGTAAAACTTAAAAAAAAAATTATATAAGTAGTATGTATAAAGCATTATTTATTTATTATTTCATTTCCAAATAATGTAATAAATTTTGTGTTAAAAAAAATACAAATAACTAAAAAAATAAAAGAATGGATAAATAAAAATAAAAAATACATGAACAAATAAATACATTTTTTGTGCAATGTTCAAACATATAATTAGAAAATATATATTTTCACCAAACCAAAAAAAATTGTATTTGTAAACTGTATTTGTTTACATATCAAATAAATTCAAACAAAAATAATAAATGAGAAGATACTATTTTGAAATCACTTTGGCATCACATCCAAATAGTTGGAGTGTGACGGCACTGTGAGAACAGATCTAACATCTAATAAATGAAATGACTGCAGTTGATGGCTGCGGCTGTTTTCTCCTCTGGGCAGAGAGGAGGCTGTATGATCCACCCGTCCTGACACTCATGCATACATGCAAACCCATCAAAGCTCATACAGCCCCATCCCACACTCCTGTCCCGCCAGTGAACAGGAAAAGCCAAGGACTGAAACAAGAGCTCTGGCATGAGGAGCTCACCTGCCATAGCAATAAAGCCTAGCACTCTCTCTCTCTGTGGAATAACCATTCAGTGGCCTTTAATTAGTGCAGTAATTGAAACAAATGAATGAGACAAGACTTGCACATCCTTTGAAACCTTAAGTGGATAAAAACAGATTTGCATAATCTTAAATACAAAAACGACTTGTTTTAGGGATAACTGACACCTTCAATGCATGCTAGCATGTTTTTTTTCAGGGGAAGCTGGTTGAGCTAAACCAGTTTTGCTACAAACAGATGAAGCGTTCTGGTCCCGGTGTGGTTTGGTTAAGGCACGAGTGTGTCACGTTTTGAACTCGATAGATACAACTAAAGATGATTTACCCATTCAGTGATGACTTAGATTGTAACTTCGGGCAGGACATGGGGATACGCCACCTCCATGGTTACCGGGTAGGGGGCGTCCTTTCTTCCGTCGGCATGAAACTAGAAAATGTGCTTTTTATTTGTGGTTGGATGGGGAGGTGGATTACACTTCTCTTGAGACGTTTAAGGGGTTTTCTTTGGATATGAAGAGAGTCATGATGAACATGTCTGATGATTACTTTGCATCCTTCCTGTCCACATTAGCTATGCTAATAATGAGAGGTGGTGGCTATCATGTTGTCCTGATGTAAATGTGCAGTTTCATATAAATATATATATATATATTTTGTTTAGTCGGTTAAACAATTGAGAGATTTTCTGAGGTATTAGCCAATCAAAAGTAAAGTTATAATGTGAATTCCTATAGTTACTTAAAAATTTTTTATTTTACACTACCATTCAAAATTTGGGTTCATTATGATAAAACAAAAATTAAATATATATATTTTTTAATAACATAAGTGACAGAAAAGACTGTTAAAATGTTACAAAAGATTCTATTTCAAGTAAATCATCTTTTGAAGCTTCGAAGAACTCCACAAAAATATTAAGAAGCCCTTGTTTTCAACAGCAATAATGATGCTGAAAATTCAAAGGAATAGATAAAATGTTAAAATACATCGAAATACAGCGGTGTAGTAATATTTTGCAATGTTACAGTTTTTACTGTATTTATTATCAAATAAGTATAGCTTTATTGAGCATAACAGTCTTACAGACTCCAACCTTCTGAACAGTAGTATATATATTACTTTAAATGGAGCATATAACTATATGTTTTTTATCGGGTATTAAAAGTTATGTACTTAACATCACTGGTCTGTTTTACAAATAAAACCTAAATATGTTTTGAGGAAAGAAACTAAGACAACGAAACAGGAACAAGGAAGGGAGACTGTACATTATAATCAGAGGCTTCACAGGTCTATAGCACAAAACTGCGGTGGACAGAAGAACAGAGGGCAGTGGGTCCACACTCATATTCACCGAATTAATTAAAATATTTCACTGTCAAAACTGCAGTGATTAGTTGGACAGATCCAGATTTCCGGCGTGCTAGCATGGTCCATGTGTTGTCTTAAATAGATAGTTCACCCACAAATGATCGTTCTGTCTTTCATCTGAGGAACGAGAAAGAAGATATTTTGAAGAATGCTGGCAACCTGGCTCCCATTGAAAAATATAAAGGTAGTGGATTGTAACTCTTAACTATTTGGTCAACCATTCATCAGAATATCTTCTTTTGTGTTCCACAGATGAAAGTCAGGCAGGTCGGGAACAACACATGAGGGTGAATAAATTACATTCTTTGAACTGACCTCTTCCTTAAAGAATATTCAGCTACCACTTCACTTATCTGACCTTTCCGCTCTAGTTTATATATGGTCTATTTCATTCCAAAACATCTGTCAAGTCACAGACCCTCCCTGAGGGTTTAGGTCTGTGTGTGTGCGGAGCGAGACGGAGAGAGAGAGAGATAGAGGGTGTTTTGGCTGCTAGCCAGAGCCGGGCTCTTTTACTCAAGCGGATATCGATCCATGGAGCAGCAGCTCTGAGCTGATGGTAATAAAGAGGCCTGACTGTTCACATTTCGTCTCCCTCCCTTTCTTGTCTTGAGAGATTCCTCGTTTCATGGCATGCATTTCATTTCCAGGAGTGTTTTCTCAGAGATGATGAGCTCCAAGCCTCAACGCGGCCCGGAAGAGACAATCAATTTTTGTGTCCTATATTGTCTGAAGGTCATGGAGTGTTTGAAAGGCTTTGAAGAGTTTATCTCATTCTTGTTCTCATACTGGCATATTATATTTCTGCAGAGGACTCTAGTTGAAACAATATACACCCACAGATGTGAATTCCACTGATGGAGAATTATTATATTTTTTAGAGGGACATTCGGCTAAAAATTATTTACTCACCCTAGTGTTGTTCCAAACCTGTTTAACTTTGTTCTCTAAAAACCCTTTAATTAATTCAAATATGGACTGCTTTTGTCACACAGTTTTGAAACGACATAACGGTGAGTAAGTGATAACACGACTTTTGGGGTGAACTGTTCTTTTAAGACTTTAAATGGACCGTTATTTTGATTTCACTATGATGATGATGACGATGATGACAAGAAGGGCCAGGATGCCAGGATTGGTCAGTACAGTTTGATTGACAGGAGAACAGCACAATGAAAGGACAGCTGCTGTCCTTTGGGGGCGGAGCTGTGGGGTTGTAGGTCTTACCTCACAGTCGGGCTCCTCTTTGGTCTTACACTCCCAGGTGTATCTGCTCATGGTTTTCTGAGGGGTGGGGGCATTGAGAGGATTATATACCTCATAAATATCATTTCCATTTAGAACGAGACAGAGATAGATACTATGACAGAAAGAAACAGACAGGGAAAGACAGACAGAAGGACAGGGAAAGGCCCTTGTGTAAGATCCTTCAGTGGTGTGACAAGAGACACCGAAGGGGCAAGTGTTCAAACCCTGAAGCCTTGAATCTTGAGTTTTTTTCTGTCTTTTTTTTTTCCTTACTCAAGTGTCAACATTGTGGGACTAGGTCTATGGCCCTTTAGGTAAAAAATGTATAGACATTTACTGTGTGCTAGATTTAAAGCGATAGATGAAAATTTTAATTAAAATGTACTTACTCATCCTAATGTTGTTTCAAATATCCCATTTTAAATTCAAATTTGGTCTGTTCATCATTTAAAAAATAGTTAGTCAGCTGTTTTTTAATATTATTTTTAACCACACACACACACACACACACACACACACACACACACACACACACACACACACACACACATATATATATATATAGTATATGTGTGTGTGTAAGCGTATTTCTTTCTTTTTAAGCATAGAGATATTTTTTCAAAACTTGACATAAAATGACATATACGTTTGTAAAAACATTATGATGAGTAAATAATCTTTTAAAGGGTGTACTATCCCTTTAAAAATATGAACTTGACTTGGACTACTAATATATATATATATATATATATATATATATATATATATATATATATATATATATCAAATCAATGAAGATTCTCCTAAAAAAAACCCTGAGCTTAGGTCCTGAATACATTAAATCCATGTCTCTTTTGCATAAAGATTAAAAAAAAGGAAAAAAAAGCACTAAAAAGTAGTGATTTTATATGGTTTTACTTTGATCTGACTGATGCATCCAGGCTGAAATTGATGGTAACTGCAACTGGACGGGTGTATTTAATATTCTGTGAACGTTATACTCATAATAATGTATTTTCCAAGACACATCAGATTTGAAAAGAGAAGAAAACTGAGTTATGGTTATCCCACAGAAGAGAATGACGCCCATGTTAGATCTACATCTATCCATGCGGCAGACATGTTAGCCAAGTGTTACGCCACCTATGGGCAGCAGTGAGACGTTGCATCTCAGATGTTTATCCTGAATTTTTCGCTCAACACTTCATTGGTTGGTGAGATCTGGCACAGAGAGAGCCCACTCACCCTCTCATCGTTCTGAACCAGGATAAACGAGTGAAACGACAGACATATATATATTAATGCGATGCAGTGGACAAGCAGCAGCAGATCACAGGACCACTAGGAGGCCCGTGTGAAAATCAGACATGCAGCGGTGCAGAGGAAGAGAGAAGGGGAGCAGGTGAGGGGTGAGGGGGAGGAGGGTGGCGTGGGTGGGCTCTCTCAGCGGAGTCCAAGGTCTGCAATCAGGGCACAATGCTGGAACCAGAGATGCTGCCATTAACTCGCCCTTAAACATCTGTCATTGTGTGATCGCTCATCATGTTTGCTGTAAACAGCGACAGCACTCAGACATCTGAGTGGATTTCCTTCTCTTTCTAGACCTCGAAAAGTTTCAAAATGCTTTCTTTCCTCCGAGAAAACATCTAATCTGAATTCTCTTTTTCCAGTAAAGCAAAAACGCAAAAAATATGAAAAAAATTATGGATGTAGTCCTTTTAACCAAATCATTTAACAAAAAATTTGTGACGAATTTATGATGAATTTATGATGAATGAATAATAATAAAACTGAATAAATACAAAATTTGATTGAAACAATGACAATAAAATATATATATATTTTTTTGTCTGTAATACTTGATTTTTTTTTACAAAATAAATTAATATAACAAATACTAAAAATCTAAATAGTTTTAATCAAATTAATTGTGTGTTAATCATAAATAATTATTAATATTATTTTAAAATATATTTACATACATTCCAGTATATAAAAATCAATCTATTACAAATGAATAAGTGATAATAATAAATTTATTAAATTTTTGCTATATTTTATAAAAATACACAAAATAATACATTTAAATGAACAAAATATTACTATATTTCTTTAAAAAATGAATGCAAATATTTAAACATGCCTGTAATTATTCATATGTAAATTAAGAAATATTATATTAATATAATAATAAGAATAATACGAAATTATAAAAATGAATTAATAATTAAATAAAAAAAAGTCTTATATAATTTTAGCATTGCAAACTCGCAACCTCTCACACATAAAACAAGAAATAGTCCTCTGAACCATAAACATCCCAGATTGGACCTAGAAGCCTAGAATCACCTCTAGCCGAATTCCAAAAGGATCAAACAAAATTATTCAACCCTGTCGCTTGCGTTTACATTTAATACAAATGGTCTGGGTGTGTATGTATGCGCATGTGTCGGGGAGAACGTGTCTTCCAGGTCTGCCTCTGTATTGATTCTTGCGTGGGATCAATAGGGCCGCTTTTCCCATGAGTCTCTCAAAGCGCTGTTAAAGAGCGTGTCTATCCGCTCGTCTAGAGACACTGCGGGGCAGACGGATGGCCTGTCAGAGAGAGGCTGACAGACTCGGGTCAGCCACAGCGCTGAGCCCCACCATTAACGGAGCATCCAAAGAAGCGTTCGCAACAAAAAAAAACTCCAGCTTTTTTCGCCGTTACCCGGTTACCCTGTTGCTATGGTAACAACTGTTGCCTCAGTAACCACACTCCTATCTGAGAGCAGACCTTTTCAGCGGAGAAAACGCTCCCATCTCTCTGATCGCTGTGCACCCCCTCCCTTACCAAAGGTTACGCTCGGGGTCCATGCAGAGAGGGGACGGAGGGGGAGAGGAAAGAGAAAGACGAGAAACACGTTACCTGACAGATAATGTTATCATAGTAAGCCAAAGCACGGGCATGAGGGAGGTTAGGAGGGGTGTCGCAAAGTTTCCTTACATTTGGATGGGAGCCCTCAGCGATGGTGGACAACGAGAAATTATCATTGTGGTGCTCCGAGGAAGGACGGTACTTACTGCTGCGAGGTCGGGGAGGTGGGGAGGCGGGGGAAAAAAAAAAAGGAAAAAGAAGGAGAGTGATGGAATGGAGGGAGCAACGTGGGAAAATGAGAGGTATGGAGAGACAAGGACACAATGGGAAATGCAGGGGATTATGAATAAAGAGGTTATGAAGGACAGAGGAGAGAAACAGAATAAGAGAACATTAGTGCAATTCAATAGGACAGAAGTATAGACACACATTCAGTACACAACCTGTGATGCAACATACCACATGACAAAATCACGCCTCAAATTCAACAAATATCAGACGTTCTAGACATTTCAACACCTTTAAAAGACGAATTGATTAATAAATTAAGCTTTCTGCATGGGCTTATGCGTGGATCGCAGTTTCTTCACTTTTCCTGTGCTCGAATTAGGGGCTTTCACACACATGGAGTAAATATTTTCACATGGCTTTTTAAAAATGAGGGATTGGCTGTGTTTCGTATGCGTTTGGACGATCAGTGTACACTCACTTCACTGCTAGTGTCTACAAAGCTGTTTAAGAGACTACTCTGAAATTTTAACTGATATTTTAAAATTAATAGATGTAAATAAATTAAAAAAAACAAGATTAGTAGGTAGTATCGCTGTTACCTGAAAAAAAAGTAAATTTCTTTTAGCAAACTTACATTTAATCATTTAGCAAATGCTTTTATCCAAAGCTACTTGCAAATGACAAATTACAAGAGAAGCAATCAAAAATGCAATGATTTAAAAAAATGTAATTGATCGAGAATAAATTATTTTACATTGTTTCAAACAGAATTCCTACCAAATCAACATATTGGAACGTTTTCTGGAGGGTCATAAACAGGAATAAATTACATTTCACAATGCATTATTAGTATTTTAAATTAATTTACATTTTTAATGATCATTCACGTTTAAATGATTATTTTCATCAAGTGACTGCATTTTCAGACCACAAACTTTTAGTGTAGGTCTCTGGATGGGTGAGTTTTTTTAGTGCCAAGTTGCCACATGATGTAAATTTGAGCCCTAAACTAAAACCAACTTAGAATTTATAGGATCAACGTCCTCTCCCTTCTCTTTTTTGCCATAAAAAAAAAATCCCATTGCTTCCTATAGGTTCTGAAGATTGGATCTTGTTTAGCTCTGAGTGAACTGAGCGCATTTACTCATAGCAGATGGAGAGGTGGGCGTCCGATGTATTCACGACTAGTCTCATCTGCCTCTATTCCTCCTCTCCTCCAAACACGGCCACCCTCCTCTGCAGAGTTATAAAACTCTGTTTCTCCTCTGGCACTTGCTCTGCTCTTTTCCCTCATCATTTTCCTTCTGTTCTTTGAGGAGGGTGTGTGCTGTTTAATTCCTGGCCGTAGCTTCCACCCCCACACCCCCCTGGGTCTCACAGCTGTATGTAGGTCAGCCGGCCCCTCCTCCCCCATCGCTCTGCCCTACTTTCAGCTGTAGCTTCCGTGACATCATGCAGTCTGCCCGCTGCTAGCGCAGTACGCTAAGCATTAGCGCGCCGTGCACTCACTGCATTATTTGGTCTCCGCAGCATCCGATTAGCAGCTGCGCTAACGTAACACTAACACTTTTCAGGGAACTAAAAATGCTGCAGACGTCACAAAAACATTGTCTGCATTATTTTGTTTCTCTCAGCCTAACTTTCATTTATTTATTCTTTTTTTCATTGTCTTGCCATGCTGTAAAAAACAACAGGTCTCAGCTGTTTTAAAGACACAGCCATCTGCCTACATTTACTCATCTTCAAATTGTTCTAAACCTGTATGGAAACAAAAGAAGATATTTGGTATGGTTGCTGGTAGTCACAGTATTTTTTTACCCCATATTATAGAAGTCAGTGGATATCAGCAACCTGTTCGGTTACCAACATTTTTCAACATTGTTCAGCAGAAGACAGAAATTGTCTGGAGGGTGAGTAAATGAAGGCAGAAATGTAATTTTTGGGTATGTTTTGGTGGCGTTTTAGCTTGTTTAACTGTTTAAATTCCCTAAAATCCATCCGAAACGGGTAAACTAAACAGTTTTGATGAGGCAAGAATGTTTATTTCCACCACAAACAAATTAAGTAATCAAACAAAAATGTTAAAGAAATGTATATATAGCTTTGCAATCCTACACTACAGGTTAAAAGCTTGGAATAATCAAGATTATTTGTTAATTATTTTGAAATAAATCTAAATCCAAGGCTGTATTTATTTGATAAAAAAATTAAATAAAAACAGCAATTTTCTGAAAGATAATTAAAGAACTACTTTCTCCATAAAATAAATTTTTATTCAGCAAGGATGCATTAAACTGACTGAAAGTGACAATAATTACATTTTCAAAGATTTTCTGTTGATTTTCTATTCACTAAAGGAAAAAAAAAAATTAAAGCAGCACAATCTCCATTAAATTATTAAGCAGAACAACTGTTTTCATCATTGATCAAATTTATAACTACAATTAGTAAGGAATTAATTTAAATGTAAAAATAACGTAAAAATGTAATGATTAAGCACCAGAAAAACATTAGAATGATTTCTAAAGGATCATGTGACACTAAAGACTGGACAGTAATGATGCTAGAAATTAGAAGAATAAATTACATCTTGAAATGCATTAATGCAAAACTAACTTTCAAAAACAATTAAATTATTCCAAACTTTTGACGGTGTACAGATACATGTCCAAAGAACACTTTAAAAAAACAAACAAAAAAAAAACAGTTGTTTCAACATGAAATAATATGTTAGCCGTCTAAAAATTTTGAGTCAACTTGAAATTATAAGTTTTAAATATTAAATTGAGTGACAACTGGAACATTTTAGTTCACTAAATGAAAATTCTCTGGCAGTCGAGTAACACGTCATTTTAAGTTGAAACTACTTTTTTTTTTTTTTTTTTTTACAGTGAAGGTCATGAGATTAAAGAGCCGCTGTTTAAATAACCACACAAATATTTGGCGAGCTCCGCTGTGTGTGCGATTTTTTTTTCCTAATTCCACCACGCAACATGAGCTTTTAAAGCGTTTAATCCTTAAACCCTTTCACTTTGTCTTACTTTCTCTACAAATCAGTGCCACAAAGGCCAGAGTCTCACCTGCGCTTGCGCAACTTGTTATTCTCGGTCTTGAGCACGTGCAGCTTCTTGGCAAAGCAAACGACGATCATGAAGAGCAGGAGCACCATGAGAGCGGAGGCCCCGATGGCGATGCACATTACCTGGAACTCGGTGATGACCGACTCGCAGCGGGCACCCTTGTGCCACATGTAGTCCTGGATGTTGCACCTGCAAGAGAAAGGGAAATATATGTAAGCATACTCCACCAAATGGACACTTCGCTTGTGTTTCCAAAAACAATGCAATGGTCAGAAGCTAATTTCATATGAAACGAATGAGATTCATAGCAGTTATTTCAAATATAATAATTTAAAATAAAATAATTGTAAAATGTATTGTGAACAAATAGCAGCATCAACAGAATTAATTCGATCTTTCTCTAACACTTTATTTTTGATGGTCCCTTATGAACATTCTGGTGACAATAAGTGACTAATACTCTGTTAACACTCTAATGAAAGTTAATAGATATGTAGGTGCAATATTACTTATAGTCAATGGAATGTGTTAAAGGGACCATCAAAATAAAGTAAAACAAATTTGTCCATTGTAAATCCAACGCATGAGCCTTTTCTTTTGGGTGATATTAATTTACTTTGCAACAGTTTTGGCAATATTAACTTGTTGTTCAGAAAATATAATTCAGCGTTTCATCTTGTTATTATACATTACTCTATTCTCCTATTTGATACCGTTGAGTGCTTTGACACAACCTGTATTTTTAAAAATGCGATATAAATAAAGGTGACTTGACATTATCCCAGCCATTGGCTTCTGATGTTAAAGTTCCTGGTTGAAGACCAGCAGGTTTTAGGGGCCAGTGCAGAGACAATTTTTCCGCCTCTTCTACGATGAAAACAACCTGGGGCAACCTGGCTCTTACTGGGATTCGTTTAGCAGACAATATCACGCCAACACACACTCATTTTGGAAATGAGTTACACTTTAAACACACCATATTAAGACACACAGGAGACGCGCTATTTTAATCCTTATTGGCTTCCCAAAAACGCGCTTTGATTCCCCATGTAGTCTCTGATTCCATATGAATTATTCATGGGGGCTCGGTGCATCTTCTACACCAAGGACAAGTTAAAATTCACAGCCTTCAGCAGTTTTACCATTCATTTTTTGCAGACACCTGGGTGGATGACAAGTTCACTGCCTTTATCTTACCTTAGGTTTCTTCTACATTGCATTAGACTGGATTTAACATCAGTTCTGAACTAGTCCCAGAAGGGAAGTCAGTGAACTAACTTCAAAGTCTGTCAGGATTTGCCATATTAAAACTCAGTGGCATTTGCCTTGAAAATCCAATAAGGCAATCCACTGTTGCAATATTGTGTTTAGGGGTGTGTGAAGATGCGGCTACCGAAAAAGGTTGCAGAACGCAGGGGTTTGCATCTGGGTTTTGTCATCAATAGAAGCACATGGGCATCTGCATCCTCTCCATCAGCTTCCTAAACTATTCCTCCTCCATTTTGTGCACATGACAGTACGTTTGAGGGCAGACCAGCAAAGGTGCAGACTTTTTATTATTATTAAATAAATATATGTGTGTGCTGTGTACATTTTGCATATATAAATATACACACATACAATATATGTTGTGAAAATATTTACATGTATATATTTATATTCAAATAATTTATATGAATAAATATATTTCATACAATAATATATTTTCTGAAATATATACATGCATATATGTGCATTTATATATATAAAAAACATACACAGTAAACACATATTATGTAAATTTTATTTTTATGTGATTAATCACGATTAATAGAAGAAAATAATATTTTTAGAACGTAAATATATTAATAAATAGCCAGTATAAGTTGAAGTTTATATATATATATATATATATATATATATATATATATATTATATTATCTATAACATTTTAAATATTATTCTAAATTATAAATTATTTGACACAATTATTGAAGACTTATTTACATTGTTATCTAAAATACTATAAAATGTATGAATTATATATTCAAAATCTGACTGGTTCATGCCATTGTTGATGTTGCTTCAAGAACATGTCCTACTTAGGCAAATCACGTTAAGCGTGAAATGCACCTTGCGCAAGCAGTAAAGAGTTTTAATGCGGGGTCATCACGCAGATAATCATGGGAAAGACAACTACAAATAGCTGGAGAAGGCAAGAACCCCACTGAAGAAAAGCAGATGCATAATAAACCACAAATCTGATGATGACCAAAACATTTGCAAGCAATCAAACTCAATGATCTGTAAAGACTGGCTCGTCTCTCTCCCTCAACCACAGCCACATATGCGCACAGTCAAATGTAAATGTCTATAATGAAAGGAAGTCGTCTTCATTCACAGTCTTGGTGGTCACAGGAGGGGGGTCTGAGGTTTCACTCCTTTTCACTACAGCATCCTGTATGCCTCTTTGTGCCTGCGCCAACCCCGAGCGAGGCGCAGGAGAACAGGGTTGGCGTGGCGCCACCGAGGGCATTCAATCCCAGGAGGGAGAGCGAGGTGACGGGCGTGTTGACGTGAGCGTGCATTTAAATGCATCCTTACAGTGGGCTGTATAAAGCAGCCTGTCTATTCAGCCCCTCAGCTGTTTCTCATCCACCCTCCCAGCTCTCAACACTCTCTTAATCGTGTTTGTTTCTTCAGCAAAACTTTGCATGCTATCTAAATTACATTCTACACCCATTCTCTTGCCCGTTTTCCAACCCAACCCACATTTTAGGGCTTTCAGTCAAGATCTTGCTTTCTTGTTTGCCTTCTTTTGTTCCTATTTCTCTCCTCCTCTCATGTTTATAGCTGCAAAACCTCCTGACTGCATTCGTAGTCGAAAGTGTAATGCAATCAGTCATATTCATCCCATGTAAGCTTTCGTCTGAAACAGAGCCTAAAGCAATGAACCTGTTTATCCAAAAATAATATTATGTGAAAGAAAGCCAAATAAAAGCTAAATTCTATAAAACATAAAGAACATCTGATAATAACTGCAACTGACAGGGTAAGTGAGTTTGTGTGTTTGATTTCGGAACACAAATTTATTTATGATTTACAAAACACAAACCACCAGCTACTAACTAAGTTAAAGGAATAGTTCACCCAAAAATGAAAATTCTGTCAGCATTTACTCAACTCTAATTGTGACTTTCTATCTTCTGTGGAGCACAAAAAGAAGATGTCTTGAAAAACATCTTTTCCTTTTTATTCATACAATGATAGTCAAGAGTCTCTAATGTCGTCTGGACAGAAGAAAGAAAGCACGTTTGGAATAACATGAGAGAGTACGATAAGAGACACAAAAACAGCAAGTAACACAATAAATAAGAAATTTTGCAAGTAGAAAAATTTAAATTATGCATTCGGTTTGGGAAATATAATTCACTCTTGATTTAAATTTTACACAGATAACACCAGATAATATGGAAGCCCGTTTCAGCCACTGAATAATTTTTTTTTTTTTTTTTTGCAATGCTGACTTACTTTGTCAGAATTGAAAGATATAAACTTAAAAACGCATGATATCACAATTTCAAATTCAGAAATTCGCAATTTTAAGAAAACAGTCACTCTTTTTCCCTCAGACCTGGACTTTATAACTCGGAATTCGTGAATAAATATCACAAAGATCAACAAAGAAGCTAAAAAAACAAAATTGCGAGATGTAAACTCGCAATTGTATGAAAAATTACAATTGTGCAGTAAAAATCAGAGATGCAAGATATAAAACTAGCAAATGCAAGAAAGAAGCCTTTATTTTTCACAACTGCAAGTTTATATCTCACAGTTCTGGTCAGTATTGCAAGACGCAAACTCGCAATAGCAACAAAAATAGTACGAATTGTGAGATAAAAATTGCCATCTTTTAATTTTTACTCTTCAGTAAAAATAGTCTTCCATATATTACAAATTAGTAACCATTAATGACGAATTACACAGCTACATACATATGCATAGAGTGCATTAATTTATTATATATCAAATTGTAATATCCTTACAATATCCTACTATCAACTACCTTATTATTAATAAGCAGCAAATTAAAAATGTATTGATGAAAAAGTCGTAGTTATTAGTTAACAGGTGTAACCTATTCTAAAATGTTATCGAACAATTTTCTATGAAACAAAACTATATCTATTTTTAAGGTACAATTTCCCCCCCAAAATTGTACAAGGTATAGGATGAAAAATGGTTATATTTAAGTGAAATTTTAATTTCACTCTGAAACGTTTAGCAGCATGACTATGACGGTGCACCTGGAAATGCTGGGCTAAGCTAGGGTTGAATTTGTGCCGTTAATCTCTGTGTATAAATATGGGCATTTTATGAAGCTGCCGTGCGGACAGATGGTCAGGCTAAGACCGTGTTTGTGTGTACATGTGTGTGTGTGTGTGTGTGTGTGTGTTGCATGCAGTGTTGAGATGGATGGGTGCCAAACAGCCCCAGCTGAGCAGTAGCAAGCAGTAGTTCAAACAGATGTAGTGATGACATGTCATTCCATCACTAATATCTCTCTTAAGACCAAACCTCCCCTCTGTTCCCCTCCATTTCACCACTTCTCTCTCTCTCTACACTCTGCCATCTCTTCCTCTTTGAAGATCTACGTAAATACACTTACACTTTTGCCTGTATGTTGCAATAAAAATGTCAGGACACCTCTTTTGGCAAAAATACTGTATGCATAAAGGGTGGTTGCACATGTTTGACGTGAAATGCTGCAAAATCAATGCGATGCAAAAGTGGTAAAAAATTCTATGATGAATGGCAATATAAAGCACATCTATTTGCAATTTTGAGACGTTTACAACACAATATCTTGAATATTCTTAACCATTTCGTCAAATTGGTGGCTAATTCATATGGATTTGCATAATTTCTTTTGTATGTTTAATACAATCTGCTTGCAGTACAGTGACATTGATGTTTAGGTGTTGGCTTTCATGCTGTTCACATAGTAAAAAGTGATACAAAATGCAATTCACTCTTGATTCCATCTAGCATATAGCAAATCTTAACTGCTTTAGTGTTATATGATAAACTATATTAAATCACTCACCATATATTAAACATCAGATATAAACTCAACTGCCTGTTTTTTTTTATTTTACTGCAAAATAAAAATTTATTTTGTTGTCACAATATTACCACCCGGCTCTTTTTATAAAGTTGTATGCACTTGATCTGCATACATACAATATATTTACATATATTGTATAATATATAGCATGTGTCGATTGCTAGATTTGCAGCAAAATGTAAACTATATTGTTGCCCATCTCAATCTTCAAAATGCGACTATAAGGCATTAAAATATTTTAAACATTAACATCATGATTTTCTATAAAGATGCTTTAAAACTGTGTATTGTTAAAAGCGCTATATTAATAAATTCAACCTGACAGCCTCAAAATGCATTTTAAATCTTCATATTTGTCAAATCTGCTAGTTGTGATAGTATCGCCACTTTAAATATGCAAAGAAGTGAGGATTCAGCAATATCACTGATAGTGTTACACTGCCATTTTTAGCAGATGGATTCTTACTAAAGCGACCGACAGGAAGTGCAGGCTATTTTACATGGTGCGCTGATAGTCGCACAATATTTTTAGAGATCTTTAGAGATCTTTTGCAAAGCCTGGCACTGCACAGCTTCTTAATTAAGTGTCAGTGCAGCTTGTCGTCCTAAACACAGCCACACCAAGAGCAGCACCCCTTCATTAACTCCAAACATGTGGTTTACCAGCGCTGCCACAATCGTCACTGAAAAAAACAAATAAATTACCAGGGTTATGGCACATTATTCTGTTCTGCCAAATGTCTGTAATATTCAGTTGACTGGGCTGAGAGAGACAGCAGCCCAGTTGATCCCTGGATCCCTGGGGTGGTGTAAGGGTGATTCCCAGATGGAGAATGCTCTTACTCTGAGACCACCGATGGTAATAACCCAGTGACTGAGAAGGATCAGGACTGGATTAGGACCAATCATTAATCAGGTCCCGCTGTGTCTGTCACAACATCATTCTGTATATCTAGAAAACAAAGTGTTTACTGATCTTCAAAATCTAAAGGAGCAAATTGTACAATTTAATAAATAAATAATATTATATATATATATATATATATATATATATATATATATATATATATATATATATATATATATATATATATATATATATATATATAATTTATTTATTTTTCTGGAAACAAAACAACCAGGATCTTAATTATGATGACAAACTTGTTGACCAACCAAGCCTGACAATAATGTACTCTGTTTAACTATTAAATAAATTAATGACGATTAATGAAAGATATTTTATTTAAATAATGTGTGTACTGTGTATATATATATAAACACACACATGGATTTATTTATATATTCCAGAAAATATGTTATGATTATATATATACAATTCTGTTTTATATTATACATTAATATATTTAATAAATAAAAAGACAAATGTTAAAACTAAATAAATAATATATAGTGACTTTTTGTAACTGTGGAATGATGAAACAGTATGAAACATATGTAAACAGTATTTTTTTTTAAATTATTTAATAGAAATGAGTCATCTGAACAAACCAAATCACTAACAAAGGGACGGAATTCAACATATTTTTAAAAGCCAGCTATTGCCAACTGTCTGAATTAATCAAACAGACTATAGAAAAGAAGCACTTGATACTACTTGATAGGTACTTGTAGTAATAAAGTAAATTGCTAACTTAATATCTTCAGACATAAGCTAGCGAGCAACATTTTCAAAAAGGTAGTTTAACATTAAATTTTGAGTAGATTGCAGCTTCGCTAGCAAGAAGTTTCAAAGTAGCAGTGTAAATTGTATTTTATTATAATTTATGTTTTCTGAAACGATTAAAGTCTACATGTCCTCTGTGCCACAGCATGGGAGGTTTGAAACAAACGTTTGTGACACAAACAGTCATGACCAAAACTGATGCAAACAGAAAATAGATATTGCTTGAATTTTACATTATCACACTTTTTTATGTGGTCTGACCTGCCTTAATCTGTTTCCATGCCGACACACAGAGCAGAAGAGCTGACTCACACTTGTTTTTTTTCTCTCTCTAAACTCCACATATCTCTGAACTCTCTGAATTTGTTTTTCATGTACTCCTGCGGATGACTAACACCCCACAGGAAGGAAAATCACATGTGAAATATCTTTACCATCTCAAGTTATTTCTTCTAGATGGCAAAAATAAGAAAAACATGAATGAGACGGCTGAGGAGACGTAGGCGGCCGGCAGTCTCCCTATTGCCTCACCTTTGTTTTTGGAAATTTCATTGGCTCACTGCAGCTTGTCTGTGCACTTGCCCAAAAACTAGAAAACTAGATTTCACACCAGAACAATCTTCAAATTCATTTAATATTTTTTATTTCAGAAGAAACATGTGACAGGTACAGTATATAGTTCTAAAGATCTATTGACCAAGGCTGCATTTACTTGATCAAAATATTTTAAAATATGCGTTTTAAAATTTAAAATATGTGTTTTCTATATTTATAGTTATATACTGTACATATACAAAGCTGTACATATACAAAGTGCCGAATGATCCATTAGAAATCATTCTGATTTTGTGGAATTATTTCTTTTTATTATCTCATGGTTGTGCTTCTTAATATTTTTATGGAAACCGTGACTAATTCAATCAATAAAAAGCTTACTTTAAAAACTCTAATTGAGAGCTCTTTTAGCTGTACTGAGCTACGAAAGAGCAACCTCCGAGGATGAAAAGCCCTTTGTGACATTAACAGAAAGTTTCACTGACTCGATTCACATGTTTTTGTAACCGAAATGAAAGCCCAGCTGCTATAAGTCTGCACATACTTACAGAAAGCTCTCGACAGATCACTAACAGAGAGGTGCGTGCACAGGGGAGGGGGAACGACAGAGAGCTCAAAAGATGTCTGAGCCATTAGCATTCATCCTCTAATAAGATTGCAGTGGTGAATAAATCAGTGTGTTCAGACGAGCCTCATATAAACAAAGCCAACATGGGACACAGCTGCCCAGAGCTCCACTGACCCACTTTGACTAGGCCTGTTTTGGGGAGCCAGTAAGGGTAACCGGTCCCAAAGGGGGGGTTACTGGTAGGGCAAGCGTCTGCTTACTATGCAAGTACATGAGCATGGGGAGAAACTCAGAGTGAGGCTCAGAAAAATCACATTTGATGGCATTTAGCAGACGCTCTAATTTAGAGTGAACGGAGCCGTTATAAATTACACTGGTAATTAGCGAGAGGAGTATTTGGCAGTAAGTTGTCAGCATGATCATTTACTATAAGCATGGACTGCTCATATTATGTTTCAATGGTATGATTTTTGGTAAGAAAAGGAAACTGCTGGCAGGCAGACAATTGTTTCCCCTATATAGAAATTAGATTAAATTGAGGGCAAATGAAGATCTATGTTTCCTATTTAGTAAGAGATCTCCACAACTGTGCTCAAACATCAGACAAAGATCAGAGATTTAAATTTGTATACTCCTAAAAATAAGGGTTCTTTATTGGCATTTATGATTCCATGAGGAACATTTCCATTAAGTGGAAAATTTCATATTATTAAAATTTTCTTCACATTAAGAATAAAAATGGTTCTGCTCACTGAAAGGGTCTTTGGGGAACTAACAATGGTTCTTCTTTGACATCCTTAAAAAAAACCTTTTGAAATCTTTATTTAATTTAACATTTATGAAATTAGTCCAAAATCCACCAATTTAATTTTATGAACATTTACTCATGCGTATAACTCATTGCACATAACTTTAAAGGAGAAACATTTAGAAGGAGACAAAATCCTTATATGAAGCACAACTCTCATGAACAACCCCAGAGCAATAAAATGTTTCTCTAGGATTTACTCTAACTGCTAACCATGACCTCTGAGTTGACGTAATGGTTGGGGTTGCAGTCAGGGTCATTGCACAAATCCAAAAAGAAGGAGGGGCGAGAGATTTATAACCATAAATAAGTTGTTAATGGTCACTGGCTGGCAAGAGGATGGTCTCAGATCTTAATCATGGCATGAATTACAACCTCTGGATGTCAGGAGGACATTGTGGAGAGAGAATTACACTCTATTTCCCATTTCTGCAGTACTGAGAGCAACTGAAACAGTGATACTTTAATTTACGCAATAAACCCCCCCCAAAAAATAGCATCTTTTATAAGAAAAATCTGGTAGTTGCTTTTCAGGAAGCCGTGAGTATAGCTCTCAAGCATCCACCCCCCGTTTGACCTAATCTACCCTTGAAAAAAGCTGAATTTCATATCTCTTCATACTTATTTTAAGCTTAAACATAATCCTCACGATGACCTCTTTATAGTAGCAGTCACAGGCCCTGTATTTGCTTTCATGGTAAATGCATTTGCACTGATACCAAAGTTAATGAACCTGATGTTTGTCTAAATTGGACTTCTTAATAATATTTTTCTAGTAAAAGAGAGGATTGTATGCATAATGCAAGACACATGAAAACAAACCAGGTTTCATAACATACACTTGTGTGGCAAGACTAGTGTGTGTATATGGGTCACATGTTTGCCCAAAAACAGTTGTGCTCAAAATAATCTGGCAACAAGAGGGAGGTTTCCTAATAAACTTTCCTCATAAAGAATCTGGGAAAACATGTGGTACTTTCTGCTCCGCAGCGCTCGTCCTGTCCTTGTGCGAGTCCTTACTTCCCCTCGTGACCAGATGTGCCATGAGGGAAAGCTGATCTCCTCAAGAGGTTCCCTCTGTTTCATTCCAATTTTTAACTACATTTTCCAAAGAAAATACCAGTGGTGTTTGCTCATGAAAAAAATCTGCCATCATCATGCTAGGGTGTCAGAATTCAGACTGGCTGCCCTTTAATTCATGTGTTTGAATTTGATTAGAACTGGCCACATCCCACAGGAAGTAAAATTGGATTGACATTCTCAATTCAGCTCGGAATGGCACATATCCCTGTTTCTAAGGTGCACTGAATGTTTGCTATGCAGTTGCTAGGGTGTTTTGGATGATTTCAATTTGGTTGCTTTCTAGCCCAAGTCAGAAGAGCCCACCCTCAATCATTCTGGTTTGTGGCCTTCAAAATAAGTCTATAGGATTTTTTCACTCATTTGGTGAAAATTAGTTCTAATCACCTACAGTAAAAGCACACCTGTCCTAAACAAACAAAACCATAAGTATGAGCAATATTAATAAGTGTATTATGATAATTTCATACTATGGTACATTTCATACAGCACCTTTCATAATAATTTGTGCCATGCTGCATAATCTGGTTCTTCTGAACGCTTACCTGCAGAACATTTGAGCTCCTTCCATAATGTAGCACTGGCCCCCATTGAAGCAGTAGTTGGGCTGCAGGTCACATGGGGACTTGCAGGAGCCATTGATGCGGACAAAACCCTGTCGACATTCAGAGCCGTTAACTGAATCGACCACACCAGGGGGAGCACGGGGGCCTGCACCCACAGTGGATCCTTTGGGGAGCGTGAAAACAGGGTTGGAGGGCAATCGAGGAGGAAAGCGTTTGGAAGGAGGAGTAGTGGAGATGTCATCATCATAAGAGTCAGTAGTGCTGCTGTAGGGGTAATCTTCGGTGGTGGGAGACACACTGTCGTCAAAGGGCGTCATGTAGTCGTAGTTGTCAGGCATTGACCAGGAGGTGGGGTCACGGCCCTGAAGCTCATGCGGGGAATGAGACGGTGGGCCAAGGTTCTTGCGGCGGGAGCCAGGGTCAAAGAAATCTACAGTGACGTGGAACGGGGAAGGGGGATGAGTTGGAGGTGGGGTTGTAGGAGATGTCTCAGAGTCGAGGTCAAACACAGTGGTCTCCACGTCTTCTTTAGCATCCTGCCAGGGTGGTAGTGTAGGCTCTTCCTCATCCTCTTCCTCCATGAAGGGAGTGACATGCTCCTTCACGAAGGAGGTACTGACAGGCTCATGGAGAAGCAAGTGTTCGGTCTCAGCTGACTCGGAGCTGATCTCTGGGCTTGCCAAAGTGGTTGTGGCACCTTCACTGGAAGTTGGAGCTCCAGGAGTTGGCTGGAGGGTGTCTTCCAGCATGCCGCTGCCTGCTTCTTCATCTCTAAACTTTCGTCCGGTGCGAGTCAGGTCTGAGGAGCTGGATAAGCTGGTGAACTGTGACACTTCCTCTATCTTCTCCTCCTCATCCCCGGTAGACAAGGAGGTCACGTTAACAGCACTATCAACTTCAGTTTCATTTCCCACCACAGAGTTACCTGCTGAAAGGAGTAGATCACAGTTAGAAGAACTCAATGAAAACTTTTGCATTCATTCAAAAAGACACTGGTGTTTATGCTTTGCTTATTTACTTCTCAGTGGTAGGTTTCCCAATATCTTTGAAAACAATAAAATCCTTGAGATTAGGTGCAATTATTTAACTAATGCCCATGGTTGTCAAAGACAGGATTAGGGATTAGGGATCAGGGATCGCATGTAGATTCATGGCTCCCGGCAGAGCAACAATTAGCTAAAAAGACACACACCATTCTTTGACCACCAGAAAAGCCCACAGATTCTTTTGTCATCTTATCAAGTCTAATTAAACAACATTGTAATTTAATTAAAGTAAACACAGTGTTCAAAGTCAATGAACAGTATATTCAATGAGGAAAAAATAAGGAGTTACTTGACATCTCCATCGAGTTGACTGTGAAAAATGTGGCTCAAAAATAAGAGGGCTTGCTTGGAGACTGAAATAAACAGCTTAACAATGAAATAAATAGCATTTTGGTATTGAAACATCTGTTCAAAATACAACCTTAGAAAACAAGTCTAAATAGGCATTTAACTAAAAACCTATTGAGAAGTCATTTTCGAGGTTTCCAACGACAATTTCCCTCTTTGGAATAATATAAACAAATGAATCATTCACAATAGGTCCAAGACTATGACTAAACACACAGATACTCCCAGTGAAGTAATGGTTAGCTAAAAAGATAGTCTTCGGCCAAACTAATACAGTTAGGAAGCACGACTCTTGCTCAATGACTAATAGTCCATTAGACATCAATATAGCTTCAAGTACAATTCATTTTCATTGTGTTTTTTTTCATGAATTCAGAACTTGACCTTTAGCCACTGGGAAATATTTCAAAGAACAAAGATTTGGTAGTTGTGGTTTAAAAGCTCAAAAATATTTTCCACTACACATTTTTGAATGTATACGGGCTCGGTTAAAAGTGTGATCTGCGGTAAAAATATAAGCAAACTTAAATGACAGTTTCTCTTTCTTTTCAAAGATGTCTGATTTGCATTTGATTCTCTTGTGGCATAATCTGACTGCTCTGGTGAAGAAAAGTTTATTTACTTCTGTATTGCCAAGACATTTCTGTTCTAAAAACATCTGTGTTTTTTCACTTTCAAACCAGTGACTAATAAAGACATAAATTGAGTATCGTCGGAGACATAACATGTGACAGTGGAGACTAAGATCTTTGGCACAGAGATGCTCCTCAGAAAAAAAGGTTTCCAAAAATGGCCAGATGTGCTTGGTCTGGATTTTATTAGCAAGCGTGAATCACTAATGTAGTATTTATGTGACAAATCTGACGGAGATGAATCTCATACAGCTCCTTTGTGGTAACATTATAGTCTCTGCATTCGTGCAAGATTAACATGCCTTTCAAACACAGATGTCAAATCAATACTGAGGCATAAACACCAAACACAATACAACAAATAAGGGGAAACATATTCAGGTTTTGTACGTTTAGGTTCTTTTTTCACTTGCAGAATAGGAAGCACATAAAATTGGATATTTAGAAACCTTAGGTTGTAGTTCTTTTCTTCTTTTCTGCTGTATTATATTTCAAAGTATAATTTCCTGTGATGGCAAAGCTGAATTTTCAGCGGCCATTATTCCAGTCTTCAGTGTCACATTATCCTTCAGAAATTTGATTTTGAAAATGAATTTGAAAAACTAAAGGTACAAAAGAAAAGTTTTAATGCACAGAGCAAAAATAAATCTTATGTTTATTTTAACACAACATATAATGTCTACAGGAAGACATGATCAATCTGACCAAATAGAAACCACATGTGTAATTAAAATCCATGATCTCTACTGTAAGTTCAAGAAAGTGCTTTGCACCATTAACACAACCAAAGCTAAGTAATAAAGCTCTCATTTGAGTAGCATAATCATATTTCCAGTTTAGGCGATCCGCTAAATTGTATAATGGTGTTTTAGTGTGACTCATGTATAGAGCAGTCAGCGATTAAATTCTAGATAAAAACCAAACTGTGGTGTGGAAGGGCTGAGCGAGAACAGTTAATGCACAGCATCCTTCAATCATCTGCAAACATATGTTATGGATACCTGACGTTAACCTCATTAGGAGCAGTATTTTCACATACGCTGTTTTCCTCTGTCAGAATACGCCAAGCTGGGCAAACAGTCAAGATTATTTGTTTTGTAAGAATAAGAACATTTGACACCAGCTGGAATGCTGGTTTTGCAGATTTTATGGGTTAAATAGCCAGATCTGGGTCAGATCTTTACAGCCAAGGCATTATCAAAGATCTCCAGCCATAGTATTTAATGCCCCTCCCAGACGGGAAGCAGTACAGAAGCAAAGAATTGGGGGCCCCAGGCGAAGCGGACACAAAAAGGTCCTTGTGTTTCCCCTTTTCTCTCAGATGGTCAAATCTTGTTACATAATACTCAGTTACCCCTTTTCTCTCAGGCACCCCAACTCAGCCCAGAGGGGAGGAGGTAATTTGGGGTTTGCCGCTTGTTGTTTGGTGGCCAGGCTGGGAGGAATGAAGGCCATGGGATCTTAGTTGCATGACTTTGGGGAGATGCCAGACTCTTTATTTGTGCAGCTCTGCAGACAGTGAAGGGAGGACGGCGAAGAGCACTGACAGTTCGTCTGTACCTCTGATGGTTTTCTGATGGCAGACTGCCCAAGCAAAAACTGTGGGAGGTACAACTCAGAAAAAAAAACAACGGCTTCATTTAACATTATTATGTCATCTTCTGTCATAATCATATTTTATAATAGGTGTAGTACAACATTGTAATTTATGTAAAGTCAACTTACTTTCAATTTACATCTAGTGTTTCTTAGAAATGTACTTTTTTGCAATATAATTAGCATATACGCTGATCACAATTTTGGGGTGGTAGGATTTCTTTGTTCTTGATTTCTTCGTTGTGCATAAGTTTCTTAAGCTCAGCAAAACTGCACGTGTGTGTCCGTCTATTTTTAGTTGATAAAAATAGTAATATTATAAGAATTTAAAACGTAAAAATTACTTTGGTCATCAGTGTCATGATCCATCGGAAATCATTATAATATTCAGATTTTGTGCACTGTGCTCACAAACGCTGTTTTATCAAGCATTACAGGCATGATGAAATGAACATGACACCAGATTAGGAGGGGTTTGGAACAATTTATCGTTGAGTGAATCGTTTGTGAATTGTTGAGTAAGGTAAAAATAAATGCATATTATAAGACAATCAAAATGTTTTTTGACCTTGCATGCATGTCAATCTGTTGTTGGGGACTCTGAAAACCTAATAGGGCCACTTTAATATTTCTTTTATATTTTAGAATATATTTTCTTCGGAATTATTCGATGAATAGAAAGTACAAATGAACAGCATTTATTTGAAGTAGAATTCTTTTGTAACGTTATGAATGTTCATTTCTGAAAAAATAAAAAAATCATTCCCATTCAATACGAGCCAACTTAGTTTTTCTGTGCAAAAACACAGGATTCCATGGACTATTTCACCTTGACTAATTATGCAGGTATTAACAGTCAGGTTTTTTCGACCTTGAGACATAATCGGACAGCTGCCACTGGACGACTCTCCACCTCCCGTTGCATAAATCTTTTCATTTCTGTACTCAACAGGTGGTTGGATGGAGGAGGGATGTGTTGCCATGGGAACCAGCTTGCCCTCACAGAGCGGAGTGAATGCAACGATGGAGCTCGAATGAGCTGTGCGAAAAACCTTAATCAAATTCACATGTCCACATCACACATTTAAGTAAAAAGCACTTATAAAAAATTTAACTTCTGCTAAGTCTTCAACAAAAAAAAAAAGACCTGTTTAAATGTCTGGCATCCACACAGCCACTGGTTTCTATTTTACATCCTCTCTGTCATTTTTCTACTTTGATAGGCTAATTAAATAATCTAATGATGTCTTTTCATTACATGTGTGAATTTACACGGCAGACACATTAGGGGTGGGGTGATCGCTTTCTGATGAAACACAAAATGGCAGCAGCCCACATTAACACAGCACATCTTTAGAATGCCCTCCCTTTTTTCTGGTTGCTTTAAATCCATTAGTCAAAAGACAAAAAGCCAACGAAGACTCATAATTCGTAATATTTAAAAAGCAACTGAATCTGATCACCATTAATGCCATTTCCCCCCATCCTGTTCTTACTCTAAAAACAGACTGCAGTGACTTTCTTTGGCAGCAAATGATTGTGAATAAATGCAAATCTGATTAAGCCCACCTAAAAACATCTACAACATGCAAGACTACACTGCAACGGACCCAGCTGAAAAAATACAGCGCTTAGTCTACAAATCCACTCAATTCATAAAGCACAAATGCATCCACACAGCTACCATATTTCATGACAAAAATGCAAAATTTGTCACAGCAAGACTTAATACTAAACGGCAACCTGCAATTTAAGCAGCAGTGTAAATGACATCATATCCCTGGAACAAAGAACAGCAAGGTTTAATTGCTGGTACTCAGCATTGCATTGAAATTTTAACTAAAACAGCACATCTTGCTGATTTGGGAATAATAAACTAGATTCTGAATAGTGGATTCCATTTGTTAGGTCGGATTTCAACATCGTTACCCCAGTCGAGTGAAGGTTTCAGCTTTAGAGGATAAAGCATCTCGATATCCCAATAGAATTGAGATCAGAATCCAGTGTTCAATGGACAGATTGATGCACAGTAACAGGTGTCACATATACAGATATTAATTATGCATGGGGCAAATGTACCAAAATAATCACAAAATTAGATCAAAATCAAAAAAGCTTTCCATTTGTTGACTATAGAGCGGTCATTATGCATAATAAAAGAATATAATATATACTGGAAGCCCAAGCGTATGGTTTGATCAGCAAGATGTGGCGGGCAACACCTTTTTTTTTCTCTACCAGCAGCAGAATCTTTCTGAACAGAATGTGGCAAGCGTGTGGCAATAAAAAGGCGATTCAGCAAACACAGATCAGATCATTGAAAGCGAATACATTATCAAATCAGTTACTGGACAAATCTAATTTTCCTGCAGGTTACACCATGCCAGTATTGACCTAATGGATTGGAAAAGGCTGTCTAAGGCAGCCAGTGGCACACTTCATGTACTCAAATTACATAAATTGCGTTATAAATTTAAAAAATCCCTTCTCGTTTACATTGGAGGGGGAAGCGAACCGAATTAAAATCAAAAGCGGGTACATGCATGAAGCCAACAAAGGGCATGGCCGCCGGTGACATCATTTTTTTTTACCTGACTGAGACCAAGACCACACTGGCCGCCATCACAGCAGATTAAACAAAGGTGTACAGCTGATGTGGTGCGGCTTTTGGAATCATCAAGTAAAAGCCCTAATTTCATCAATATTCATATACCTATTAGCAGATTCCAAGACACCGTATTTTCACTGTCCTGTTGCTGGGCGAAACTGAGCACCCAATCAGATGGACAATGGACCTCCTAATCACCAGTGAAGAAATATACAATAGATCGTATATGATTTTGTGCTTATTTACATAAAACCAGCGCGTGTCAATGAGATCATCTCTCTAACGCTCAGTGATCCATCGGAATTTTAAACACACCACTGGTCAAGAAAAGCGTCGCTCCCATTGGGTTGGTCCTCCATCCTTCTCTGGCATTCTCAGGAGGAGAAGAACGACAAGTCTCTCGAATAACCCAAGCGGCTGACCGTTACAACAA
Source organism: Puntigrus tetrazona (assembly GCF_018831695.1). Lineage (NCBI taxonomy): Eukaryota > Metazoa > Chordata > Actinopteri > Cypriniformes > Cyprinidae > Puntigrus > Puntigrus tetrazona. The sequence goes on along the minus strand of NC_056714.1, from coordinate 20,425,127 downwards.
TAAAAACGTTCTTGTTCCGTGCGTAAAATCGAACTACACGCATAAACAGCGTGATTTGCTGCGCGAGAATGTCCGAGCATAAATTATTTAGCGCTTTAATCCTGCCTTTGTGCGCCTCCATCATTGCCATAGCGACAACAGCTGCTCTGTAGAGTAATCACAGCGCAGTAACTCTACACTACTACTACTACTACGACGACTACTACTCCATAAAAGAGCCAGGGGGAACGAGGAGTTTGCGCATGGTTTTAGGTCATTAATTTCAAAAATGCTAGCAAATTGCTTGCAGATGTTTTCTGTGGTGTCCCTTCTTTTTTAATGTGGGTTAATTAATGATGTGAATTTTGGACGAAGCCCCAAATTTCCCAGTTCGACATTTAACCTACATTTCCACGGCGCTGATCCAGGCACATCAGCAGCAGCAGCAGCCGCCGCCGGCGCGCAGTCATGATTTACGCACAGCAAAACCCAGCAGCGGCTGCACTACTGACCGACATTCTGATTTCGTGATGCTGTTCTGTCGTGCCACCTCGTGTTTGAAGGCTACCGAGTCTTAACTATCTGCTGATTTGATATGCATGTGGAAAAAAAAACCCATCTTACCATGTGCAAACAGCGGCGTCAAGAAGACGAGCAGAAGGACAGACAGCATCGGCACGCTCCAGCATCTCAAACGCGACCTCATCTCCTTTCGGTTCATGCTTGCGCGTAACTAACAAATCTAGCAGAAGGAAAAAATTCTATAACCCTTTGGAAACAAAAAGTGTTCAAGTCGAGAAGTAAATCCTGGATGTGGTTTGACCAATCTGTTATAGCGTATCTCCTCTGCGCGTCTCCATGTCCACTTCTTTTGTGAGGCGTCTTCACTGGTCGTATTTGTTTACTTCTATTTTTTTTTCAATGCGATGGAATTTGTTCCTTTATGGTCCCATTGCCACAGACAAAATGCAAGTCGGTGATCTTGCTGAGAAGCGTGAGGACGGACGGACGGCGCTGCGCGGACACGGCCGAATCAATCGGGTTGTGAAACCAAACCGACGCGCGTCCACTTGGAGAGATGCGATTCTACGCGTTCTCACAGTATGAGAGGGAAAATGATTTCGGCTCCCACTGTCTCCCCACCCCCTCTTCTCCCCAACCCCTCCCCAAGTTCTTACTCCTTTCAATAATGTTCAACTACTGACAGACACAAAAACAGTCCTCCATTGTACAAGCGCGATTTTGCTTTGCTCATCCGACGGGTTTTATCTTGGAGAGTTGGAACCGATGTGGATTTAACTGCTTTTCTTTCATATTCAAGGCTTATTCAAAGCTTAGTCTTTAATATTCAAATATTAAAAACACATATTTGATTGTATATTTTGGATTGTTTTGAAAATGTCTGATAATAATATTATTTTTAATTTAATAAATATACAATAGTAAAAATACACAGATATACAAAATCTACAACAGACAAATTATGAAATGATAATATAAAAATATACACTAGATATGTTAATTATGTGGATTTTGAATATATGAAAGGATTATATCATTATATATAACAATAATAGTAGTATTATTTTTAGGTTTATGCAAATGGTTGGATATGAAAAACATAGTCTCTTTGCATGCTTGTCAGACAGACAGGCACATGTACAGATTTTAATTATGAATTTTAATCAATTAAAAGTAGATAAAAGGCCAGATAAGATGCATGTGTAATGTAGGGCTGTGATATGGTCCAGATTGTTTACGGGTTGACGGTTTAAGGCGAGGAGAATGGGACAATAAAGCAGAGGAGGGGCGGGAGGCATGAGATACACTCCTCCGGCTGTGTTGATGAATGCATGAGGGCTGGAGGTGACGGTGGGGGTCGACAGCATTCTTCCACACAGCACCATTGAGAAAGACAAGAGACCAGCAACAGGCGCTTCATCGGTGCCTCGGGTTTGAGGTCTATGCGTGCGTGTTAATAGCGCTCACTTTGTCCAAGGTCGAAATTTCTTTCTTCTGGCTGGAATAATAACTAATGCTATCAGCAAGAAGAAGAACACAAAATTCATTGTATCAAGGAGTGATAAATCTCCCGACTGTCCTTCAGTGACATAATGGAACAAATGAAACATAATGCCATCACTTCATACTAAAAATTGATTCAAAACCTATCCGCTATCACAAGTTTGATGAAGCTGTAAAAAACGGAAGATTGCGTGCACGAAAAAAAAGCTCTTCTGTATGTTTCTCGCCATTGTACTGCAAAATCTGCTTTAACATAGCATGCATTTCAGCTGCAGTTTTTTGGTCAGTTATATCAGCCTTTTCAAGAAATTCTTTAAATTCAACACAAAGTTTCACCAGGTGGCTTTTCTATATATTTTTTTTCTCTCTATGCACGTCCTGAACCTACAGGGCTTTATACTGTATTACTGCAAAAATATTTCAAATATAGGATATATGGAAAAAAAATTAATTACGGCATTATTGTAGTAAGTAATACATATACTGCAAAAAAACTGCATTACACAGTAAATTATTTGAAACAATCCGAACTGACACGTCAATTATAAAGTCTGAAAGATTTGATATTTTTCCACAGCAGACTCATTAACCCTGTCCTCACGCCTCCTTCTCCCCCCCTACTGGTTCCCACACTGCTCTCTGAGCGCAAGATTTGGGTTCAGTGCCAACAGGCTCAGCTTCAAAGGGACTGTGGAAGGAAGAGGTGGTCTACTGCGGCCTTCGACCAGCACTCGTACAATAATACAAATATACAAGTGTATACTTATAGGTGCTGGGAGAGAAACAGTTTGACAGGACCGGTCAAAGGTTTGGATGCACTTGACTGAATTTATGCTTCAGATCTTAAAATCCTTTTGATCTGAAAGGTTTATGCTTAAAGGGACTGTTGACTTAAAAATAAAGATTCTTCATCATCATTTTATCATTTACTTACTTTTCATGTCGTTCCAGGACCATATGGCTTTCTTCTGTGGAATAAAAAGAGAAATTCTGATAAATGTCCTGGTTACACTTTTCCACACATCTTTCCACACATATCACTTTTTAAGCTTTAATAAACTATATGAGACCTGTTTTCTCTGATGTAAATAGCACTGCATTTCTGAAGTAAACTATATAAATAAAAACATTTTAGATTACATAAACACATATACATACAGTCACACACATACATCACACACACACACACATATATATATATATATACATATATACATATATATATATATATATATACACACACATACTGTATATATACATATACATATATACATATATATACACACACACATACTGTATATATACATATACATATATACACACACACACACACACATATATACACACATATATATATATATATACATATATATATATATATATATATATATATATATATATATACATATATATATATATATATATATATATATATATATATATATATATATATATATATATATATATACACACACACACACACACACACACACATATATATATAAAAATTTAGGCTTTATTGAAAGCTTTAAAACTCTTAATGAAAAAGTTGCTTTCCTAAAAAACAAATAGCATAAAATAGCATCTGTTTTCTAGCTGAGCAAACAGCTTATCAGGTTATGAATGGATGCTGAAGAAATTTCCAGTAAAATACTGGACTCCTGAGAAATTACTATTATTAATAACGTTAGGTTTAAAAATAGAGTCGCAGTGGGACTACCTATTACAAATGAATAATAGTGATTATACATCTGTGTGAAAGGTTAAGGGCAGTGCACTGATGAAGCTGAACACACGTGAGATGCTCCTGTTAAACCTGTCCTGTGTTCAGTTTTAGTGTATAGGTTTAATTTATGATTACATGCGGAATGCTGCAAACAGCCTATTTGTAATTGATGATGCATTATTGATTGGGCAAAGTGTAAAAGCAGTAAAGAACAAGGTCTCTTGATGAGCACCGCTGGCACTACGCCTTCAATCCCTTTTCTTCTTTCTAAACTAAAAGACCCCACTGGGAAAACACACGGACACGCAAGACACAAATATATCAGGTGGTTCACATTGTCCTTGGACTTGTTGAGAACTCTAGCCACTACACAAACAAGCAAATAAAAAAAAAAAAAAAAAAAAAAAATATATATATATATATATATATATATATATATATAAGCTACATTTAACCCTGAATTCTAAAGCTCTGTTATTGTGGTACCAAAGGTATACTTTGGAATAATGTGAATAAATAACACTAAAAACACAACAACAACAACAACATGGCAAGAAAAATATTTAGGTTAAACATCCGTCATAATCCTCTTATCTCTTTAGCATGAGAGTGTTGTTTTGATAGACTTAGCTCTAGTTGATTTATTAATAAAAATAACAGAAGCCCGTTGCCCAAAGTGCAATAATGTGCCCATAACTGGAGGATACAATACTCATGTTCACTTAAAAAAAGTCCACATACAAATGAAAAACTAATGTTTGAAAGAAAGAACACTGCTAGAAAACATGACTTCTTTCCTGAAAATCGTTTTTTTAAGCTACCAAAAAAAGGATACCATGCCATTCAATTAGTCAATAGCATCAAATCTGTGGATGTATTTCCAACCACAAAACCGTGCCTGGGAATCACCAATATACCCATAACCACATTTTGCATCATTTTTATATTTTGTGGTGTGAGTACTGAAAACAAAAAGAAAAAGAGCATTTTGAATGCCTGAACGATACACTTACTGAAATAAGCTGAAGTTGAAGTGTGCATGTTAGACACATATCACAAATACACATCAAAACACTGTGTCCTGCACATGTCTACGTTATAAAAGGGTTACTCCCTCCTAAAACTTTATTGTTAATCACTTAACCCCATGTCATTCCAAACCTGTAAAAGCTTTGTTCATCTTTGGAACACAATTTCAGATATTTTGGATGAAAATCGGGAGGCTTACTGTCTCATTGACTGCCAAACAATTACATACAACTATTCAGGTGCAGAAACATATAAAAGAGGTCATGTGAATGCTCCATCTGCCATCAGTGGTTCAAACGTAACATTATGAAGATAAAAGATGCTTTTACGAGTTACAACAACATGGGGGTGAGTGATTCATTACAAAATTTTCATTTTGGGGTGGAATGACCCTTTAACTCTATAACTTGGATCGCTATAGGAGTCTGAGCTCAAAAAAGAAGCCCAAAGATATAAGTTTAATCAGCATCGCTTATAATAAGTGGACATAGCCTTGGGGAGTGCACTCTGCAAACAGTGTTTCCAAGTCCTCTGCTTACCTGCGTAATTGGGCTGCCGCAGGTTGTGTTTTTAGTCAGTGGGTTGAAATGAAACCCCCTGCCTGACAAATAGAGCATGTTACTTTCGGTATGAAACAAAATATAAACTTTAAAATTGTAAATTTATTAAGAAATTCACAAAGTACTGTTTTTTGGCTCTTTAATGGCCTGTGACAGTTATAGCACCTTAGTTCAAGGGCACTTCAACCAATTAATCTAATCATTTTATCCTCCTTATTAGTTATAGCATAAAATAAATATTTAATGGACATCAGAATGTATCTGGTTTCAAATGTGGAAAGATGTTAATACACAACATTTTCCAAGCTTAAGTCTATTCTCCTGTCTGGTTTGTTTGTTGGACCAGATTCTGTTTTATGATTGGTCAAAGCACCTGTCAATCAAACTCAGTCTGGCTTGTTTCATTTCACAGACCTGGCAAAAAACACAGTTTAGTTTACAGATTTAGTTCAAAGTCTATGGTCGCTATATTATTAAAGGCTTAGTTCACCCCAAAATGAAAATTCTGTTATTAATTACTCACCATCATGTCGTTACGAACCCGTAAGACCTTTTTTCATCTTCAGAACACAAATTAAGATATTACTGATGAAATCTGAGAGTTCTCTCACCCGCCACACAGGTTCCCAGGTTCAGATACATAGCAAATACATCCGTAAAACTGTGTCCGGCAGAAGATGTAACTTGGGGGAGAAGAATGGTTGAGTGAATTATGTTATTTTTATTTTCTTTGTGCAAAAAAAATTGTGTCAGTTGTTTTGCCATCTTCGGAGGGTCAGATAGCTCTCGGATTTCATCAAAAGTATCTTAATTTGTGTTCCCGAGATAAATAAAGGTCTTACGGGTTTGAAATGATATGCGGGTGAGTAATGACAGGATTTTCATTTTGAACTAACTCTTTAATTTGGTCAAAAATAACATACCAAATGTACAACGTAAAATGTAGCCATTGTTACAATGGTGTCAGTCATCTCAGTTTAGTTGTTTCTTTCACTGTCTCAAAAAAGTGGGTTTGGAAACAAGTAAGTATTAACTTCAGTAAGACTGACAAATGCATGAAGTATGAACACAAACCACTTCTGTTTGATTTCCATGTTTTGCTAAACAACATTTTCACATTCCGAAGCAACATTAATCCTTGTTCAGGAGTCTTGTTATCGTTGCCAAGTGAAAACTCTCTCCTGATGTCTTTCTCTCTGATTTATATTCTCATATAAACTCGCACACTAAGATGCGGTATGTATGCAAATATATTATAATCCAGTTCCTCTGCCCATGTGGCCAGAGTTAAGCCCCTCCTACTTTTTCTCCTGCACCTACTTCAGCGCTTTCATTTGCCTTTATTCAAGTGCCATTAGCACACTGCTGCTATTCCTGGCTCTGGACAGGCTGGAGCTTGGATCATACAGGCTTATGTGCTGCCAACCAGAGCAGAACTAAACTGTTTGTGCAGCCCCCCTCCCCAGCATTAGTGGTGGCCCATCCCCCCGCCTGTGCTCGCTCAATGCTCTCTCTCTCTCTCCACTCTACTCCATTGCTATACAGCGGACATGCTGTTTTTTTTTTGTCTTGCACACTTGCATGTTGAATTGTGCGAGTGGTGACATATTAATGCCATATTAACAGATTACAGGAACATGATCGCTGGTTTTATGCATTTATTGTCAAGCATGAATCACAGCCGTGTGGATTAGCATGATAATTAATGATATTGCTTTGTTACATTTATCTAGTATTAACATAGGATGCTCATAGTTGTTTAAATGGTCATGTGTAGCATTAATGAAAGCAAGGTCAGAAGTTCACATTTTTGTAATCTCTTAAAATTGGATTAAAATTGTAAAAAACTATTACAATTAAAATTATTGTTTTCTATATTTTTAAATGCAACTTATTCCTGTGATTGTAAAGCTGAATATTTATTAACCAATCAGCAAAAATTCTTATTAATATTAATTTAGAAAACCGTTGCACTGTTTAATATTTCTTTTTTGTGGATAAAAAATGGATACATTTTTCAGCGTTCTTTGATTAATAGAACGTTTAGAATAGAAACAGCATTTATTTGATTTAATTATTCTTTTTTTTTATTCATATATTGTTTTCTCGCTAAATAAAGTATACATTTATTTCTTTAAAAATAATTTTAACACCAAACTTTTGTGTATATGCATAATTTATACAAATATTTTAAATATAAAAATTATATATAATAAAAAATATTATATATAAAAACATTTTCTTTTTCATGCATTGCTATTTTTGCATTTGTTTTGTTATTTAGCAGTTGTATTTAATTTGTTATGTTTTCTAATTTTGGGAAATGCATTTTTTGTTTAGTGTATACAGTCATCCAAATGCATCGGTTGATTAACTCTTTTTTCCCTTTCCCTTTTCCTCTGCTGTGTATTCATTAGTGAAACAGTTAATTGTTTAAAATGCAGTATATGCACATACTTTTAAAATATTATAATGCAACTGAGTTCAGCATCACAGTACAATGCCATAGACATAAAAAGAGGTAACATTTTCCATATTTCCACCCTCTCGTTCCATACTGACAGCTACTCTTGACTGTTGTGGAAGAAAGCCTCTTGGCATCATGCTGACACTTTAGACATTGCCATGGCAACCAATGTAGATATACCAGATATTGACTACATAGAACAAACGTATTCAAATTCACCAGCTGAAAAATGACATGCAGACTTTCATATCAGCAAACCAAATCAAACCGGTTTAAATGTGAGCAAAGCATTTACACAAAATCGTCAGCTAAACGCATAAATAAAATATAAAAGACACAAATTGGAAATAATGTGACCGTATAACACTTCAGTTAAAAAAACAACTCCTTCTGGGAATTGTTTAAAGAGAACAAAAGATGACAGACCAGCAATGACAACATATGGTTCATATGAATCATAACAACCTATTAGAGACCTGTCAGATCCAGATGTCAGGCTAGACGGCTAGATGGGAACGGGCTGATGCAGGCAGGCCGAGTGTGTGCTTGAGCTGTGGCATCAAACCAAAGATGCTGGCAGGAGAGGTGACAACCTGCATGGGTATCAAATATAAGAGAGACAGCGAAAGAAAGACATGTTTATGATGCTCCTACCGCAGACTTTGGAACAAATAAAGACACTTGAGTAGGAATAGAACACGGTACACACGGCAAGCTAATCGTGGCACATGGTACACAGACCATTTACTGGATAGACACTTGGCAGAACATTGGAAAGTGGAATCTCAATATTGGATGGAAGGAATATCGCTGCCCAGTTTCAATAGTGCTAGTATTAAGCAATGTTGCTTTCTGTTACCGGCTGGCAAAATGTTGACAAATACGGGAAGAGCAAAACATGGTTAATTGCTGCAGAACGCCAACGGAATATGTACATTAAACCAAAAAATACACGGTTGTCTCTCCATATACAAATACCACGAAACAAATTAAACAGATCTTTTCGTCCTGCGCGGTGCAGCCCGGCTGCCAGCAGTGGCCCACGCAACGTAATAGATGCCTATATTAACTGTTACCAAGTCACAAAATGAGTGAGAGTACAATGAAGTCCATTGTTATGTAATGCACTACAGCTTTTAATGAAGGGCTCAGATAATTGGAAACAAAAAGCAACGAAGGTAATGAGACAATCAAAGCACAATGGCATGTTTGTCACTTTTTTTATTCGGCTAAAGGGCATTCAGCCTTGCGATATGCAGGATATAACGGTCAGGAAATGAGGACGGTCAAATAGGTTCACTTTACATTTTTCATTAATGTTTTGGTCCGCTCTGAAAATAGAGTCTAGCTTTCTTTCCAATTAGAAAAGAAATAAATCGGTAACAAAACCTCGCTAACTGCACTTACATACTCCATTAGGAAACAAATGTAAATCAAAACGGCAGTTTGGAGCTTTAAACATGTTTCCCAATGTTCACATTGTTGTAATAATGAGCTATTTAGATATATTATAAAATGGCAGTGAGATGAGAAGAGCACAAGCCTAAAATTCTTGCTTATTCAGATTTCGTTTTACTGGGACAAATCCATGAGACCCCTCCATCAGGAACAAGGCATTAAGTGTACTTTTGTTGTAGTCTAATGCCTTCCTGCCGTGTCTTAATCATGTAGAATCTGCATATATTCCTTGCACTGAACTCAACTTCTCTCAGGTCAGTTTTTCAGGGTAAACACTTAATTGTTTTTTACTAGAACTGGGGTTTGGCACAAATTTCACAATTCGAACAGATGTCAAGCTTCATTCACAAGCTTCCAATTCAACTATTCAACTCAGTTTTCTAAAGGTCAAAATCTCAATTAACGGTCATAAAAAAAGTGACCGATTTATTCAAACATAAATTAACAAACAGGCTTGAAGATAAAAAAATACACTACATGTGTAGTAAAATTTCAAAATTTGAAATTTGAATGTGCTAGCAGTGTAAGCCCTGCTAGCACATTCATTTTAAGTTAGCAAAAACATATGTGAAGTGCATATTTTAATTCTTAGTAGTTACTGACAGAATTTCATAGAAAATTAATGTAGGAAGACAGAGGCACCCATATCTGGATGGCATTCATAAACTAAAATGCGACCTTTGGCAGGCCTAGAACTGGCTTAATTCCTCAGCTTCAGAAACTGGCTTCAATATTTGGATAACTTAGAGCAGTAATAAATAATGCAGTGACATAATTATTCCTGTTCTCCTGTTGTCTCAAAGCACACAATCAAGTGTATTCCTTTGCAGTGCACTTATGAGGCAAGAACTTTTATGAGATCTGTCGCTAGATTAGCTGTAACTGAGAAAATGCAGGCACCAACCTCTTCATGCGGAAAGCAGACCAAGGGAAGACGGTGACATGGGATAGGCCATGGAGAACTTGGAACGGCTTTCCTTTCTCTTTACCCATTGCCTCCACATCAGTACACCGCTGGCCTACTTTCACAGTTTCCATTTTTAATGAGCTCCTCCAACACCAGCACTGAGCTCACCAGTCAACAACCTGTCACTTCCACAAGAATCCCATGTAAAAGGAACACAGAGTAATTGTAATGAATATTGAAAGAGCGCTGGTTTAGTGGCCTCTAGACATGCCAACAGCTGGTTCCTGGCTCCGGGTTCCTACGGAATTTATGCGGGTGACTCTTGTCAGGAAATAACGTGTTTCTGGATGGGAATTTTATTAAGGAATAAGTCTGACCTTTAGTGCTCCAGATGTGTGTACTAATTAAAGTCAGTCCATCACTTTGTTTTCCTGACATTCCTACATGCAAGAGTCTTGAGAAATAACCAAAAACAGATTTACACCAACATGCAACTGATAATAACAGGGCAATTAAAGACAATGAGTCCATAACAAACATGGTGAATTAATAGGCCACACTAAAATGAAAGACACGACACTTACCTTTATACATAAACACTCAACCTCCCACTGGGAAGCGTGGCATTGGATCTAATTTCCTTTCTTCAGGCAGGCTGGAGGACACACCTGTGCTTCTCACGGGTCCGGTGCATAACTTCAGGGTGAAGGAACCTCTCCAGGAAAACATTACTAAGTCTCAGAATCTTCTTTATCTCGAAGGGTATCATAATCCTGCTCTCACCCATCAGATATGAAAAAATTGAGTTTTTTCCTGGGAGGAGCTTGACGTGTTCACAGAGCGTGACTCAGGCGGTGAGTTGGGAAACTAAATTGCACTGAGTCATAAACAAAAACAGACCATCAGAAGCTTATCAATGTCTGGTGTATTGAAACCAATGGATTTTTTTAGGAAAACTACAAGGGAATCACTAATTAAAGATCTAGGTGATTCAAACAAATGAGATGGAATCGCTTTGGAAGGAAAGAAAGGACAGAATTAATTAGTTTGGTGCATGAGACACATTTATGGTAAAAGTATATTGTGGGAAAGACTCCTAAAACACTAATAAGGGATATCAATTTTGAACTTCTGGTTCAACTAACAAATCTTATCTTTAATTTCAACCTTTTTTCAGAGAGGTTAAAAGTTGATCTGTTTTTTATCAAGACAAATAAGAGCCAGCAAACATAGACATATTATTAATTACTACGCCTTCATGCAATCAATTATTGGTTACCTGAGTTGTCTACTAATCGAGGCTGGTGTAAATCTACAAAGACCGTAACACAAGACAATACAACTGCCCCTTGAAAATAAAAGTAAACAAATATGCACAATACATAATTCCAGAATGCTGCAAAAAGTTCCAACAAATTTTGAAGATTTAGAACATTCATCCATCCCAAAGCTCTACAAATCCCAGTTATTTTATTCAATTCATAGGCTTATTTGATAACACTTTCAGCTCTAAAAGCATACTACTCTTAGCTGGGTTTTACATGTTCACCAAAAATAATCTAAAACATTCTGCAGATTCCTCCAGCGGTACTCAAATTTTATGTACACGTTCTGTCATTTACTTTACTGAAATATTAATATGATAATGGTAAGTGAAACCTTTATCGGTATTCCAAGTCCTCGGTATATCTTTGCGGCAAGACATTATTTTTGCACTAGCAGGATGCCAAATGCCCATGGCGCAAACACAGAGAGGGCCTAATTGAGAGCTTGTTGACAGGCTGGTGGCACCATCCCAGTTTTACTCCTTTCAAACCGAAAGTCTAAAGATCTCTGCTTGATTTTCTGATTCAGCGAATAAACCCGCTCGAGTCTGTCAGAATGCAGCTCGAATACAGACTCAAATGAACTCAATGACCCTCAAGCTGCAAATTGTAGGTCACGCACACACGGAACCCAACGCGACAAATGCCGATTAGGGGGGTAATTAATTGTGCTTTCCAAACACAGTCATGGCTCTGTGCGACTGGAGAGGGCGGCTACCGTCTCAGACAGTAATGGAGTCTCCTCCGTTACATTCACGGGAGCCCTTGCTTTAACATTCAATCTTTAAAGCACAAAACAGCCCCTCCTCTCCGACTACTCTTCATGCAGAACCATGAGACCTGTTACCATGGAAACGTCCTCAGAGATAGTGCGGCTGCACAAACATGAAATGCTTAAATGCCTCCGTCAAGCACGTATTGAACTGAAACGATGGTGCTTGGAATACAAGGGAAGTATCCTTTATATTTCGATCGAGAACGCACAAGCGCCAACTGTTTCTGGCAGTCGTAGAGCTCTAGCCATCTGCACATCACACACAGGCTGTCAATGTTTGTTGTTTTAATTCAAAGTCTTTACAATCGGGGCTTTTGCAGTTCCGCGGGGAGTAACACAATGCAATCAATTTCGAATACAGAAGACGTTCAAGAACAAACCGAACATTTAGCCTTCTGTACTAGCTGTAACTGTAAACCAGGCAGGTTTGATTCAAATCTGGAGATGCATTCAAGATATACGACAGGGAATCAACCCTATAACCTTCTATATAATAAATATGCGACTAGCCAAATATAGGCTTTGCTAAGCTGTCCTTGTTCCTCCCGTGCAGCCGCACAGCCTGTGGCACAGAGCAGAGCACCCTCTTTTTTTATTCACACATCTCTGCCACCATGGTTACGGAGGTGAAGGATGAAGACTGACGGAAGAACACACAACCAAGAAGGAGGTAAGAGACAGAGAGAGAGACAGAGAGACAGAGAGAGAGAGAGAGAAAAAGAACCAGAGAGGAAAAATGGGTTGAAAAGAGGGAGATGATGAGTGAGAAATGATGCGACAAGTTCGCCTGAGCGACCGCGGGGTGACCTCATCGTCTCGTTGCCAGTGACAGGGCTTCTTGAAGCTCAAGGAAATAGGTGTTAATTATGAAAAATCTGAAGGAGTGGGTAACTAATACGGGTTATAATATCCAGACAGCAGAGGGTGTCTTCGTTTCTTTATTAAAGGGATAGTTTAATTCTGTCATTAATTACTCACCCTTATGTTTTTCCAAATCCCTAGGACCTTCGTTAATTTTAAGGATGCAAATCAAGATATTTTCAATGAATTCCAAGAGCTCTCTGACCCTCAATAGACAGGAAAAATTGCCTACTACAACGATCAAATCATTCAAATACACCAAGTGACATCAGTGGTCCAATTGTAATTTTTTAAAAGCTACAAGAATACTTTTGTGCAGAAAGAAAACAAAAATAAAGACTTGATTCAATAATTTGTCTCCTCCATATGACCCTGCCATTCTGGAGAGTATCCACTGACCACAAATAAAGTATGCTGCTCCGTGTCAGCTTGCACCACGTGAATATATTATCTACGTTCAGATCAAAGCATGAACAACGAACACTTCATAAAATGACGGTTGAACCACTGATGTCACATAAATTTGTTAAACAATGTCTTTGCTACGTTCCTTTGCTTTGATCCTTCTAGTATCCTTGCTGTTCATGCAGGGTCAGAGAGCTCTCAGAAGTCATCAAAAATAACTTGACAAGCCCTGCCACTCTTACACTACACATCATATTCTCATGCAGTCTAAAACACATCGCAAAGAGAAAACAAAAAACACTTCCAACATACACATTTCCATTTTTTTGCATTTTAGTATTAGAGTCCGTGATAAAAATCTTTGCAATTTTTTGGAGACAATCTTTCCTGAAAGTCCCTTTCAGTTCTTGCCTACTGTTGTTAAAGTTATTAATATGGTTTTTAACATTTAGAATAATAAAATGTTTCCTGAGAATTAAACAGAAATCAGTCTAAAATTAGGCTATATATGATATATATATAATAGTATGCATGTATGAGTCCGTTTCTCAGTTTTTATGCCAGCAGGCACAATTATTAATCAGCCTACAACTAATCTGAACAAACACATTTAATAAGCTTTAACATTCTTTGAGAAAAAAAAAAAAACATTTCCCCTTTATTCTCATGCAGACATCTACTGCAGAATGAAAGAAAAAAAAAAGTTTTAAAGTGATGAGAGCCAAACCTCGTCACAACAGACAGGGCCTTTGTGCTCATCTGTACAAAAGCATAAGGGTCTGTATTTGAGTGAAGGAGGTGTTTAATATCTCCCCAAGTCACTGGGCGTTTAGGTATGCCTCAGAATGATTTTATGGCCTGGGTCTCATCTGGTATCATTACACCAATCATAAATAACAGCTGTAAATGTTTCACATGAAGGCAGTGAGGTGCTCAAACACCAAAGTGACTATCTAATCTATACATATAAAAAAAAAATCATTTTAAATAAATAAATAAAGCTACATGAAGTTACATCTGAGAATGATCCGCTTTTTTTTTTTTTTTTAAACAAAAGCTCATTTATAAGGAGTTAGCTAATAAATATATTATTCTCCACAAACTCAATACTGCTGTTCTCAGCCCAAATGTCTCCAAATGACTTTTGTTCAGACTAAGCATGTATTAAAACATCAGAAATAACAACCATAATCAGATTATCCTACAGTCCAAACACAAGCTGCTGTCAATTTCAGATGACATCACTTTCTGCATGTGCTAAACAACCTAATTAATAAACTATTAATAGATTTTTTAATGCTACTATTAAAGCTGTCTTCTGCTATTGTGCAGAAGATACAATCCAATGTTGTGCGTTGTTTTCCCTTTCCTGTGGGGTAATACTACTAATGCACAGCATCTAGAAGAAAATTTTAAAGTGCCAGTATTGGGAGGAGCGCAACATTGGGAAAAACACAACTAACCCCCATTGCTTATCAGGCACAGTCTAACACGTTCCAGCCCTCCACATGCTAGTGAACTCTTCCACATGCCAGATTATCCGGGTTAGAGATTACATTACATGAGGTTGTTATAATTCCTGCATGTTTTTTTCCTCCACACTGAGCAGGATTTATATTTGCCAAAGTGCATTTGGAGCAAATGATATGCAATTGTAAAAACAATGCCAAGAAAATTACTTTTTTTTTTTTTTAGACTTTGACAAATGAGAGTGAAAAGAGTCAATTATTAAATATATAGGTACACTTCCAAAAAAACAAAAAACAAAAACAAACTTATATAATAAAAAAGTAAATTATATTATAGATTAATAAATAAATTATAGATTAATTACATGTAAAAGTAAAACATTTTAATTTGATTAGCGTTTGCAGCTCAAAAAAAAAAAAAAAAAAAATAGTCACTTTGAATTTGTGAGATTCATCCACTCCTAAAATTCAAACATCATAAACCAGAGGGAGTGCTAGAACTACAACAGAAAGCAGTCTTACAAAAACAAACCCACTTTATTTAGACAGTGTTCAGGTCTCAGTATCAATGTGCCGGGTAAAAATGAAAAGAGAAAGCTACAAACTTCCAAGAACAGCGATAACTGAGTCTACACAAACTTTATTTTCTTAAAAATACATTACCATAAAATAAAAAGCAATAAAAGATATATATGAGCATGAGGAAGGGCAGGGTTTCACCCTGTTTTTCGTGATATACAGCCTGGAAAGTTTTGGAAGAGGAAATGCGCGTGTATCTGTGTGTGTCAGAGTGTGTGTGTGTGTGTGTGAGTGTGTGTGTGAAGTGTAGTATAGTGGGGTGGGCCATGTTGAAGTGAGGGCTTGGTTCACCTGAGGAGGAGGAGGACGACAGCCTCCACACAGCAGTAATGCAGCAGTCACATGGGCACACACAAAGAAAAGAGAGAAAGAGAGAGAAAAAGAAAGAACAGCCATAACAGGAAGAGAGAAGAAGAGAAGAGAGGTAGTAAAGTGAGAGGTAGAGCGAGGCGGGGCAGCTACTCTGTCAGCACCTAAGGGAGGAGCACAAAAGGCCAGCTACACCTAAGATAAGCAAAGTTCCTCCATCACTTCAGTGTGATACCATATACACCTCCATTTTCATTCTCAGAGAGAACCAAACGGAGGTTTTTAATGTGTGTTTGTGTGTGTTCGTACATCTGAAGCAAACAAAGGTTAATGCGTGTGTGGGTACATCTCTAAAAACAGCAGTTTGGTGGGCTCTCGTTCGGAGTTACAGTACTCAGGACAGCGGAGCACTCGTGGCGGTGTGAGTTACGATCTCTCATTGATCTCTGGGTCACAGCGTAGCTGACCAAGCAGAGTACCATAAAGCAAATCTGCTTCACACACCGTGCACAGATTGCGTACAATTGCACCGGCGAGGTAGATTATTAGCTAGATGTGGATGTAAATATTAAAAAAGGAAGCTCGAGGAAGCCACCGGGAGCCCTGCTGAAATGGATACCGCACCACAAACACGTAAGGCAGTGGAAAGGTTCTCTGCACGCCACAGGACTCCAGACGAGACGGGACGCTGCCGACAGGCTCGTAGCTACAGTGTGATTTCGATCTTAGCGCGTTTAGCTTAAAGTGGATTAGCACAATATACACATATGATTCCATCAGTCACATTACAGGGAAGAGCCGGGCAGCGAAGTTCCGCAGGAGTCTCTCGAAAACAAACAGAGGAGAGAAACAGAACAGAAGCCAGTGCTCTTACTAGCCAAAAGACGCAGGAACAGCAGCACTCCTGACTTTGTGCCCTGAGCGTGTGAACGTTTACGGGTGAGGAGGTGAGTGCTCAGCTCGATCGAGAGAATTTAGAGATGACCCACCCATCAGCAAGGCGAAACTACAGAGGGCGACGACAGCAGGTCTGCGGGGATCCCGAATTAATCTGGATTTGTGTGTGTGTTTGTCTGTGTGTGGATGTGTGCATGTGGATGTGTACGTGTGTGCGGGGACAAGGTGGGGGGGATAGTTTAGTTTTCAGCAGCACGAGGAGGGGGCGCAGATACAGGAGGTCCCACTGGGCCAGGGGGCATCCCATCAGGCTGTGCGGTTGGAGGTGGACCTGGGTCTATAAGGAGACAATGTTGTTGTAAAAACGGAGCCGGAAAAAAAAATATATATACAGAGCCCAGGACAAATGTGCCATGAACAGGAACAAGGACAGGAATTAGCCATGGAAAGGATACTCACACATGCCGTTGGGTGGTCCGGGGTGTCGAGGGCCCATCATGGGCGGCATGCCACCCTGTGGGGGTCCAACTGGGGGAGGTCCAGGCATCATTCGGCCTGGCATAGGCTGACCTGGCATGGGCTGGCCTGGTCCAACCATTGGTCCTGAACAAAGCAACAAAAGACACTTGAAGAGGAGCGCTAGAGAATATTTGCAGAGATTTAAGAAAGTAAAGAATTTATTATAGAATTTATAAATAGGGATTTTTTTTTGCAGAGCATGCAGTATGCCGTGACATTCTAAATTTAAGACTTAAGAACCTAATTTGTGGAATGGCAAATTAAGAAAACCTTTTTTTTTTTAAGAGTCATTAGAGCTGTGCAATTAATCAAATTTCAGTTTCCATTTCAGCTTCCAACAATACAAAACGGCAATAATCAAGATAATATAACTGAGTGCCATTTTCCAAACATGCTGTGCACTTGTGGCCCTCATTAAAAAGCCCAAACCACTGAAATCATGTAACACGACCGTCGTAAAATGCAGACTACTGTGGGACAAGCTTGATATTAAAAAGAGCTGCGTTAAGCTCCATAAAGAGAACTCAAGCAGTTCTCCATGTGGCTTTCTGTGTGTGCGCTCTGAGAATGCAGCTTAGAAACTATGTTTTGCACAAAAAGGATCAAAAGAAGACCTCAAACACAAAACCAGCAGATCAGGGTGCGTGCTGACCTGTCTGAGGGGCATGGTGGGGAACCATGGGATGGTGCATGGGAGGATATCCAGGGCCTGGGTGCCCAGGATGTCCTGGGTGTCCAGGGTGTATGCCTGGAGGTGGGCCGTGTGGAGTTGGACCATGTGGAGGTGGGCCGTGATGTCCTCCTGCATTCTGCTGCGCAGCTGCCTGCTGCTCCATCTGCTGACGAGCCTTCATCTCGGCGTACTTCAACTGCTCCATATGGAACGCCTGTCGCTCTGTCAAAAGCTGCTGCCTCTGGAGCTCCAGCTATAAAGGGAAAAATTCCTGTTAAATCAACAGCTCGACGGGGCAAGGGGGAAGTTTAAATTGATTACTAAAGCTTTACTAAGTGCACACAATTTCGATTTGTTTTTCGAATCCAATCTTTAGAAAGCACTCTAACTGGATCTATTCATTTGGGCAGTGCAGCCAACATCTGGACTATTTACAGCTTGTTCTTTGATATAAATCTGTGAAATTATAATACAATAATGTGAAAAAAGTAGGAAGCTACAAGTGTAGAACTAGGAAAATAAAATTTGCAGTTTGGTTTTAACCATCATATAATAGTAGTACATATACATACATATATATATATATATATATATATATATATATATATATATATATATATATATATACATACATATATATATATACATATATATAATATAATCATATTTATAATGTTCTACCTACCAATAAATAAATGAACCTGATTTATGCAATTAGACAGGCACAAAAATGTTCCTGTGAGTACAAAAAATTAAAAAAGATTTCTAAAGAAAGAGCTGGTGGAACTAGTTTGTACAGAAGTCACCAACATCCTTAACTAAATTCAAAGCTGTATTTAGCAAATTTATGAACACCAGAAGGAAATAAAGTACCACTGGGCTGGGCTATATAAAGACACATACTTCATGCACTATTTACAGCAGCTAAATGGGTTACTATCTTCAGCTGGATTTGCTAAAGCATTTTGTAGAGCTCTTTAAGTCTCTTGTGGACAGCGCCTCTGGTGTGCAGACATAAGACTACAGGATACAAAAGAACCAGGCAGAGCACTAACAAAGTAGGGTGTAAATTACAACCAACTGCAACACTACATTCCATGAGAAAAAAAAAATCTAATTTATTGACTTTACTAAGCAGAGGAACAAATTTAAGTTTTAGGTTTCTGTTTTCAAAATGTGAATAATTTTACTAACTACAGGGAGTAAAATAGCCACAATGCAAATATATATATATATATATATATATATATATATATATATATATATATATATATATATATATATATATATATATATATATATATATATATATATATATAAAAAATTCATTATTTAGGATTTTAGGGTCACCCGTACTTGACAGACAGATTTAATACTTACTGCTTCTTTCTCACGGTCCATGATGGTTTCCAGCTCCTCAAAGTGTCTGAGTTTGAGCTCCAGCTTCTTCATCTGAGTCTCTACCAGCAGAGCCACGAGAGATTTGATCTTCCTCTCTTCCACTGCAGCCAGGTGCTGAGACACAGAAAAACAACAGTGCATGAAATCAAGTTAGCCGCCAGGGTGATAAAACCACTTTGATTGGAGACAGCTGCACAAAGCACAGAGGTACTATTGGTGCCAACAAGGGAAGTTAAAGAATTGATAAACATTAAACCCAGTCCCAGCTGAAGTCTGAGTACTGCTTTACCTTTGCCTTGGTGGCAGCAGAGGCCAGAGCAGCTGCAGCAGCGGTGGCGATGTTACCCTCTCCAATATCCAACTCAAGCTTTTTCTTTCCGTCTTCTTTTTCTTCCTCACCCTCCTTCCCTTCCTCTGTGGTCTCCATGTCCTCTTCTTTGTCTTTCTCTGAAACATGGGAATAAACAGCAGTATGGACTCATTAGTCATTTTAGAGCATCATTAGAATAATTTCACATTATATGGAGTATTTACTTCCATGGCACTTGCAGGCAGGGGAATAAAAGTAAAATGTATTACCGTTTATAGATTTTCTGCAAAACAGGCAGAAAACGGGGAAAACAAGACATGGTTCTATTTTATGCTCATCCGAATAGACTTTAGATTTATAAGTTTTACATTTTTGACTTCAGTGGTGTATAGTAGGTTGTGGCACTTTGCAGTGAAATGTAGCAGTTCTTGTTAGTGTGTTAAAATCTAAAGAGCAGCTCATCTGAATTTATGTATTTGGACTTATTGAAAAGATGACATGCAAAGCATTTAATGACCACTATTTCATTTACCAGCTTTATCTTTGCATACATTTTTATTTTTGCATTAAAAGGAGAGTTCAGATTCAAAAATAAAAATTCTGACATTATTTCAAACCTGTATAAACTTTTCTCCCTGCTAAACATAAGATGACATTTTGAAAAATGTTGGTACACAAACAGCCAACAGTTTCCATTGTCCATAGTACTTTTTTTCCTTTCTATACTACCTACATTTTTCCAAGATCTTGTGTTCAGCAGAAAAACAAAACTCAGGTTAGCAACTATTTGAGTGTGAGCATTGTTTTTTTTTTTTTTTGTGAATAGCATCTTATAAAAAAAAAAAAAAAAAAAAAGTCTAGCAGAGTCCAATGTTTTGAAAAGACAGCTCTGTAGCAACTCAAACATGCATTGCACACACAAGCATTACTGCTCAATTTAACAGGCATTAAGCAGATTTCAGCCAGCATGTGTCAGATTTCAGGAAAGCCCATGAGCATTCGTTGTTGCTGTGGCTGCCAGTGTCTGTACCTGCTGTCTTGGATTCTCCTCCCTCACTCTCTTCCTCTTCCTGCGGCTCAGATTTCTCTGTAGTCTCATTCTTTTCCTTCTCTGTCTCTGTCGGCTTTTCCGCAGACTCGCTGGGCTTCTCTGCTTCATCCTTTGACTCCGCCTGCAACAGATGAGATGGGGAATGGCGAGACATGAGTCAGACAGCATGAGACAACTGAAATGCAAATGAAGCGATGGTACGAATGACTGTATAGAAAGTGAACTTGGAAGAACTAGACTCGATATGGAAATGTGCATTGCAAGAAATAACGCCGGGTAATGATAAATCACTTCTGATATGATTGTAATCAATTCATTATGACAAACATGTGTACTGGTGGTAGGGCCATATCTGACCTTATCAGGCTGGGAATCTGAGTCTGTGTCCATCTTCTCAGTCTCTGCTGGTTCTACAAAAAGAAAAAGCAATGTGGTAGAATGCATTGAAAAAAGAGAGACCTAAAGACAAAAAAATACATCTTAAAAAGCAATTCCAAGTGCAGTGAAAAATTTTGGCTAAAATTTATTTTCATAAGATTTCATAAGTTATTTAATTCCCATAACTTCCTAAAAATGTATGTTTTTTTTTAAAAGTAACCTCATCAGGCCTGCATTTACCCATTCAAAAATACCGTAAAAAGCAATTCTGTAAATTATTAAATTTACACCAACTTAAAAGAAATACGCTTTGCATTAATTTATTTTTCATTATGTAAATTTGTGATATAATGTAGAATTTTCAACAGCCTTTACTCCCGTCTTCAGCATGAAATGATCCTTCAAAAATAATTCAAAAATTATGATTTGGAGCTCAAGGAAAATTTCTTACCATCTAATGCTGAAAACACCTTTGCTGCATGATATTTTTGTAGAAACCATAAATTGAAACCCACTTTTCATGCATTATCAAAATGCATTACTACATCAAGATACTTCTTCAAAAAAAAAAAACCTGACCGATCCCAAACTTTTCAACAGCGGCGCACATTCAAAGAGAAAAATGTGGATGAAACTTAGCCATAGTGGACAATGAAGAATTTAATATGTCATGCAAAGTCAAACTACAGGGCCTGACAGCACACAAGGCAAAAAACACTAAAAACAAAAAAGCCATTAAGGAAGAGTACAGCATGACCAAGTGAGTGAATGTCCTTTTGAACAGGCATTAGAGCATCAGATCTCCACAAAGAGTTGTGGCATCGAAGCCTTTAAAAAGGTATGTGTGGCAAAGCCTGCACTGGCACACCATGTCACACTAGGTCACTCCATTGACCCAGTTTCAACCCCTCCCATGTCTGCCATCTGCCAGCGCTGCTTAAAGCCATCAGCTACCATTGTATGCAGTCACACACTGCCTTTGGTGCTGTGCTGACTCATAATTAATGTATTACAAGTTCTATAAAATTCTGAAAGATGCGCAGGTGAGATTTATATCATATTCTTTTTTTTATTTGACTCCAATGGTTATAAAATCGCGACAAGCCCATGCTCAGCTGATCAGGGTCATTGGGTTTGTCTATTAGTCTACAGATGTTGATCTGATGCCACCTGGTGGAAGAAGATAGAACTACACGGAAGCAACGAGCAAGATGGAAAACATCCTTCACAGCTGCTGATGAGTTCACCTAATCTCACTGCATAAAATTACCTGTCTTCTCTGGTTCTTCAGGTGCAGTACCGGCAATACCACTGCTCTCCAGGCCGAACGCTGGGTCTACTTTTCCTGTGCTGCGTGCAGCTTCCTGTACCTTTTTCACATGAGCCTCCACCAGCTCTGTGGGAACCTCCTCACGCACACGCGAGAACTCCTCTACAAACGCAATGGACAGAAAACATTTTAAAATACAGACAATAACACACAATGTTGCTCGTTCTAAGCTACTTTGAGTTTCAGAATCACATTACTTTGCAAAGCAGAAGCTCTGAATGTGAATTTCTCAAACAGTTGACTCAAACTACACAAATAACTGGTTTTGTGCTACAAACAAGTTAATTTAGAATAAATTCAGCAATGAAATGAAAGTTTTAAGTGAGCCAATGAGTCAATTCAGTCACTTGCTAAGTTTCTGAATGAATCAGCGGTCTGAACTAAACACCTAAATGAATAAATTACTTGCTCTTTAATTTGCAGTTTTAGTTTCATATTTAGAGTGTCATTTCAATATGAAAAAATTTCATATTTCTTTATTAATTTTTTTAATCCTATTGATGCCTATTTGAAACCGATTAATTTATACCATTATGTAGCACTTCACTCATGCTACCTCTGAACAGTTTGGCTAAATGCCACTTCTGGAGGAAAAAAAAAAAAAAAAAAAAAAAAAAAAAAAGGTATGATCACATTGTAGCCTTAAAAGTTTGTGTAATAAATTGTCTAATCAAAATAAGCCTAAAGCTTCATTTTGTAACATTTATTCATTGCTTTTCTCATTTTAAAATGATGAAAATGGTCATTTCTCATACCCCAAACTGATGCAATTAATGACACCAGAAGCCCAGCACACACAAATAGCTACATTCTCATGCTAAAAATAAGGTGGCTACACCAAAACTTGACAACATACCCAAAGCGGCTTTGGCAGCAGCCGCCACACACGGGTCGACCACAGAGGCAAGGAATGCAACAGTGCTCATGACAGGATTTCCTGATTGGCTGAAGGGGATCGGCTGGTAAGCCAAAGGGCCTAGTGAGGCTTCAGAGCTCTCCAGGTATTGATCCTCTATGGGTAGCCGCAGGAAGTGCAGGATGCACTCATCTTGTGTACGGCTACCCACATGCTCCGAAACCTTATTCCAGTCATCCTTATACATCTCCAGAGCCTGGAATGATTCGTTTAAAATATATTATTACTACAAACTGGTACGAAAGGAGAATCCCAAGTCTATAATGCCCATAGATCTCACCTCCAACAGAAGCAATGTTTCTTGCTCAGTCCACTCTCTCCCACCTGCGGTCCCTTTACCCTAAAGAGCAAATGATTACATCAAGAAGCTATGAAAGAAAGAAAGAAAAAAAAGCAGCACTGACAACTAGGTCTAGCATTAGATGACATGCCTTGGGATTCTTCTTTGAGTAAATATCTGTACGGAGGCCAAAGTTCTGCAGGTCAGTTGGCTTGTCTTTGTTCTTCTCTGGGAAGTTCAGCATCTGCTGAGCAGGGGGAACCTGGAAAGAAAAGCAAAGACTTTAATTTCCAGAAGGCACAAGCTTTCTTGTGCAAGAACTGCTGTAAAGGGAAGTGAACCCAGTTTTACCTGTGGGGGGCGGTGGTGCAGTGGCACCAAGCCAGAGGGAGTATCAGCCAGTACGTTGAAATGTGGGGTTGGTGGAGGGCCCATAGGAAGAGGTCTGCTCTCAGCATCAACCTGGTAGTTCACCAGCCCCCACTGCTCCAAAAAGGCATGCACTCTGGGGTTTAAAATAAAAAAACAAAACACACAAGTTAAATATATCAAATAAATGATCCTATTTAACTTTATGCAAGGCTCTTTGCATAATACTCTAATAAATTATGAGGGCAAATGAAAATTCTGACCTCATGACCGCGCACACATCTCCAGTGAGGTTTCTCCTGCAGGAGGTGGAGGTCAGGTACTCCTGAGGATTCAGCCGGTACGTGTCAATCATGAAGTTACGATAAGCCAGATAGCTAAGGAAGAGGTAATAATGAATATGAAAGTTGAGAATTTTTTTTAATTAAATGAAAATGAAATGTGCAAGCTTACATCTCTGGAGTCTTAGATTTGTTTTTGCCATTGAAGAACTCCGGCAGGGCACGCCTCTCAATTTCATGTATACTGGGAACATAAGAAAAATGTGAAAATTTATTTATAAAATAACACACACACACACCAGTTTCAACAAAAATTCTTGTCTAAACCATACAGTGGTTCCCAATCAAGGTGCCCGGGGGTCCACTAGGGGGAGTCAGCAAACTTCCAATTGGATAACTTCAGTTCAATTGCTTCATAAGTATTTCTAATTAATGTGCCATTTTTGTTAAGACCATAAAACTACATAAAATGTAATTCTTTTATTTTAAAATGGTGTATTGTTTTAATAAACAGCTCTTGAAATTAGATAATCCATAGATTATCTAATGGACAAGTCAAAAAGATCCTCAAAAAGGTCCTCAAAAATATTCCTTCCATCCAAACAAGCTCTCAGGACACTGAAAATCATGTGGTGGAAGGGATTGATACCTGTTGTAGTCGAACCAGGCAGCATAGCTGGGTATAATGATGTGATGGGTTTGTTCAGTCACGTTGTCCTCAGAGTCAATCAGGCGATTGATCTCCGTTTTGCCCTGGTCATCTTCCTCCTGTCAATAAGAATCAGTCAAGACTTTCAGCAACATCTGACTCTGTATAAATTGCTAGGCACTAAAGTAACATATTGATAGAGCACTATAATTTATGGTTAAGGAGTAAGGGTCATCAACAAATCGCTGTGTATCTGAAATAATAATAATAATAATAATAATAATAATAATAATAATGACGAGAACCTTTCCTAAAACATAACTGGATTACGATATGAAACACTCTACCTTGCCACCAGATGCTAGTGAATCATCTTCTTGGTCATCTACGAGGGTAAACAAAGGAAATATAAATGATCACGTAAACTCTGACGAGATATCACATTCAAACCCACAACACATACTCATACACTGCAAAATACTCACCCAAATCAGCAACTGTTCCGCCTTTTACTGGTGTGTTCTCACTGTCCTTTTTCTGATTGACTGTAAGCAGAAAGGCAGAGAACATCAAGCAAAGCAGATGATGTATCAGACAGACTATTCCAATATAATAACATTTAAAAGCTTTCAGTGTAAAGTAGGACAATGAAAGTAGGGCACATCTTGTAATAGCAGAGTGTCTATTTTAGCCATGCGCTGAATTTCCGTGCATCCAGAGTGGGTTATAGTTGCTATAAAAGTGCTATGAACCATGAGCTTTTTATTTTAGACATTTAAGTTAAGCAAGAACTTGTCAGCAAGGCTTTTTTCCCCCCAAAGTCACTTACTAAGTGTACTACTACTAACAGGGAAACCCAGGGTTAAGAGCAAATGTACAATGGCAGTAGCTCACTGTCAAAATAAACAAACACAACCTGTTCAAATAAACTGACCATTTTTTGGCAATGTAACTTCCTCCATTCCTGGTACAGGGGAGGGATCTTCCAAGTCCTTTGTGAGGTCTTCATCCTGCTCATCATCATTTTGATGTCCACGACGTCTCCCCTGGGATCCAGGATTCCTGTTTGAAGTAAATGAATGAGACGGTTACATTTGAAATTTTCATGACTATTTTTTTTGACTAATTTTTTTAGATCAAAAAAAAAAAAAAAAATTGCATAAAAAGCAGTATTAGAAGGATTTATGAAGGATCATGTGACTGAGTACTGGAGCAAAGTCTGCTGGGGAAAAAAAAAAAAAGTCAAATAAATAAGTTAAAATTTAAAGTAAAAGTGGATTTTTGAAAAGGAACTTATGCAAATGAAAACTTTAAATCTGTAAGTGCACTATGTATAAAATTATTACCCGTCTACTTGGTAAAAATTCTAATTCATTCTTGAACTGGATCAATTGACACTTGGCGATAAAACAGTTTCCCCAGTAACGCTGTACACAAAGCAGTACCTTTGTGTGAATATAAATATAAATATAATAAATGAATATAAATATAAAAAAGGTACAAATACAAAGTACTTTTTGACCTTGCATGCATGTTAACCTGTTTGGGACTCTCAAAACCAAAATTTTTATTACCCATAGAGGTATTTTAAAACATGATTACACAAAATAATTTCTATTAAACTTTTTGAACATATTTCATACTAGTCCTGTTTTTACAGTTTTTTAGCAATTAAAATCAGTCCTGGTGAGCATAAGAGACTTTATATTTAATTATAAAAATATATAAAATATTTATAAAATATATAAAAACATTTAAGTACAGTTTTCTCCAACAAGATAGTTACCCTTTCTTGCCCTTTTTACGGGACTCTGCAGGGGTGCTGGGTGGGGATGGAGAGCGTCGCCTCTTCTTGCCGGCAACCAGGGACTTGCGGTCCTTGCGATCAGGTGTACGGGAAGACTGATCAGAACCATGGAGGAGTGAAGGATGAGAGAAAGAGCGAGAGAGAATGAGAGAATGGAACGGTCTTACACACAAGGGGGAGGGGTACTGAGGGGATATTTAGGTGGGTGGGTGGGTGAGGTACGTGAGGGTGAGGAAGAGCTTTAGAGGATGATTGACAAGACACACAGAGTGACAGAAGAAACCCTGCCGAAACCTTAAAGGGTCTGGCTTTGCAACAACACTAATTTGAACATGCACTATATCTATTTCTTTAGCGCTCGCGTCTCTGAGTCTCTTACCACTTCCTCCCCTGGGAAGATCCGCTGGCGGAAACTCACAGGCTTCTTGTTCTCATCCACTTCATAATCTTCCTCATTCATCCACTCGTTGAAAGCATCTGTGTCGATGACCCATTTAGCATGCACCTGAGGGGGCCGCAGAAAATACGGAGAAAACGCTGAAACCGAACCTGGCTGTATAACTGATTATGCTTCATATTGTACAGCTCTTTGAAAAGGGTTCATTTAGCAAATTCGATATATCAAAACATTTACAGATCCCCTTACCCTCCATGGTTTCTCAGAACTGGGCGGATCCTCGACATCTCCATCCACATCACTTGTTGATACCCACGTATCGTAACTGCAGAGTTCATTAATATAATTTATCATTTAAATTAGAATGAATACAGGCTGTTTCATGCAAACATAGCAAAAATAGTGCGTGTATTTATAAAGCACCAACCTGTCAGGGTAATTACCCCAGTGAACCAAAACTTGCTTGTCTTTGCGCATGACAGGACGTAGCCATTCCTCTGAGAAAACAGGCAGCAGAAT
Source organism: Puntigrus tetrazona (assembly GCF_018831695.1). Lineage (NCBI taxonomy): Eukaryota > Metazoa > Chordata > Actinopteri > Cypriniformes > Cyprinidae > Puntigrus > Puntigrus tetrazona. The sequence continues at coordinate 20,397,476 of NC_056714.1, read as the reverse complement.
TCAAAAGGTGAAGTCAAGAATATACTAAACAGAACATCCAACTAAAAGAAATGATTGAGGAAGTTTTGTTCACCCGTCTTTTGTTATAAAAATCAAACACCAACCTTCTTCCACCTGGGCTGGGGAGGGGTAAATAATATGAGTGGCCTTTGACTTATCTTCAGTGATGGTGCCCTAGAAGCGAGAGTGAAACAAAAACATCAGATAACTGCCAAAAACAAACATGGAATTTTATCAACCTTATCAATGCATGTTTTTTTTGTTTTGTTTTTTTAAACCTGATGTCTCTTAATGATGTCTTTGAGCTTGTTGGCTTGCTTTTGCTCCATGTCAGACACAATGTACACAATTGGCCGGGTCAAAGAGTTGTTCTGCAGGAAGATATGGAACATTACACATTCGTGACTGGGAGAACCAAGTGTGACTAAATCAAAGTGCATTCACAATGAGACCTATTTGTTTGTTTACTAATTAATCAATTAATTAAACAGCACAGATATCTACCTGAACGAGAGTCTTCTCTATAGTCATGAACATCTCAACATTTCTATCCATTCTGGATGGGTTTTGCAGATCAAACCTCCTCCTGAAAAAATACAGGCACACCCATATTTAACATATTAGCATTAGCTTTTATGCATTACTTCACTGAAGTCGTTTTCAATGCATGCACGGATTATTCCAACTCTCTACTCACCAGCCCTGTTCGCTTTTGAACTTGTATGCAGAACCCAGAATGTGGCAAAGGGCTCCTCCAGGTTTGAAATCCAGAAAGCTCTTTGCCTAGAATGATAAAATGACTTGACTTAATTTTTTATTGGTGTGCAAATACAAATGTACAGAATTGCACCACAAGAACAAGGCACTGTACTTGTGCTATGCCAAGTGTGAGAAAATAAATTACAGTATAGATCGGCATGGACATTTAAGAGAACATTTAAGGCATAATTCACCTAAAAATGAAAATTCTGGCAGTTACTCAAGTCATTAATAAAACCTTCATTAAACACAAATGAAGGCATCAAAGTCCAAAGATTTCAGATTATAAAAAGGAATCCATTTTATTAGAGTGGTTTAACGCAAGCTTTCGGGAAAGACAATCACATCACATGAATTTACATGATTATTGTTGGTAATATTGGTATAGTTTACACAAACGCTGATTAGCCCATCAAAAATAATAAACAGCTGCTCAGTGCACAATAACAAACCTCACTGATACCAAAGGGTCAAACAAGCATGTTGTTCCGCTTACTATATTATGTGCATTGCTCAATACTTATTTAAATAAAGCTTTTATTTACAAATAAGTTCACCTTAAAGCGATTTACTTATGTTTCACGAACTACAGTTGAAAGAACATTTAGTTAGGAGACTATCTTCAGTTATGTTTTGAAGTGGTAATAGATCAGTTAAAGGCTAATAGATTGGGAATGTGAAGAAAAAGAAGTGTAAACACCGCAAAACCAGACTCACGGGTAGTTTGGTAAGGGCAGGATTGCTGACTCTACGCCCAAACGCATCCTCCTGAAACTGCAGCAACTGCACGACCAGCGCAGCCAAGGTTTTGCAGGTTGGAGAGTCGGTTTGGACATACTGCAGATGAATGAAAAGCAACAATAAATACCAGAAAAAAAAACTATGTATTAGACTTCTATATTGGTGTTTTCAGTAATCATACAAAAATAAAAATACCCTCAAGTTCTGCTTCTAGCGATCATTACAATCTAACCTGAAGAAATAATTCGAAACATGCATCGTACATGAACTTCATCCACAAAAGTGCATTACAGGAGACTACAATTGTACAATACAGAGAAAGTGGGAAAGCATTCTGTAACAACTACTACCTGCTAAAAGAAAAACCATCACACTTGTTTTTTTAAAAAAAAAAAAAAAAAAAAAGTTACACACGTTTTTAGCTCTGCCACAAAGCTGAAACATACACAAAAGCTGGACACATTACTGTTGTAAATACCACGGTATTCTTGACCTATCTTAGTCTACCATGTAAACACAATGATGGGTGACAGTGTTACGTATTCAGTATCATATGAATGTACCTAATATTATACCATCACTTAATCATGGTACCACCAGAACTTCTAGAGAATCAATATTACAGAATCAGTAAACAAACTTCAGCACAAACAACCGAATTATGGCGAGAGCCACTACGACTTCTCTAACATTTAAAGCAGTGGAGTTAATTAAAAGGAGAACATATTTAAAAAACGTTGCAAATAAAGACATTAATTTGGCGTTTTTTTAAGACACAGCCGTTATTATGGCAGATCGCGCATCTATCGTTAGCGCGCAAGCTAACTCAACAGCCCACAACACTGCCGCTTTAATCAACACAAGAGCAAAACTTGCTGACTAAAACGCCAGCCTGGAACCCAAGCAACAACAGCAACATTGCTCTGCTTTGACCCCTTCGAATAATTGCTTATAATAGCGAATAAACCGCACGCAAACACGCGTGCCGCTTCTTGTAGCTATTGTGTGATGCGCGCGCCCCCATTCAACGGGCGCCTCATGAGCCGCAGACCTTCTTATAATGTTTCCCGATCCACAACCGAACTGTCTCCAGCTGAGACACCGTTTCCGAGCTCTCCCAAAATTTGGAAGATGGCCCTCCGTCTTTTTTCCGTCCGATCGAGGAACCGGCGCCCGCCTGGCCGGCCGATGGTCCTCCGGAGCCCGTTCCGCCCGCTGCAGTCGCCGCTGTCGCCATTGTTTCTTTATTAGCGATAGAGGCTAGTCCGTGGAAAATGTTTAAAACAGCACTGCGCTTGCGCAACGGTCGACGCAAGAGCCGTTGGTTGAAAGAACTCTCGCGAGATATTTTCCCTCTTCTGTCAGTACCGCCAGAAAATACAAAAGTATATACAATTATTCGCATAAAACGTATCCTTTTTTTCTTCTCAAAATGATATATATTTCATAAAATTTGGATAAAAATATAATTTAGCAGAACTCGTTTTCCTGACACCAGACAGGCTACAAAACATTTTAAATCGATGCAAATTAAAACGATAACCTTAACAGCACTGAATACGCATTATGCAAGTGAGCTTACAGCCAATAATCATTTTGTAATGTCCAGAAGCACAGGACAGACATATGTATACCTTTACAGATTCAGGGAAAATAGTGCAATCTAGTGGTAACGTGTTGTAATTCTTCCTGTAATATATATATATATATATATATATATATATATATATATATATATATATATATATATATATATATATATATATATATATATATATATATATATATATATATATATATATATATGGCACATCCAGGGGTGGCTTTCCTGGTCAGGGTTTAAATTAAGTCAGAAGTAGGCCTTATCTAGAATTAAAAAAATTATTAGGAATTATTATGAGTGGAATCTCTGAAGATCAAGATTTACTTAAAAAAAAAAAAAAAAACACTAGGCTAAATTATCCAAACACAACTTCCTGTTTCACAGAAATATAAATAGTCTATGAGGTGGCAAGTCTTTGTCATCCATCAAACCAATGAAAAAAAAAAAAGATAATACAAATTTTACAACAGCTTTACAAATTATGGAGTTAAGAAAATAGCACATAAAAAAAAAAACACCATTGAGATAATACACTATCAAAATTAAGACAAAGAAAATTGGTCACTGAGAACAAAACAATGGTTCTGCCATTCCAGTTACCTGACCTGAACCCTAGAAATATCAACTCAGAATCTGAAGGATTTGGAGAGATTGTGTCTAGAAAATCGGTCTCTGATGTTTCAGGTGCTCTCCTGCCTCTTCAAGCATTATAGAAGACAACTCAGAGCTGTTAAATTGGCAAAAGAAACTTGCATAAATGTATTAAATAAAAGGGTGCTGTTAACTGGCCAATCTGAATTATAGAACAACATTGCTTTTATAATCTCCTTTCCTTTACATTTCACGGCAATTAAAGTTTTTATTTATTTATTTTAATAAAAAACAAAATGATTAACAATGCAGATTTATTACTTCTTTGTTCATATATACAAAGGGTACCAATAATTTTGATGCATAAAGACTGGAAACACAATGTTAATCTGAATTTAAACCTGCCTCCTGTTAGGTTTAATTTAAACCCCAATTTAGTCCTGTAGTAGCTCTAGTCTTCCTCCAAGAAATCAGCCTGTTAAAATCTGGACTACACTAAATCTGAGACTATTTAAAACCATGACGATAAATTGCCATTTTAGTCTAGGACTAGACTTAATCTCTGTCCGGGACCACTCCGCAGTGTTTTAAAGTAAACATCCCCACCTCGACCCACAATATTGTTCTGTTTTACCTTGATTTATAGCCTACTTCTCTTGTATTCAGATTGGCTATATTCAGACTATAATGATCATCACCAGAATAGAATTTAAATGTCTATAAAAATGTGTATTGCTATTAGCCATCTACATTTCAACCACTGTTAATCGAACAATTATTAATAATGCCTAGCCTATTTTGGGCGGGTAACGTCCTGCAACTACTAAACCTATATATGTCCTATATTTTGAAGCTTGTGTGCTATTCTGTCAGAATTGTGTTTTGTAGACATATCATGTTTTATTCTTTTTCCAAATACGACACAAGGCAGCATTCTGATATTCTTGAGCTAATCATATTTAATCATATTGAGCACAAACACTTTTCACAATATTTCTACTCTCCTAATATGAGCATAATCAGGTCATTACACAATGTGCAATTACTTTGTTTTGCCTATGCATGGCAGTATAGGCCTAAAATATATCAGCTTTGTGCCTCTGTAAACTTGACTGCCGTTTCGGTCGACTGACAAAACAAGGTCACCCACAGACTCTTGGCTATCTTGGCTCTTTAATGATTGAGCTGTCGAGTTTTAGTTATATGGGTCTCTCATTTGCAGGATTAAAACGTAAACAATTTTTAAACTTTAAATAGATCATGTATTTGTTCCAAAAAGATAATGCGTATCAGCGCACAGACTCAAAAACAATATGTAAAAGGTCAGTTTGAGAAGCAACAAGGCCCTGTTTTATGTATTATTGCAAAATACTTCTATAGAAATAGGCTGTAGATAAGATACAGGGATGAGGCAAAGACTAAAGGTTTTGTTCAAAGGTAAGTTTTGTAAAACGGAATGTTGTACAATATTCTTTGTGTGATTAATTGTCTAAACCCTGCATATGGACTAGAGCCACTATTTGAAAAGGCAGCACAAATTCTCACCCCTTCGTGTTTTTTAAACAGTTAAAAGCAACAAAACCCATTACCATTGTTTAACTGCTTTCTTTGCAAGCAAGAAATGCTGAGATTTTGTTTGTCACATGTGAGGTTATTAACATTTAAACGTTTATAGACATGTCAACATCATGTCAGTTATTCTCAGTTAGCTGTTTTATCTTACCTTTTCATCATTTGTCCACTTGCACTGTGCATTCATAACTTTATAACAGTGGAGAATAACATAGTCTATTCCCTTAGTTTTGTTGCAAATGTATGAAATTTTAAACATGTCATAAAATGTTATCACAGTTGTGATGCAATGCCTTCATAAAAGATGATTTGTATACACACCTTATATAACCGCATCATATAAATACGGCCGGTCTCTTGGTGTTGTGTTAAGATGAGCACATTTTGCCCATAGAGTATACTTCATCTTGTCTTCATACCGAAGCTTTAAAAATACAGGTGGGTCAATTCATCTTGAACTTGTTTATAAAAATGTTAAAACCAAAGTCAATATTCCATTACTGTCAACTTATTACATGGTTCTTGTTCATAAAAAATGCTATCTGCATGTTGTCATTTTGTGATATAGGCAATTTAATGATTTTAGTCAATCCAATTACAGTCTGTCTTAAAACCCTTATATTAATTCCATTATTAAATGGGAATATTAGATACAGCACTGTTGTGCTACGGGTGTCCTGAGTACAAATCCCAGCTCGTGGACCTTTCCAATCTCGCCCCTCTCTCTCTCACCTACTTTGTTTTCTGTCATCTTTAATAATAATAAAGGGGAAAAACTGCTAAAAGGAAATACAAATGGTTTTCTGACTTTACTTATAATGAAACTGCAACTAAAAGCTTGATTTAATTTACTTCTCATTTGCAGAACAATGGACTTGCTTGTGTTTTTCCTGCTTTGTACCTGTGTGATGCTTCGTCCTACGGGCGCAACTACAGCTAAAGGTAAAGTTGGTTTGTTTTGAAAATACAGACATGCTTAACAGTACATTAGAGACTTTTGTTTCATTTAATTGCTTTGTCTTACATTTTTATAGTTAAATCATTTTCTTATGCACCTAATGTATGTCTATACAGAACAAAAATATATATATATATATACATAGAAAATAACTAAAGTGCTTTGTTAATTTCAGCCAGAAATCTTGCTTTATATGGCAAGGCCACACAATCAGACCTGGTAGGGAATCCTTGGACTGCAAATGCCCATGCCATTAATGCTATCGATGGAAATCGTGACTCTAATTATGAACATGGCTCCTGTACTGCTACCGAATGGCAAGATGACCCATGGTGGAGGTTAGACCTACTTGACAGGTATGTAGTGACCTCCATAACCATCACCAACCGAAAAGATTGCTGTCCTGAAAGACTTGATGATGCTGAGATACACATTGGGGATTCTCCGCTGAAAGAAGGCACCGACAATCGATTGTAAGAAAACTACATTACTATTTTGTTAGAATTTTAAAAGAACAATGTGATTAGGTTACATACGCACAATCACACACACTTTTCATCTGTTGTCTTTTTTAAACAGGGCTGGAAGGATTTCCTCCATTCCAGGAGGGAGATCGCTCACTTTAAAATGGAAGAAAGGCATTACAGGCCGCTACATCAATGTGGTCATACCTGGAAAAAATCGCCTTCTTACTCTCTGTGAGGTCGAGGTTTACGGTTATCCAGCTCCTGATGGTAAAAAGGATTTAAACAGTGTATAGCTCTGTTAAAAGTCATTATTCAAAAGAGAGAATGCTTAGTTGCTCAATCATTTTATTCAAAAACAACAAAAAATTTAATAGGTCATTTATAATATAGGACAAAATAAGGTCTTTTTTTATGTATTCTATTTCTATATTCTAAGACAAGTTCTTTGTTCTTTCACTTGTAACTCATCTGTTGCTTTAGGTGAGAACGTGGCTTTAAAAGGGAGAGCTACACAGAGTAACCTGTTCGGACATGGCTTTGCATCCAACGCCATTGATGGGAACAAAGATGGTGTTTACAGTCACGGATCCTGTTCCCACACTGAAAAATGTCTCAATCCCTGGTGGAGACTAGACCTACTGAAAAAACACAAAGTGTTTTCAGTAGTAATTACAAATGCAGCAGACAAGGACCCTGAAAGATTAAATGGAGCAGAAATCAGAATTGGAGACAGCCTAGAAAACTACGGCATCAATAATCCAAGGTAAATTAGTTCTAAATCTCTTTATTGTTCTTCAAATACTTTTAGAATTTATCGTATATGTACTAAAAATAACATATAACATTTTTTACAAACGGGAACATTATTGTGTGTTTTTGAATCTTTTCACTTGTATTTAATCACACTGATTTGCTACAGAGTTTCTCAAGATGCTTAACTCACTCTTTCTTCAGGTGTGCTGTGATTTCTTCCATTCCTGCTGGATTTTCCACCACCTTTGATTGCGATGGGATGGAAGGACGTTACATTACTGTTGTTATTCCACGGGAAGAATATCTTTTATTGTGTGAGGTTGAAGTGTACGGATCACCACTGGATTAAGAAGCACAAGAATTTAACTGTAAATATGTTCACATTCCAAATGAAGTAGCTGAATTAAATAACAGGATCTAAATGGGAAAAAAAATATTGATTGCTGTATGGCTTTACTTTAAACAAACATTCAAACTATCAGAGTTTGTGATACAGTTAAGCAGGGCATGTATTGTCCTAAAATTATTCACCCAGAAATAAAAATTTGCTGAAAATGTACTCACTCTCTGGTCTTCTAAGATGTAGATGAGCTTGTTTCTTCATCAGAACAGATTTAGAGAAATTTAGCATCATCTCATTCACCAATGGGTCCTCTGCAAGTCCAAACAGCTGATCAAAACATCATAATATTGCACAAGTGATCCACACCACTCCAGTTCATCAGTTACATCTTGAGAAGTAAAAAGCTGTATTGAAACAAACAAATTCATTATTAAGATATTATACCTTTGCTTCAAAACAGTAGTCTATAAACAATAATAACACTTCCTCCAAATATATATATATATATATATATATATATATATATATATATATATATATATATATATATATATATATATAGTATTTATAGCTGTTATGATGAACACTTCTAGCCTAGAGTCACCTTCATTTTGTCTATGAGAATAAAAAGTCAGCTAAAACAAAAAAAAAAGGTTTTCATGCTATCATTCATAACGCCATAATTGACTTAGTTGCATATTGAATTCAATTATAGGATAAGAAAGTCTAATTATTCTGATAAATATTAAAAGAGGCGTTCCACAGTCATGGCTAAAAGAACTGGTCCCCAGCCCAGTTTGCCACCAGTTTTCTGTTTCTTGTTTATGTGATTATTAGTGCATTAGTGCAGTTATTAGTGTATTAGTGTTTATCTCATTACATGACTCACCTTTTCATCACGTGTGATGTGATTTCTTCCATTCCTGCTGGTTTTTTTTTTCACCACCTTTGAATGTGATGGGATGGAAGGACGTTATATTAGTGTTGTTGGATGGCAAGAATATCTTACAGGTTGAAGTGTATGGATCACCATTGGATTGAGAAGCATGTACTTTCAATTTTTTTTTCTTTTATAACCTGTAATCAAAGTTTCAATAGTGAATACTAGAATTTGTTGTTGTAAAGGTGAGTGTATCTTGCAAAATGTTAAAATGTAAAATCTCTCTCTCACTCTATAAATCTGTATCTGTGCATGCTAGCGTGAGCATTTTATGTATAAACATATAATAACTGCTTAATTATTATTAAAGTAGGTAACACAAAAACATAACACACATCAAGATAAATATTTTCCGTAACTTAATTTTTCATGTAATAAATTCTATTCTACAATACAAACGTAAGGGTGTAAAGCTAGAGAAGGCAGCCCAGTATAGAAATACCAAGACCCAGACTGGCCCCTAGTGGATGGTGAACTATAGAAAATGTACAACAACCAAGACCTTGATTGATGGAGTTCAACAACCCTTTGAAATACATTATCATTTGTACTCACCTGATAAACTGTGATGCTCCACTGATGAACTGAAACTCATGTAATTCTAATGATATATTCTCTGCATTCATTTTAATCTGCTAATCTCATTCGAATTCACCAGACTCTCAATCTTCTGCTTTTTATATAAACAGAAAACAAATACAAAGAGTGTTTGTTTATTACGATATGACAAAGGGCAGAAGCCAAAATTCTGTTATTCTAGCGCTAATCATATTGACTCTAAAAGCCATTACATTATTATGTTATTTAGCTTCATTAAAACTCAGAATTTCTCAAAACGATTATGTTTTCTTACTCAACTTTTAAAGAATTCCCAGCATTCCAGGTCATCGATGATCGTGAAACGCCGTGTAGAACACTCATCATTGCCACTCAAACGGCTTAATAAAATTACAGTCAGACGTATTTTTGTTTCTCCCTTCAGTAACTATCCACAAATACACTATGAAAAAAGTTAATTTCCCTGTGGTATCTGATTATCTTTTCTGAGAAATAATAATGAGAATACAATTAGGTAAAAATAATAAAGAGGTTTAGTTCGCTTAGCTCAAAGACTACATTTCCCAAAATGCACTGCTCCGTATACCGGAAGATGGTCCCTCATTCTCGCCGTCTTTTGAAGAACACGTTTCACTTCAAGATACGTAAGGTAAATGTAAACATAGGTGTAATATAAAATGACAGCAGTAGCTAATTTTATTCCTCCTTTGAGCTACGACAGAACATTTAATGATTTGCATTCGTTTTTGTTTTGACGTGTGTTTATTCATTCAATGATCCAGCTGTAAACAAGATATCGTTTTTGTCAGACTTTTCCTAAATTATCCCGGCTGTCAATGCCAACCAAAAATCGTAATTGAATCTGTTAATATCAGGCTTTTATTCCAGTACTAATAAGTACTTGCTACGTGTAACTTGGCGCTAGGTGATGCATTATTATGAGGCAAACCTGCTTTTCTGTTCATTTCAGTCTCCAGAATGAAGCAGGAACACGAAGACCTCGTTTTAAAAGCATGCGGAGCAAAGTCCCTGCAGACCGGAGCAAAGATTCAGACTTTGTGGAGCGGTTATGGTGAAATATTACGAGTCCACTTGGAGGGATGTGACAGTCCCTCTGTGGTTGTCAAACATGTGATGTTTCCCCAGAACCAGAAACATCCAGGGGGCTGGAACACGGACATATCTCACCAGCGCAAAGTGAGATCCTATCAAATAGAAAGTCACTGGTACCAAAACTACACGACCAACGAACGCTGCAGAGTTCCCTCTTGTCTCGCTGCCCAGTCATTTGGTGATGAGCAGTTGATTGTTTTGGAGGACCTTGATGTTGCAGGATTCCCTGTGAGAAAAAACTACGTTAACGATGCTGAAACAAAGGCCTGCCTCAGCTGGATTGCCAACTTTCATGCGCTTTTCCTCAATGTCACCCCAGAAGGACTTTGGCCTATAGGCACATATTGGCATTTAGAAACAAGGCCTGAAGAGCTAGAAGCCATGTCAGATCAAAAACTCAAAGCAGCTGCTGCAGAGATAGACAGCGTCCTTAACAACTGCCGCTTTAAGACTATTCTGCACGGCGATGCAAAACTAGCTAATTTCTGCTTCTCCAAAGATGGTTTACAAGTTGCAGCCGTTGATTTTCAGTATGTTGGTGGAGGGTGTGGGATGAAGGATGTGGTTTATTTTTTGGGCAGCTGCATGGATGAGAAGGAGTGTGAAAAGAGAGTGCCTGGCTATCTGGATCACTATTTTTCAGAGCTGCGGAGATCCTTGGACGAGAAGGCCAGCTTTCCGGAGCTGGAGAAAGAGTGGCGTAGCATGTTTGCTTTCGCTTGGACTGACTTTCATCGCTTTCTCCTTGGATGGATGCCAGGTCATCACAAGATTAATAAGTATAGCAAAAGACTCACTCAGGAGGTTTTAAACAAATTGAAGCAATCTCAATCGATCTGAAACACAGAGGAAAAAAATATATGGCTTGACTTTTATAATAACAAAATACACTGGACTGTAAAGGATTTTTGAGGCTGTATCGCACAACTCACAATGATTTCAGAACTGGCTTTATTCTGTATGCAGTGAGCACTTCATTGTGAGATTAAAACATATTTTGGATTCGGTATTCATTTTTAATCTTAAAAATTCCCACACTATCATCTTATAGGTGCACAAAATTATAAAGGCATCATTAACCTGTAAGGGTTTGGATTTATTCTGTAGTTAATGTAAACACTTTTTTGGGAGATTAAAAAATATTTATTTCTATTGAATAGTTATATTTATTTATAATGTCTCAGAATTTGTTATTTAATGTATACATATATTGATTGAAAATAAACATTTAATGTTAAAACATACACAAATCTGTCTTTCATTAAAAAATGGCTTAAAAATAATTTTAAATACATTCTTAATTAAAAAACCTCTTTATGTCTCTTTAAATATTTATTTTTTAAATTAAAAAATGCTCTTCATCAAAAATTCTCCCTCATTTGGAGATGTTTGAAATACTGATTGATAAACTCTTGAACAAAGTACGTATAAAGTTATGCGCAAATGTTTATTGCATTTCATTTCAGCAATTCAAAACGATCTACGGTTTAGCTGCATTGAATGCACAATCATAAAAGAAGGAACACATTTTAATGGGCACCCTGATCTTCTTTTGAGAAGATCATCTCCTTCGTGCTGATCAAGGAGCAGCCTGCGATAACTGTATTCGAGAAACCGATTCCAGATCAGCGCGTTCGCAGCTCCCTTTATGTCTGTGGAAACATCTCCAAATGTACGGAACTCTCTGCTCTGTTTCTGCTGTGCTGACGACACTTCCGGAGTTACGCCCGACTCCATTTTACACGAAAACAATCTGCGGGGAAGATATTTGTTCTCGGGTGCGTATCGTTTGAGCTCTCCCTTCGAATGCCTCAGAAACGCCGCGTTTGTTTTAGCGTTATCTCGTAGCGAGCGTTCCCGCTGTCTGGGGATTTAACGTTAAGCCTGTAGCTCACCGGCTAGCTAGCTGCTTATCATCGCCTGGTGTGATGTTTTCTGTGCGTGCACTGTTAATTGATCCTTAAACAATCATTTTAAAGAGAAAACCTAAGCAATTCGCGTGTATTTTCCTGCCGAGCAGGCCGAAAGGTAATCTGAGGGCATTATGTGTGATGTATTGTTTTGATTAGCTACCTAGTGCTAGTCTGTACCTGTAGGAGCTTGGTGATTGAACATGTATTATATTTTTATTGTATTGTTTTATTTGTTAAGCTAGGTTTCTAAGCTCCTGCCATCGCCACATATCAATGTTAGAGCTGTATAATAATACGCAGATTAGGTGCAGAATAATTTCGCGCAGTTAATTATTTTATGTGACTTCTGAGCACACCTCACACATAAAGTGAATATTTGACCCATTGCAAAATGCTTTGCGCTGGGTGTTAATAATCTAATGGGCTTATCGCCTTATTGTGGTGTGACTTATCAGGCCTGTTGGCATGCAAAACTATTATACTCAAAGCAAAAAGTTACTTATTTCAAGACGTCATAACATTTCTTCTCCCTGTGTTTTCTTTAAAGGCCGGCTGAGCGCATCCACCTGCCGCTGTCACATTCCTCTCGCTGATGTTGGGTGCGGAGACAGTCTGGAGAGCAACATGAAGGACGCTTTCATAGTTTATCAACCATGAATCAGGTCTGAGGAAGGAAATTATCCTCGCCTTTGAACAGGACGACCGGTGCAGTGTGACTTCCCTGTTTCAGAGTTCAAGAGCTGCTTTATTATGAACCATGGACCAGGGAACAGTTGACAGCCCCGTTACTCTTGTCATTAAGGCGCCCAACCAGAAGTACGATGACCAGACCATCAATTGCTTTTTGAACTGGACAGTAGAAAAGTTGAAAAAACACATATCCAAAGTGTATCCTAGCAAGCCGGTGAGTGCATATCAAGGTTATTATTCTATTATAAAGTCAGTTAGTCTGTTGCAAATTTTTCAAGAGCTGTTTTTTAAGTGTTAGCGTCTAACTAATCATTAGTGCGGTGTTTTAAAGGTATGGTTCTCTCAGAATGAGAACTGCAGAATTTTTACTCGAGATGTAGATTATATGTTTCTTTGTCAAAACAGATTTGGAGAAATGTAGCGTTAAGTCACTTGCTCACCAGTGGATGGGTGCCAGGATCCGAATCCGAAAAGCTAGTATAAGCATCGCAATAATCTAAAAGTAATTCACTCAACATGCGAGAAGCTTAAAGGGGTATGTTTGACTTTTCTGAAACAGGAAAGTAGTTTACAAGCGGAAACAGTCCAAAATGGTTCTAAACAAATATGTCACTGGAGGGAGAGTTTTGAGCTTTTTTTTGACTTAAGCAGCTTAATGATGGATTTGTTTATTACAAACATGATTTCACAAGATGTTAATTGATGGATTGGAGTCAGTAGTGTGGTTTATTTGTGGATTATTATGTTTTTATCAGCTGTTTGGACTCCTTATGGCACCCATTCAATGCAGAGGATTCATTGGCGAGCAAGTTACGCAATGCTACGTTTCTCTAAATTTTTTTTCAGATGAAGAAACTCTTCTATGTCTTGGGTGGTCTGCTTATTTTCATACTTAATGATCTGAAATAGAAGTTAAGTGTGTCATAATTCTGTGCTGTGGGGTTAAGGAAAGTTTTGTTTATGGCCGTTGAAGAGGTTTATATTCATGAATCACATGACTTACATTTTAGCCAAGGTTATGTCTTATTTGAAACACGTTTCTAAAAGTGATTTTAGAAGAAACCTATGAAGTTGATTGTTGACTTCTGGAAATGCCAGCTAGATTGCACCTGCTCTACAAGAATGTTTGGCATTGCTGGTATTTTCCCTGAGAGCCCCATGCAGAGCTGTGCAGTTCAGATTCTGCTTCCAGATACTTTGCTGCCGCTTCATTATGAATGCCATTTTTTTGTCTGAGATGTCACTGAACACCTTTTAATCAAATCCTTCTTGCATTCTTTCAGTTATCCAAGGATCAGAGACTTGTCTATTCTGGACGGCTTCTTCAGGATCACTTGCAGTTGAGGGATGTATTAAGAAAGGTACAGTCCTGTTCTCTGATTCGTTTAAACATGAAATCAGATGCAATGCACAAAAGACTGGTATGCTTCAAACTGTTTGAGACAAGTGCTTCTGACTGTTAATGTGTGTGTGTGTATATATATGTATGTATGTATGTATGTATATGTGGCACAGTTATTTGTATAACCACAAATTACATTTTTTATTTTATTTATTTGTTAAAGTTAGCATGAAATTGAATTTCGCCCTATCTATTTTTAAAATGATTAAATTAATTGTTAAACTATTTATCCTATTGTGTACAGTTTGTCCATGCGCGCATTCAGTTTTTTTTTTTTTATTATTGTTTTGTAATGAAACAATTTCAAGCTCAAACTCGCTGTTATAATTTGCTTCACTCTGATGTGACAATGCAGAACAAAAGATCTGTTCCTACTTCTGCTTCCTTTAAAACTAACCTCACATGGCATTTTAAAAACACTGAGAGACGACACAATTATTGGTTAAGGAATAGTTCACCCAAAAATGAAAAGTCTGTCATCATTTACCACACTGTTTTAAATCACCATTGACTTCCATGGTATTTTTTTTTTCCCATTATTGGGAGTCAATGGTGACCCAGAGCAGCCTGGTTACAAACTTATCAAAATATCTTTCCTTGTGTTCGGCAGAACAAAGAAATTCATACAGGTATGAAACTACTCGAATTTTCATTTTGGGGGAACTATTCCTTTAAATGCATTTGTACATTAATCAGCAGTAACAATGGACAAACCTGATGCAAGAACTTGTATATAGTGTATATATTGTATTCTTTTAAAGTATTTGACCAGTTTTTTTGTACTGATTCTAATTACTGTATTTCTTCAACCCAAACAGCAAGATGAATACCACATGGTCCACCTGGTGTGTGCGTCACAAAGCCCTCCTTCATCCCCCACATCCAGCTGCCCTGTTAGCACCAACGACTCCAGCTCTTCAGTGAGTGCATAGATTAGTCAAAATATATATGACTCCATGAAGAAAACTTCTTATTGAAGAATGAAAAATTATACTCGCCTGCATGAGTTTCTTTTTTTTCTGTTGAACACAAAAAAGAAGCCCAAACAGTTACTAGACAGCTTAACAATAAATGAATAATAAATGAATAAAATACATTGCTCATTGTTATGTTAGTTATTGCTTTAATCAATGTTAACAAATACAACCTTATTGTAAATTCTAAACTATCCTATCCATTTTTTTTTCTTCTTAGACGTCAGACGGTACAAGTCCATCCCCTAGTCAAGAAACTCCAGCCAGTTCTGATGGTCTGCGGCACCGGGGGAACCCAACACAAACACATGGCCTCAATCCTGCCCCTACTGGTGTGATGCAGAGGTCAACGCACAAATCACACTCTCAAGGCAAAACAAGCAGAGTTGAGTTTGAAGGCCTTTGAGTTTAACTTTTGGATATTTTCCGATGCTCACTTAGGCCTGAAGGAATGCCTCTTCCCATGCAAGGTGGTCCCGCTGCCGGCTTCCCCGCTCACCCTATGTACATGCCGATGCAAATGTTTTGGTGGCAGCAGATGTATGCCCGCCATTATTACATGCAATAGTAAGTTACTTAAGATTCAGTTTTGCATTAAAAAAAAAAATTACCTAAAAACTATTTTACAATATTTAAAAATATTACAGAATTTATATAAAAAAGTAAAAGTACATTAGTTTATTATTTCACTATTTTACTGTATTTTTGCAGAGACTTATTATAAAAAATAAATGCATAGACTTTAATTAAATGAATTACTCAAAATTGTTACCAGTAGTATATGGTTATTAAACACAGCTTTTTTTCTTGTACTTTCTAAATGGTTTAGGGTTTGACTTTCTGTTACTTGCATGTAATTATGCATAACTGATTGTTATTAATAATAAGTATGTAATGTGTAACAAGGACATCTTAAAAACAGTGTTACCAATTTTTTTATAAAGACAACAGACCCTTATTCACTTCCTTCTCCCACTTAATGTAATGTGTGCAGTATTTTGATCACAGTTTTTCATTCTCAATCTTTTAGTCATGCAGCTATGGCAGCCTCCCGGGCGTCCAGCGTGGATCCATTTCCTCCTCCTAGTGCTGGCCCCACCACTCCGCCAGCTCGACCTAACGAACCTGCAGCCCCTATGGGGCCCAACCCCGCCCCCGAGGACCGCCCCGCCAACCCCAACATCCAGATGAACGCTCAGGGAGGAGCCATGTTGAACGACGACGAGCTCAACCGGGACTGGCTGGACTGGATGTACACAGTGTCACGTGCTGCCATTCTGCTCAGCATCGTCTATTTCTATTCCTCTTTCGGCCGCTTTGTCGTGGTGATCGGTGCCATGCTGCTAGTCTATCTGTAGGTTGTGTACCGAATAGACGCTTCCTGAAAAGCAGAAGTTGACCTGTAGGAAGTTAAACGTCGTGTTTGCTCTTCATTTGCTCTGTTTGTGTACTTCAGGCACCAGGCTGGCTGGTTTCCCTTTAGAGCAGAACTGCAGAATCCGAGAGCTGGAGAAGGCCCACAAGACGAGGCTGAGCAAAATCAGGATATGCAAGAGATGGTTAGTTATAGAGGTCAACGTTTGCAGATGCTGTTGCAAATATCAAGATCGCACGGACAGACACACTTGACTGAATTTGTTGCTCATGATCTTAAAAATGCTTTGCCCTCGGCGTAGAAGATGAAATATGAAGCGTGTCCATTTGTGGGGAAAAAGCTGTTTTATTTAATTATTCATTTAGGTCTCAATATATCATTTTTTGTTTTTTTAAATAACTTCCTGTAACTATTTTACGATGTTTTTGAAAGTCATACATTTATTTGTGCGAAAACAGTAATGTTATGAAATTTAGCCATTTCAAATATCTTTAATTTGAATATATTTTACTTCAACTTAAATTATAATGAAATTACTAATTATAAAATGTATGATTCCTTTGATGCAAAGCAGATTTTCAGCTGCAGCAATATTGATTATTTTTCTTGAGGATTCTTGAGAAAAGATAGTACCCTTATAACACAATTTATTTAAAAAAAAAAATCTATTTATTTGAAATTATAAACTAAATGTCCCCAAATTTCTCCACAGCCATGTGTATTGTTGAATAAAATGTTTAAAAACATGCTAAAAAAAAGAAAATGCTTATTATACGTTAAGGGGAGTCAGGGGAGTTTAAAAGTTACATTTTATATCAACCATCTAAAAAAAATGGTCAGATATTATCT
This sequence comes from Puntigrus tetrazona, assembly GCF_018831695.1. NCBI lineage: Eukaryota > Metazoa > Chordata > Actinopteri > Cypriniformes > Cyprinidae > Puntigrus > Puntigrus tetrazona. The sequence goes on along the minus strand of NC_056714.1, from coordinate 20,379,875 downwards.
TAAAACTAATTGATTAAAACGAACACACATCTTTCTCATTTTTTTCCCTCTTTCTCTCTCCTGTAGGAGCGTATGATGGATGAGGGAATGGAGGATGACGAGGGGGACAGCGGGGAGGAAGGTCCTGAAGATCCCATGAACGCAGACCCGCATCAGCCGGGCTTCCTGTCGGCCGCTTGGTCGTTCATCAGCACTTTCTTCACCTCCCTCATCCCTGAGGGACCTCCACACGCTGCCAACTGAACTCGGATGTCTCCGCATTGTCTGGAGAGAAGAATCAACAATAGACATAAAAAAAAAGAAAATAATAATAATAATAATAAAAAACAAAACATGTACAACATGGTCTGCCATGTCCCGGCAAGTCTGTAATGCTGCTTCAATGGTGTTCAGTTTTACCCCTATGCCATTGCCTAATGCTTTTCTTCCCGTCTTTCTCAACAAGTCGGGGGGAGGTTTCATGGATGCGCTGTCCATGTTGTTACGAATCGGCTTTTTTTTTTTTTTCTTCAAGACTGGTTGACAAACACATAAGACCATAAGACCTAGTGAATCATGCAGTTACTTTAGTGCATAACTATTTTTCTCTTCCTTGTGTGTAAATAAATAGTAAATATTTACAGATATGAATATATGCATCTCATTGAAATAAGGTGTGTTTTTGGAATAAAATCAGGTTTTGGTTTCTTATCGTAATAAGTGGTTTTGATTTCAGCTGATCAACTGTTACACCACTAGAGGGCGCCATGATGAAAAAAATTATTTGCACTGCAAAGGTGCTTCTTTCCTGCAATAAATACCTTTTCTTACTCTATTAAATGTAGCATATATATATATATATATATATATATATATATATATATATATATATATATATATAAATTAACACTTAAGATATACATATAGGAGCAGGAATTACTTAAAATATATATATATTTATATTCAGATGGAGAGAAATTATATATGTGTGTGTGTATATATATATATATATATATATATATATATAGAACAATTTCTTAATATTTCACGTTCATACCCATTCTTGCATGGCATTGGTCAGAGTGGGCACTTTTGTATATGTAGGTCACATGAACGCTAGAAAATCCCTTTTTACATTTTGAAATAAAAGCTGTCATGCATTCCCTCCGTCCGCTCGCATACAGACACTGAGGTGAGATGGAGACAAAGTAGACCATCATGCACTTCAGTGCCTTCAGAAAACCTCTAATCAAATGAAGATGGATTTTGTACGGTTCATTGTAACAACACAATTAATTATGCATGACACAGACATTTATTGGGCTCATTTCACCCGGACTCCACTAAGTAACTGGACAAATCGGGTTATAGTCCCTCTTCCCAAGGTAGGACAACTCTTATCAGGAGAACCGATCTCTGTCGGACAGACCTTGATTTCATCATGACTCCATCCTTTCTTGGATAGACCTAGACAAATGTAGTTGCTGAAATTATTTCGCTTGAATTAAGTGGATTTCTGTAGGAATACAAGAAAGGGATAGAAACAATGTGATTGATAACTGTATAAATTAGAGGAGACTGGGGCTAGTTGTCACAAAGGCCGTTTCTGAGTAAGAATGTTAAGTTCAGCAGTGGTTTTGTATGTGGTTTTCGAACAACAACAAAAACAAATATTAAAAAAATATATATATATATATATATATATTTTATATATGTGTGTGTGTGTTGTGGAGACTTGGGCTGTTTTGTCACATTTTTAACTTGAATATTTTGAAAACTGAAGAATATCTGATCATTTTTTTAACAGTGTGTGTGTGTTCAGTTGACCGTATATTGTTAATCCTGGACTCTAAAACAAACCCAGACTGAAAAATATTGAATATCAAAATTCCAGAATATCAAAAATGTGACATAATAGCCCAAGTCTCCCCAATTTCAGCAATTTTATACAACCTTAAACAAATCTAGCCTCTATTAAATGAGAAGTAAAGTAAAAAAGTGTTTTGTTTGACTCCGCCATCTAATTAATGTATGTATTTTTCAAATAAAAGTAAATGAGGCATCTATAAAACTACGGTCGACCAGTGTTTTAATAGAGGCAATAAAGAACATGGACTCTATCGACAGGGATGTGGGTTAACCTTAATTCGCTGCCAAAGACAGCAGACAGTTTTCCATTCCTGCCCATATCATTGAAATGTGCTCCTTTTGTCTTGGGGACAAATGAAAGAATCATGGCGGGAAGGAAAAAAATATGCAAAACTGAATGAAATTGCATTAGATTTAGCTGGCAGTCCTTGTTGTGTAAATGACACTCTTATTCCTTAAAATGGACTCCCTGGTAACTGTTCCTTTCAATTTATTTCTCCATAGCTCACGGCCTCAGACCGCCCTTCTGCTATCTCTTTAATCCAATCACCCTCTCACTGGATGTTATTTATTTGCTTATTTATTTATTTTCAAAGGATGTAACTGATTTTTATCAGAGGGTAGAAGTGCCTTTTCTTCCTGGTGAAACGGTGACTAACGACCTGCTATCGATTTGTTGGTTTGTCCATGATATTGATGGCCGTGTGATAGAGAGGCCATCTTTATATTTAGAATTATGCTACAGATACCTCAGACATTTCCTGCACTTCAGCGTGCTGCCACACAAATAACGCATGCAGAATAATAAATGACAATTGCTGTCGCCTCTGTGTATGATTAGTCAGAAACAAGCAGATAATTGTTGGGGATTTAGCTCGCAAATCCATTTATTTGAACCAATCAATAAATGCACTGTTAAAAAAAACATGGACCAGAGTAGATTTGAAAGGTTTTAAAGCTTAAAAGTTTTTTTTTAAATAATATTTAGTATTTGACTATTTGCTTCAATGCTATTTTATTGTGAACTCTGCAGTAATTATCTATAAAAATAAAAATAAATTTCTAATAGTTGTAAATATAAAATTAAGATAATTGGAATATATTTTACTATAAAATACTTTCTTTATACTTAGAATACTTTTCAGTCTTTCTCGTGTGTGTGTGTGTCTGTGTGTGTTCACAGTGGTACTTACCATTTCATTGTAAAAAAATTTCTGTAAATAGTAAAAGTAAAAATGTGTATTTAATAAAAAACAACTAAATTAAATTAAAGTATTTTTTCCCCAATGTATATTCATATAATTTGATGCTTAAATTAATATTCCATGAGTCAGTTTTTTTTATTTACTCTGTCAGCTCAACCTTTACACTGCAAATAAAATAAACAAACAAAAAAAATTGCTAAATGTAAATATCCTACGCTCTTTCAAATAAAGGTTGCAAAAATTGGTGTTTTCACAATGGTGTCATTAAAAAACAATTGGTTTCCCAACGAAACCAAAACTGAACTGTTCCATGGTTCCAAACAGCCTTTTTCTTTTCAGCACGAAGAACATTTTAATAATCTATAAAGTGTTTTTAAAGAACCTTTTGTGAAATGGAAAGGTTTATGGATGTTACAGGTTCTTCATGCAACAACAGACCCCCATTAGGAACCTTTATTTTTTAAGAGTGTGTCGGCAGCACTAACAACAACGCAAACATAAAAAATCAAACTCTCACAACATTATTTTTGGGTGATATATATTTCATTTTGTTTACAAATAACATTTATCATTGCTTCAAATATTACATTAGCCATATCTTTTTTCATAGCTGAAATAAATATATTGCACTTAAAAAAAAGGCATCGAAACAAAAACGGTCAGACGTCTCCTTATGAGTAGGACACCTCTGACGCAGAAATACACACAAACCAAGGAATAAAGAGAAAACATTTGCTAATATATTGCAACTACGTAACTGTTTGTACAGTCTGTTCATAACAAATCAAAGGCTTGAAATGGTGGGCGCATTATTATCATCCTTTAGACAACACATTCAATCTCAATAAAACACCCTCAACCCTGAAAAGTATTGTGTGGCTCTGTTTGTGTATTTACGCTTGTCTGCTCAGTTCAGATTTGAAGGATAAATAAAAAACGCAGCATCATGAAGTTCCTCACACTCACACACACACACACACACACACACACACGCACTCCAGTTCCTCTTCATCTGGCTATTACAGCAAGCGTTGTTTCTCTGTGATTTGGTTACAGGATGTTGATGAATTGTCGATGTGACTGTACAAATAGGAACGCCTCAGCCACAAGTCACCTAATTTCCCTCGTTCCCCTGGGGAAGACGAGACTATTACTTAAAAGTTAGCCCATTATTTACAGGTGTAGACTTCCTGCAAGCTGGCTGTCGACAAGCAGCCTCGAGTGACTAAAGCTCAGTTTCTGGCACTGGAAAGAAATACAAGCTAGCTACAAAACAGAAACCGCTCCATTTTCCTCCGGATTTCTCGTTTGTGACTCATAGAAATGGCCTCACGCGTCGACTGCTTCATATCAGTTGCTGTTCACCCTCATGTCGTCTTTTTAATAAAATTATGTGAATTAGTGTTTCTCGCTGAGGACATACACGCATACTGAAGAATAGTAGCCAAACAGTTCAAGTTCCCTTAAACTTCCACGGACAAAAAAAAATATATAATGGAACTCGATGGAAGCTAACAGCTACTAGCATTCTTCAAAATATATCTTTTTTTGTGTTAGACCAATTTCAGGTAATGTAATGATGGCAGAACTGTTTCTTGGTGAACTGTCTCTTTAAATATGAAATACGATAGAATTACTAAAGGAGAGACTTTTTAAAGAAAATGATTTTTTTTCTGACCAGAAAGATAAAGCAGGCTGTCCAGCATGTACACGGTTCCTATCCAGTATTGCGGTTTTCAAATATCACAGCGCCCTCTAGTGTCCACAATTTGAGAAGGACGGCTGAGAGGTCGGCAGCTCCACAGATACTGTGTTGTATCATTAAGAAGTGATGGATCACAGGGAATGAGAAACAGCAGTAGTCCAGTGTTACGTTCAGTGAGTTACGTTCTCCCTCTTCCGGCTCTGGGTGGCGATAAAGGCATGAGATGAATCTGTAAAGAAACAGCTTACCTAAAAAGTACATTCTGTCAGTCTTTTACCCACTCTCATGTTGTTCCAAACCTGTATGAGTTTGGTTACACGTTTTTTTAAGATGTCCTTGTTACAGTATAAGTACTGAGTAGTATTATTGTATTTACTATATGTTTAGGTGTATTACTTACATGTAACTGCGAGTAATTAATTGTTAATATAATAGTAAGTACACGTAACATATGCATCAAGGACACTTAAAATAAAGCGTTACCACGAATTTGCATGCTTTTGCGAAACGCAAAAGGTATTTTGAAAAAAGCTGGATTCATATTGTCTTCCAGAACACAATTTCCCATTGATTTTCATTATATGGACCAGAAATACAATGCAAGTCAATGGGAATGGTTTGGAACAACATGATTAAAAAATGGCAGAATTTAAATTTTTGGGTGAGCTATCCCTTTTAAGGTAGCACTAATGCATTTGCAGATGAAGACGGATCTCTGAGTCTCTTAACAACACTAAAAACTCATGCTCGAAGTTCTGTTTTACAAGAATCCGTGTCCGTCGGGCTTTTCGTTCACCTTTTCTCCAGCGCAACCGCGAGAAGCAGCGCGCGTCCGGTCGTCGGTCAATGTTATTTACATGTGGTTCTTCCTTTCGTGTAAGCATGTGTGTACGGGTGCAGTATGTCTTCCTTTGCATGCCGGTGACTGGGAAATCTTATCAGGCTGAAGTGGCAGGAATCATACGAACGGGGTCATGACTGTGGAGGAATGGCGCAGTCCCTGGATGGCGGCGTAGGGCCCCTGCTGGAAATAGTGGTGGTAGCGTGGCATGTGGAAGGAGGGGAAGGTGGGGCCGCTGCCCTGCATGGAGCTGGCCAGGGCGGACGGGGTGAGAGGCATGCCCAGTCGACTGTAAGGGGGTAGAGAGCCCTGGATGGGGTGAGGAAGAGGACTGGCCAGGGACGCCGTGCTGGTTCCGATGGCAGACAGAGACTGAGGGTGCTGAAAGCCGGAGAAGCCAGACGTGGTGGTGACCCAGGAGCTGAGGGAAAGGTTGTCCGATGCTGTGAATGCTGAACCTGCGGCGAAAAAAAAAGCATTATTTGTACCATAAAATGAGCATATTTACAGCATAATTTTTACAGAAACTTTACGATTAGCATTGGTATAACTGGTAGCTTACGCTCTTAAAAATGAAGGTCGAAAATGTGATTTCAAAGAAAAAACATTTATTGGTTCTACGACAAACCTTAGTGAACATTTCTTAAAAGAAGCATTTTTGACATTTTAATAAATGCTTTGGTAACACTTGTTAACTATTAACTATGACTTTTCCCTCATTAAATTGTAAATTTTTCTGCTTATTAATGGTTAATAATAAATGTAACGACTATTATAAGAACAATTAATTATGCATGTTAACATGCAAGTAACCCTTAGCCAAACCCTAATGAACCATAAGTTCATTAATATTACAAATTAAAATAAAATGCAACCAAAACCTGTACTGGGAAACAAGAACATATGATTGTATTTTACATATTATTGCATTACTATATTCATTTGTGATAGTTCTTCATCTTTTTGTGTACCATCTATGATCTACTGTCCTGCAAAGTTCAGTTCCAACTAATCAAATACACCTGCTTATAATTTTCAAGCGATCCTGAAGACTTTAATTAGTCGCTTCCGGTGTGTTTGATTAGAGCTGGAGCTAAACTTTGCAGGACAGTCGATCGCCAGGATCAGGATTGAACACCCCTGATGTGATGAACTCTTATTAATCTTATGGCTTTCTATTTTTAGTAGATTTTTACTTACAAAGCACATTTTGTAAGTTAAAGTCAATTTGTATATTAATATAACTATAACGTATAATATATGGTTATGTCATCCTATATTATCCTAGAAACCTTTTTGGTGGTGAAACTGTAGCATTTACAGCTGCCACTTTTCAAACTATATAGAATATTTTTACCAGTAAAGTTGAATTTTCTTACCTCTACTGTGTGCCGAGTGCCCATCTTCTCCCAGGGTTTCCTCATCGCCAGCATAAGTCCGAATGGGCGACCGGGCATAAGAGTGCTTGTGGATCAAGCTCTCAACACTTTCCCTACAGCAAAATCAAAAGACAACAGCCCAAAATATATCTCTATATCCACAATCACTTGTACAAAATAATTTGTCTCCTAAGTAAGCTTCATTTTAATAAACTGAACGAATATTTTTCAAGCCATCACATGATATCATGTAATTATAAGAGAATCTAAGTCTCTAAAAATAAAAACTAAATTATATTTTAACAGTTTTTGTTCATGTAACTACAGCTTCAAAACAACACTGGGCCCAAATGATTATCGCTGTATTTACAGAAGAAAGTTATGTTTTAAATGACATGAGGGTGATGTTGCCACAATTTAGATTTTTGAGTAAAAAACATTTAGAAAAATGTTTTTTTTTAACTTGTATGTTTTTGTATTTTTTTTTATTTACATGTTTTTATTATTATTATTTAAATTTAAATTTTAGCTTTAGTTATTTTAGTATATCAAGGTAAAAAAGAAATTATAGCTGTAAAAGATTTACGTTTTATTATTTTATTTTATTCTTTTCAGGCAACAAAGCAAGGCACTTTATTTATTATTCTAGCATTTTAAACCCTACATTACAGTGTGAATGCACGCTAGTTAATTAACACATCCAAAGCGTCTCTCTGCAGCTTTTGTGCGTTCAATGAATCAGACGGTTCGTGATAAACAACAAGCGCATAAAAATATGTTAACACACAGCAAGTGCGTAGAGAGAAGTGTGTCTGCTGGCCTTGCAGTAAGTGCATTAGCTCCTGTTAGATTAGACTCCTCAGACAGGCTGAGATGGTCTGCATCACAAGAGCCATGCGTCCACATTAGCCCCCCAATTAGGTTAGGAAAGTGCAATATCTGTCAGCAGCGCAATACAAATATGTGTGTTTTTATCTGCGATGCGCTCCCGAGGAGAGGGGCCTCGAAGCCCTACAACTTGGGTGGCTGTTTTCAATCAGTCACGGGGCACAATTGAATTACGCTGTGTTTTAGTGCAGTGCCCGACTCCAGACTAATGCGATTTCTGCAGCTCCCTGAAGATCAATTGATCAGATCTAATTCACAGCCCTTCCAAAGAGAAAAAGAAATAGAGAGACGGAGAAAGAGAGAGGGAGCAGGATGCATTTTTGTGTGGTATTTTTGGCAGTCATTGACTTTCGGTTGTTCTTTCGTTGGGGTATGAAATGGAACTCGCTGGCAAATGTTTAACTGGAATGCTAATTCGAGAGCACATTGCCAAAATCTGTCATTTCCAGCATTTCTAGTTTTATGCATTTTATTTCGGGTTATTAAGTTAAGTAAGCAATCCTGGCCATTTTTCATGTTTTTCACTGTGCATTGATAACACGATAACATAATAAAATGCATGATTTTTAAAAATGTTACAATTTTTTTATATGTTAGTGTGTGTGTTTGTGTGCTAATATTAACTTAATTAAAATATATGGCGATCAGAGATCATATCATATAACACACATTCACTAGTGGGCAAAAAAGTGCATTATTCATAGATATATATACATTACCAAAACAAGTCTTTTCCAGAATTTGTAACATTATTCAATTATTTTTGGGTCTCTCGATTGTCTTGTTTGTGAAACTTGGGTTACAGAGATATTGACGTTGTTGAAGATATAGTGCGTTTCTTGTACTATTTATATATGTTAAAATTGACTTAAAATATACAAATATACAAACACATACAGTATATATTTAGAAATGTGCATTCACATGTATATATTTATACAATTTATATTACATATTAATATATAAAAATAAATTTTTTACTTAAGTATATACACGCACATGTGTGTATTTATATATAAACAATAAATATACACAGTGCACACACATATTATTATATATTATGTAAACAAAAACTTTTTTCACTATAACATTTTTAAATTAAAAAACAAAATATTTTTGTTATGATATTGTTATTGTTAATAATTATTATTGACCACTTGAACCACACTTTACCACAGATAGCATTTTTTCCCAGCTTTCACTGAACCAACCCGCCCACACAAGTCTAAGTCTAATGAGGCTCTAATGAAAAGCCACTTGTGCACTTGTTAATGAGTTTGGCTGAACATTCTCCACCACACACGCCGTTCGCTCCCCAGAGCCGCTCCTCCTCCCTCTGCAATCGCTCACTGCACCGAACGCGGCTCAGAAATCAACACACGGCTAGCAGCAGAATTCCTCATACCTCTCAATATCCGTGAGTCTGGAGGAGTCTCTGAAGCCCTTGGCAAAAGGGTTGCTGTCAATCTTCAGTTTGGTTATCTGCAGCAAAAAATAGGAAACGACTAAATTAATCCAGCAGCTCTTTTCTTCTCCCACACGGGGTCACGGGCATTAAATTAAACTTAAATCCAAATGGAATGACGGATGTCTTCCGGTTAACTGATATGCTGAATGAATTTTAAACTGCCAAAATACACACTATACACTTTTTTTTTTTTTTTTTTTTAATTCAAAAAAGCTGTAGAATTTACAGTGGAACAGATGCATTAAAATAGCCAGTGGGGGAATACATACTACATATATTTTTGACTAAATACTGGCCTTCCTGCTGCCTTACAGGGGAATTAGGTAACTGGTTGATTTGTACTAACCAGCTGGTTCTGGTAAGCAGTGACCGCAGTGAACACTGTCTCAGTGAAGACAAATGTACGAAACTCCTCAGACTTCAGATTGAGAAGTGACGCTGTGTGATCTTTCTTCTTGATGATATGAACTCGCGGTTGGTACTTGTGCATGGAGTTTAGGATGATCTGTCGAAGAAATCGATCACGAATATAAGAACATTTTCATTTATGTGAGGCAGGAAAACCATGAACAGGCTAAATATATAAAAACAGGCCTTTGCATTATGTATTATGCATTTCATTAATTACTGAAATATTTATTATCATCTTTTACACAATATAGGTAAACACTATTACGCTTTATCATCAGCATACTTTTAAATTAAAATATGCTACATTGTATATCTCAATGTATATTTATTGAACAGGCTAATCATTATATATATTTTTTTCAAATAAATAAAAGAATTGGTCTTAACAGGCAAAATATACTTTCTGTAAAGCCACTTATGTTTACATAAGTAATAGGCCATTTTTCTCATTAAACAATTATCTGTAATTAGTACACACTGACATACGCTGAATAAGATGTAAACCTGAATTATAGCGCAGATTAAAAATAAAGCTGCGTGCTTACGTGTCCGTGTTGATCCAGTTCGTTGTTTGTAAGCTTCACTTTTTCGAAAGAAACCATTTGTTTCAATAGCTGTTCTCCGGTAAACGGCGAATCCGGATGCACGTACAGCCTTATAAAATAATAACAAAAAAGTAAGCGTGCTGTAGATTTGCCCGGATATAGTCTACGTGCATTATTCGATTTTTTGTTTACATTTTAACCTTATAATCAAAATTTGGATTTGAAACTAAAAAAAATGACCAAAAAAACTCCATTTTTTTAATTTAAACAAAAACAGAAAAAAATCGAACGTGCGAAATTCAAATATGTTCGAATTAAACGTTCGCGTTCAAAGCGAATTTCCGCTTCAGCTGGCTATCAATTCTACATTTACATATCAGTAAAGCGACATATAAAATAAAAAAATATAATGTAAAAAAAATACGTTTTTAACGGTTTATTCCATTTTTAATTACATTGGTTGTTCGTATTTTGTTGAGGCTTTAACGGTTAACGTTTTTAAGTTATCAATGCAGCAAAACAACGCACGCGTGTAATATTAAAAGCTACTCACCTAGCAGGTAAAGGCGGATCTGCCTTTCCCGCCACTAGCCACGAGGATCTATGATAGGCATATCGATATCTCTTATTATCCACCGGAACGATGTCCATTAGTACGATATATTTGGCGTCCGGATCCACTCCGGAAAATGATACACGGATTGTCGGAAACATTCGTCTGTTGAAACAACATAATATTTATAAATGACATATACGTGAGTAAACATGTGAAACAAGTGATCTGAGGCAGACTATTTTAGATGTGGAAACATTTTAAAACCCACGCCTGACAACAGGCCTAAATGCGTCTACTAAATACAGTTTAAAAACACGAAAAGTAAAATAAGTCCAGCTTCTTCTTTTTTTTTTTTACCTCCCAGATTTCGTGATAATCATTTCCGTGCCGAGTTCGTGGAACTTGTCCCACAGCTCTTTCGTCTCGAGGCTGCAGGAGATCTTGGCCATCTCCTCGCTGGGCACGCCGGGGCTCGTGGGAATGAGCGGCTCGGTGCATAACGGAGCTCCGCCGCCGCCGCCGCTGAAGTCCCCGTGGCTTTCCAGCGAAGGCAGGTCTGCGAGGTTTGGATGGCACGACGATTTCTCCACAAATTGTTCTAAAACGATTCCAAAACAAACCAAAAAGATCACGAATTATAAAAATATATGTGCGCGAATTCATTGCGGTGAGTGTTAGTCTGGGACAGGCATGCAAAAGCTGCCTTGGATCCAATAAAATATCACAATCATATACAAAAACAGCATAACATCATTTACATTTGATTTTGATTATTTGATTTAATATTGTACGGTATATTTAGTTTTATTATAACTGTTAATAATAATAATAATAATAATAATAATAATAATAATAATAATAATGATACATTAGACCATATGAAATGTAAAAAAAAAATACAATTATATGAGTAAACAATATTTAACAATGGATAAAAATAAACTGTATTTACGTGCTTAAATATTTGTGAAGAACCGTAAGTCTTTTCATTTTGACATTTTAATTAATTTTGCCTGAAATGTAGTTTAATACAAACTGCATAGGGTCGCGAGAAATAATGCAGCGGGAAAAACCAGTGATTTTTGTTGTTGTTCTTGTTTAATAATTACTGATAGTCAAATTAGACTTTACTTCTATTTTTATATTGTAAACGTACATAAACGGTTGGGCGTACGGGGCGGTTTGTCGTTTGTGGGTTTAGGATAACAACAAAATTACATTTATTCATTTTGATTTGCCAGGAAAACTAACAAATTTTAACAAAACAACACAAACTGGTTAAAATACAATATATATATATATATATATATATATATATATATATATATATATATATATATATATATATATATATATATATATCATTCCATTCCATTCATCTATTTTTAGAAGTTTAACAGGCTACTCCTTATATTGACAGGTCACACATTTCCTTACAATATTCACATTTCTACGACCCACAAAAAACGGAATTATTTATATATTCATATATTGATTTATTTCAATACCCGGTTACTTTATACTAGGCTGTTTTCTCTAATACACGTCCGCTGTAACACGCCTCGCACGCAAACTCGTGTCACTGCTGCAAAACACGAAAGCGCATCAAAACTCGTGAAAGCGTGGGATCAGCTCTTACCCAGCGGCTTGATGGTGTTTTCCTCCGACTCCTTGTCCTTCGATTTCCCGCTTGACATGAGCGCGGCTATGGAGAAAGCGTTCGCCCTGGAAGAGAGCTGAGGCTTTGTGGAAGAGGTGTACTCCATGATGCGAGAGCTCGAAACTATTCTCAACTGCACAAACGTCCGGATCAAGTCCCGAAACGACTTTCGGTCGCAAGGCGACGTTTAAATCGGGGCTAAGAAGATTGCGGGATGCAGACTGATGCGCGTGTCACTTCCAGGTCGTTTGGGGCATTGTGTGTCTCGCTCCAGTCACCCTCTAGTTCTCTCGCACAAGTATGATTTTCATAGTAAGTGCTGGACACTTGCAGTCTCCTTAATTTCGCAAGCCCCTCCGTCGTACACAGACACGACCAATCCCCGCGTTGCTTCTAGATCATTGGCTATTTGGCATCCTCCGCTCAGTTTATTTGCAAATCCTACTACGCTGGCCGCTCATGAATATTAATGTACGCGCGTGACGTAAACCTTCCTGATTCGTCGAAAGTGTAACGCTGGCGAGCGTGCGTCGGCGCGCCGGCCAATCGCAACCGATAGATTTCGGCGGAGGCGTGGCTTATCGATAGTTTTTAGCTCTTGCGACTGGCTACTTCCAGCGACGGCCTTATTAATATTCATGAGTTCACCCGACGGCGCGCGGACCTGAGAGAGCCGTCAAAACGTTAAATAAACTTCATCAGTGTTTAACACGTCACATCTGTCTACACTAAAACGCTGGTTATGTATATAAGCTTCCATCATGCATGAAAGCTCAAATGTCCACATCTTGTAAAGGAACGCCGACTTCCTTAACGTGACAAAAGTTGTATCACATAGAATTAAACTGGGCTATTTATTTGTACGCTATTATATATAAATCTATATATCATATTAATATATTATTTTCAGGGAGTCTACCTATATTTTATACCATGATATAGGCCAGCGCATTATTCTGAACATTTATCTCCGATAAAACACACGTCCATCCAAACGTTTTTAAAACATGAATATAGCTTTTACTTTTATTCCTCTTTATTACTTAATTTTTTTATACGTAAAATCGTATCTTAAGAATTTTAATCTAAATCTGCTTCACGCATGAGCATAGATTTCCTGATTTTGTCGTTTGTTTGTAACGACGCAGACCTGACTCTGTCCTTACAAACAAGCGAAGAAAATCAGGAAGTTAATATATTCACTAATTTTACTCGTTAGTAATTGATAAATTACAGAAATTCAGAACAAAAGACAAAATACTAAAAACATAAATAGTATTATTCTATAATGAAACAGGCTGCATAAAAGCCTAATAATAGTTTAAATAATAACAATTATCATATTTAATGTTTTTACTTCCGTAGATTCAGTACCTTTTCTTATCTGATTCGTAACAGTTACGTTTCTCTGTTTTTTTTCCCCCTGCGTTATCCTTTTGAACTTTTGATAAGAACAAATCCTGTCTAGACGCCACCTCAAGCCACCGCTCTCCCTTGATGCCAAAATTGAGACACAGGCCCTTTGTCGAGTCAAACACTTAGCGAGCTTATGCCGATCAAGCTCGGTGAAATCATTAGTGCAGATTTTAGCTAACACGTTTCCCACAAATAAGCACACTGGTCAGTCGCGTTATGCCTAACCTGGTTAAACTGGTCAGCTGTGGCGTGATGAGACTCTTAGGCTCACAGTATACCTCTTAAATGCTTCTTTTGGTGCATATTATATATATATATATATATATATATATATATATATATATATATATATATATATATATATATATATATATATATATATATATATATGAGCACATATAATAAAGATACAGGCTTTTGATTATTCCCTGTTGAATAGTAAGACAGTTCCTGCCCGTGCTCGAGCCGCGTGAGAGTCTGTATATAAATATATATCCTAAAAGCGCTGACTCTTGTGTATTTTCCGCTTGAGGAATCACCTCATCCTCAATGTCAGTCTCTCTGGACGCAAGAGCCCCAGATCTACAGCGTTTAAACCCATTAAGGCGACACTCAAATGCAAATCCAATGCTGCAGATATATTATAAGGGACCTTGGCTGGAAAAAAAATTAGATTACTGTGCAATTGCCAGCGGATAATGTGCTAAAAGCTTTCCCACTTAGCGTAACTCCTTACTGAATATTATTCACACTTTCGGGGCCGATGTGCCAGCCGGCCCATGGCGACTTTTAAAGATACAACAAACCCCCGGAACGTGTTGCCATATCCGCTTCTTATAAGCGACTTTGGACTACAGGGTCACGACTTTGCTAGTGCTCGGCAAAAATGTGACCAGTTGCCAAATCTCTCCACCTGCTGTTCAAGCGCAATATTATGCCTTTATTAATTTCCCCGTCCTTTATATTTTGTGCATGCATTGACTTTTCACACATTTACACACGGCAGCATATTTTATTTATTTATTTATTTCGTTCAGAGGATATGATTATTGAAATGAAAATGTGTAATATTGTATAAATTTGTCACAGTGTTTAATTTATATTTTGTGCAACCCATGATTTTTTAAATAGGCCTAATGATAATGACCATACAGCTCGCTTTTCAAACCAGTTTGGTTGCTTTCTTGCGACATCTGGCAACGCTGCGAGAGCCTATTCCATTCTGGCAAAAATAGCACGAGCCAGAAAACGGGAACCACACATCTGACGGACTCCTTTCTGGGACTGCTGAAGTAAATCCGAAAACAAAACAACGGTGACATTCAACAGACGACTATTTTAATTATTGCTGTGCATCGGATGTGAGATATAACGTTGGTGAGGCAAACTGAGACAACTGCTTTGGAATATAGCCTAATGGCTAATGTGTTGCCCATAATCGCGCAAACATCGTTTTTATGAATATGTTGATCATCATTATGAAATAAGTCCATTTAAAATAATTCAATCCCATTTATTCCATATGCAGGCCAAATCATATTGCCCACACATATCTTGTTTTTTCCCCCAACGTTATACAATCTTAAATATTTGTTTAAAGTTGCGAAGATAATTGCTTATTAGTATTATGATTATCAGACATGAGAAATGCATTTTTTTTGTCAAAATACTGACATATAATGATTTTGTTGCAATGTTATTTCTATGCAAGTATGCATAAATATATATTTATTTTTTAGCAGTAATTTTTTAACCCAGTTGCGCTTTTATGCTGTCAGACTATTTCAGATATTGTATTAATTTTGTAGGCGTTTAAAAAATGAAGCATTGCTTTGTGCCCATGAAGAAATAGGCAAAACACTAAATAAATGTTTCCATTCATGCAAATGCACATTATCTTTATTCCTTTTATTACCTCACGAAGTGTGAATTATATTGTCAGTATTGTTGTTGGGCCAATATTAAGTGGATTAATTATATTCGGGATTAATCCAGAGGCGTGAAATACAACAATCATCCTCCATTCAGAGGCCTCAACAGGAAAAGTAAAACATTCGCTCAGCTGTGCTAAGTTGCCATGGTTAGTAATGACCTTAAAATTCTAGGGCAGCAAACTAAAGTCCTATTGCATCAGGCTGATTCAAAAAAACAGAGAAGCTTTTCCAGTTTTCACCTGTGAGAAGTGCCCCTATATTCCCCCTTTTTTCAGGCAGAGGCGAGCCCTTTCCAACCAAGACTGGGCTGACAGGCATGCAGTGGCCGAGCCAGTGCCTCCGTTCATATGACTAATTAGACAAGCTTCACGCTGCGCTGTTCTTTTTGATGCTGAGCCCTGGTGCTAATTGCCACGTCCGTCTAGGGGCACATGGAGGTTAAGTTCAAATGCAGCGCCGGCTCACTGCACTCCTCCACCCCTCCGTCTAAATGGCCCCTTCTCAACCTTTTTTTGCCCTGACCTGGGCCGTGACCGGAGCCTGTTGGGGACAGGCTCGGGATCAGGCGGTGTGTGCAGGGAACACGGACTGTAGAGGATAAGTGTTCGGACGAGAAGGAGGAGGGGTAATAGACGTATTTCAGATTAGGCTCATTAAGGACTAAAAAACGAATGAGGTGTCTTAGCTCAAGCAGGGCTAAATCAACCCAGGAAGTCAGAGTCTGACCTCTTGCCTTCTCATCACCTCGAACCCTTCTGTTCTTTCAGCTTGTGGCAGTCATTTTTACAGGGCTCATCAGAGGGGGAAGGCGGCCCCATGCAACAGGGAAAGTGGCTTAAAGTCATTAGTCTTGTGTGAGTGAGTGAGAACTTGTTGGAGAGATGCTCATAGTTTGGTTAACACTGCCATGTCACAGGAAGGCTACCGATAGTACTGATGGATGTGCTTTCCACTTCTTAGGTGTGACCTTTAACACTAATTAGTTTACACCGCCAGTACTTTCTACTGTGGTTATTGCTGGTGCTTTGAGTTTTTTTAAGGCTTAAATCAAATGTCTCTTTTTAAACTTTTTTTTTTTGTTCAAAAGTGCAAAATTTTTATTACAATAAAACAGTGGCTCATGAACTGTGGATGGTGATTGGCAAGGTAACTGCCTGATTTCTAAAATTAAAATATATGATTTATATCTAAATTAAACAAAATATAAAAAATATTTTCAAAGACGCATTCAATTGTTCAAAAGTTATGGTAAAGACATTTATCTTTTCTATTTCTATTTCCATTTTATTTCTATTTCTTTCTTTTCATACGTAATTCTGGAAACGACAACAGTATACACAAAACTATTAAGGAGCAACTTAGATGATAATAAGAAATGTTTCTTGAGCAGCAAATCAGCATATTAGAATTATTTCTGAAACATCATTTAATACTGAAGACTGGAATAATGATGTTGAAAATTCTGATTTGGCACGGCAGAAATAAATTACTTTTTAAAATGTGTTCACTTATAATATAATATCTAAATTATTATTATTATGAAATATCATATTTCACAATTGCATTTTACAAATAAATGCAGCCTTGGTGAGCATACAAGACTTTTGAATGGTAGTGCATACAATTTCACTAATCCTAATCTTGCTGGATTTCTTATTAATTAACTGGCTTTGTATATCGTTCGCCTTTTATAAATCTTAAATAGTTTTTCTATATTTTTTCAAAGGAAAAAAACTGAACCATTGGCGTAACATTAACTTAATGTATCTTTCCTGAGAGCACCGTCCTATATCTGCTCACGTCAGTGTCCTTCTGTGAGTGTTTGTTTGATGCGGGACAGAGTGAGTGTGCGATAAAAGCGTTGGCATGGGCAGCCCAGTCTCTCCATGGTCACACCGGTCAGCATGCGCTCCCCACACCAAGTGGCAACCTTCAAAGGTCCTCATCAGAGATGTGATTGGATCTCTCTCGCTGTCTCTGTCTTTCAGCTCTCTTTATCTCTTTTTCCTCCCTCTGTCGCATTGGCAATAGCGAGCTGCAGAAAAAGGAGACGGCGTCTGTCCTTCCCCTCCCCTCGGCTCATTTTCTCTGAGATGCTCTCCTGTCCGTACATGACTATCGGACATTCTCCTGGTCAAACAAGTGTAAAATCTTTAAATGGGAATGTTTGACTTTGCCACAGCCATGAATAATAGAGAAGCCCGGTGGTTAAAAACGGTACTAATGTGGTTTAACACACTTGTGAGGGAAGAATATGAGCGGTCCGTCCCACGGGGAGATAGGGTGTGACACAGAACGGTGCGGAGAGAGCATGTCTGTGATGCTGAAAGCCTTTTTGCAGCATCACACCGATGTTGTTGGGGTTTTAGCGGCGAGCGCGCGGTGATAAAAGCCACCAAGAGTCGCAGGTCTGCAGTAATACAACACTGTGAGCTGCACAGGGACTGAAGTCCACGAACATCTCTTTAAGGAGCACTTTAATTGTGTTTCTACTCAGCCGCTTCTGTCCCTTACGTCTTGTGCCTCTCCAGCGGTGATCACATTTCCAGACAGGACTGAAGTGGTAATCTTACTTGACTCTCTATACTGTGGGCTTGGTGTCCTTTCTTTACTTTGACCTCTGCTTCTGATCTCCTCCCTTAACTTCCACAGATTTTCACTATAGTGCAATCTGAGGAACCTTTCAGCATTGCTTACTGGATAAGTCTATAAACCGTATTTATAGGTTTTGTTTTGTTAATATGAAATGCAAAAGTAACAAAACTGTGCTCTATTCATGTTGTATTATACATTTTAGCTATCTACACTTAGTGGCCTTAGTTATTACTGACTAAACATCTGGTCAAAATAGTTCTCAAATGTCATTTGCATATGCAACATTCATGTATATATATATATATATATATATATATTATATATATATTCATTTTGATGATGTAAATACCACTGATACCTGCATGTTACCAGGAATATGTTAATGTTATTTAGAAACTGTTGTGATTTTCTTAATATTTTGAACTACCTTTATAATACATTTGGGTGAATTATTCTTTTAGGTTATGGAAGAAACGTTCTCAGTTTAGCATTATGAGGGACATTCATTAGAATACACAACTGATTAGAAGCATAATTAATCAGAACAATATTTTTCTCAAAGGTGCCCTCTTCAGTAAATGTTACAATGTTACATCCTGAAGATTGAGAGAAAAGAAGCATGTATGAGGTGCATGTGACCCGGGACCGTGGTGCTAATATTCAGCCCAGCTAGATCAGGCCACAAGGTCTACATGTGCAAAGAGCTTCTGTTAGTTTTTCTGACTTTAACCTTTGCTCTGTTTCAGCACTCCTGCAGTGTCTCTCCTGGGCCTTTCATAACCTAACGGCCTTCTGCTGTGGTCTTCAGGCTGCACTGCTCCAAGAATTCAAATGTGGTCACGTTTGACGTCAAGGTCTGTGAATTTAGTCTTTGACTGTCTTAAACATAGTTTGAGTTTTGAGGAAAGAAAATCATGGAGGTTTGGAACGACATGAACAATGACAAAAGTTTCATTTTTGGTTTTACTGTCCTTTCAGAAGAATAGTTTACCCAAAATGTCATTCTGTCATCATGTACACACCCAGGTCATTTTAAGCCTGTCTAACTTCATTGTATGAAGCACATTGGAGACGGCTGACCCCACTTTTTCCATGTAATAATAGCACGCAGTGACCCAACACGGGTTATCCTGAAATCAACACACAAGTAAAAATTAAGTCTCTTGTTTGTTAAAAACGTAAGAATTAATGATAACAGAAATTTGTAATTAAGTAAAATGAACGTTTTGAACAAAATTGGATGAGAATTGTTTGAAAGTACAAAAGTTTCACAAAGAAAAGGTTGTTTTCGGAGTACAGAGATTTGGCTCTGGCTCTGTTTATGTGTGCTGATTTCAAGCACTCTTGCACATGAACTGTATTAATTTAAGCTGTGAAGTTTAATCAAGCTCAGTCAGGATTTATGTAGGGCTTTGCAGGCTGTCGGATTGAGCCTTTACATAAAATATCCACTATATAGGGATAACATGAGTGGAATTAATCATGACACTAGCGTTAAAAAAAGAGCAAGATGCTAATAAAGGCCTATTGTTTGACCGTGTTCTTAACCTGTGAATCTAACCAAAGGCAGTTTCATGCTGAAGCCCTTTCTTAAGTATTTAGCTGAGATTTTCTCAGAGATTTGCTGTTGCCCTAATACTCTATACAGGGTCAAATACAGCACTGTGTGAGTGTTGAAGGGACAAAAACTATTTCAGGCTTTTGAAGGTATTAGCACAGCTTGTGAACTCCTGTTGCTCTTTGCAGCGTGTTCGGAGGCTGATGTCGTGCTACAACTAATTTTCCATCGTGTTTTATCTGTTTATGTGACGTTTATATAAAAATAACTTTTGTTTCTTTTTATTCTCATTGCATAATATAAGAAAAACCATGCTGATCTTTTTATTCTCATGGCATAATATAAAAAAAACATGCTGATCTGATAAAATATATAACAATAAAAAACTTTCCAATTTTCACCTCACAATTTAAAAAGTGTAAAGTTTTGGAATTTCTCTCTGAAAATCTCTATAAGAATAACAGCTTTTTTAAAAGGCTTCAGTTCTTTAGATTTTGGTACAGTGTCAGTGTAACCTTGGTTCCTTTGTAGCCTGTGGAAATAAAAAGAAGCGTTTTCAAATTTCTTTTCAACTTTTTTTTTTTACATTTTGGTATAGCTTGTTATTGTAACCTCAGGTCCTTTGTAGTCCGTCAAAATGACAAAAAGCATTTTAAATATAGCATTTTTACCATTTTAATTTTTTACATTTATTTACACTGTCAGTTCGCGTAACCTTAGTTCCTTCATAGTCTGTCAAGTGTAAGAGTGAGACCAAGAGTGAAGGTGTGAAACAGACAATGCCCTGGTCTTTATCACCCATGACTGACATCTGAGGTCAAGCCTGTGTTACCATGATGAAAT
Organism: Puntigrus tetrazona; assembly: GCF_018831695.1. NCBI lineage: Eukaryota > Metazoa > Chordata > Actinopteri > Cypriniformes > Cyprinidae > Puntigrus > Puntigrus tetrazona. The sequence continues at coordinate 20,359,023 of NC_056714.1, read as the reverse complement.
GTTGTCTTTAGTTTAAATATTCGCTCAATTAAAATGCTGCTGGATGGATGAGGGGGAGTGCAGCATTGAGCCCATTTCCCCTGATATACCCCTGCTGGGCGCTCTCTCAGGAGAGGAAATCTTGTTGATTAGTCAATGATTGAGTTTTTTGAGGTGGGACAGAACCAAAAATTTAGAGGATAAGACAAGTGGTGGGAGAGAGGGTGCCAAGGAGGACGTGAAGACAGGGAAGGAGGGGAGGTGAGGCTGAGGTAGAAGAGGGCTTCCTCGTGCCTCCGCTGGAGCAGAAAATCTCTCTGAAATTGTGGCAGAGGGTCATGGCAAAATCTCCACCCTCCACCCCCTGCGCAGCGTCCATTACCACCGCTGTTTGTCAGGCACACGGGACTGAGAGCGTCACTGCTTCCCTGACGTCCCGAGTGAGGCTCATTTAGCTGTGAGATGCTCCGATTGCATTAGCACTCGGTGAAAGGTGTGAAGTAAACACAGACAGGGACAGTCACACCATTACAAACTGCTAGATGTCTCCTATTCGTCCTGTTCCTCGAGTAGAGTAAGAGTAGAATAAGTACACTTTGTTGCAGTAGGGCTGTTGAATGTGAGTTGTATTTCTACAAGTTGTGCGCATATCCTATGTCTCTAAATAGCATGATGTCTAGTGAATGGGATTAAGATCTCACATGATGAGGATGGAGCAGAACAAAGAATCTTTAGACACAGTTCACTGTAACTGTTATTAGTTCATCCTAAAATGTCATCTTTTACTTTAATTGCAAACCAGTGCTATTTTAGTATTTGTTTGCTAATATTTTGAACTGAGTTATTTGTTTTTTGTTTATCTTGAATTTATTTTTATTTGGTTTAGTTGTTTTATTATTTATATATATATATATATATATATATATATATATATATATATATATATATATATATATATATATATATATATATATAATTCTTTTTTTTTTTTAATTCTCTTTAGCCTCACCATTTCAGTTTTAGCAATTTAGTACCATGTCTTAAATGTTTGTTTTCAGTTATTTTATTTCAGCATTTCTAATTTTAATTATTTTTTTCATTTATTATTTACATTTTACAAATTTTTAATTAACAAACGTATTATTCAAAGCTTTAGTTTTAAATAAAATAAAGTTGACATAAAATGTAAATGTTGGATGAAAATGTGAAACTTTGGAATTGGAATACTATCTTTGTAACTAAGTAAAAATAAAGCAAGTTTAATACATGTCAAAACTAACATAATTAACATTAATAAAAGCATTCAGAATATATGTAGTATGCATAATTACAGTATGTGTAATTTATAATCATGTTTGTGGTGAAATTTGATGTCTTGTGATCAGTTTATTCTAACCCTCACCTGCTTCCCAGCAGACCTCCATGCAGTTAGGATCTCCTTATCTCTCCAGGTCTAATGATGAATGCACAGATGAATGTCTCTGGGACCTTAACCTTTGGGTTCATGCATAGGGTTGGTGTCTCTAGACTAAAAGTGTTATCTGACTGTGGATTTGAACTCTTTTTCTCAGAACATTGAACTTTAGACCTAGTGTGCGTGAGTCGGGGTCAGGCAGGGGGAGGAAAGAAGCTTGCAGTCAAAATCTAGTCTGTTTAGGGTTAATCCTGCTCTCCTTAACCCCGTCAGCAAAACCTCAATTACCATCTCCCTTCCCAGAACGGAACAATTCTTTTTTCCGAACTTCATATTCTTTCTATATTTTTCTTTTTCGAGAAACGGTATTGTTGTCAATATCTTGCATTATTTTATTTTTGTAAATCTTATTTTGTCAACAGCACATCTGAATGAAAATTGTTTAATTGACATTGCGTGTGTCGTATTTCATATCGTCTTCGTTATTATTGACAGAAATCCTAAAACTGTTTGTAAATAAGAGAAGGCATTTACGTTTACGCTGGACATTTTGGACCAACCTGTATATCTTGACATGTGACGTCTCCCGTGACACTGGCATGACCAATCGAGGTGTAGATAAAATGCTGTGCTTCTGAACATTTCCCGAGTGATATCAGGCCACAGGACTGGTGCTGACAATTCCTGCAATCACTATATTTGTAGACAGTTAGCGTCTCAAGATGCCGTCAGGCCGAGGCGATAAGAGATGAGCTGACTGGCTGCGTCTCTGTATGTGTGTGAGATACATGGGGTCACATGTAGCCCATAGACGCCCCAGCAGATGATAGCGGCGCAGGATCAGAGACGGCAGACCGGTGGAAGGATGCTCTAACAGCCTGGGTCTCACAGATTACGGGAGGAAATGGCCCCCAGGAGTTGTGGAGGCTCCTTTGCTCTCCTCCTTGCCTGTCAATGCCCTCCACGAATGATGGACTTTCTCCTCAATATTACAGTGCATTTCTTATCCTGAAAGGTAATGAAATCAGGCCTGACAGCACACAGTGACATTCTGCAGTGCCGCAGCATTATTGGCTAATAAACTCCCTCTTTTCTCTCTAGTCATGAGTCAGACAGGAAGTACATTACGCCATGCTAATTTTATGAAAAGCACCACCATAAAGTTAGAGCTTGCTATATGGCCCGAAGGTAGAGAAATGACAACACTGAAATGGCTTCACCAGCACACAACCAGCGTATTAATAGCGAAATACGGGAATGGTTCATAATGGTTTGGTTAACCCATTTACTCACAATCCCATTTCCTTTAAGTTAAACTCTCCTTTTTCCGAAACTCTGTCTTATATGATGGATTTTGCACTTATATGGTTAATTGATTTGACTTCTGAGCGGATACGTGTTGTGCGCAAGTGCGCACTGTTTTCCGAAAAAACCTTAAAGGGATAGTCCACCCTGTTGTCATTGTTTGCTCGTGTCATTCATGTTCTGAATTTTAAAAATGCTGGTAACCAGAGTTTCACTTTCCATTGACTTCAATTGGACATAAAATAATGGAAGTCAATGGGAACCAAAACTCTATGGTTGCTTACCAATATTTTCTTTTATGTTTCACGGACAAAAAGAAAGTCATACAGGTTGGGAAGGACACGATGGCAAGCACACGGTAACAGAATAGAAATTCTTTGGTGAACTATTCCTTTAGTGTAATGCAAACTATAAGTGGACGCTACGAAACGGGAACTTCTCTCTCACACTCCCTGCTTTGTGTTATCAGTATGTTTTTGGTATGGTGGGTGGGGGTGCTCAGGCCTGGTGTGGAGACGCTGTCGGCCCACTCCCCCTCAAATGGAGCCAGGCTCGGCTGATAAGCCATGTCCCAGGCCTAGCAGGGAGCCAGGCCTATCTGAGCCCCCTGAGTGACTGGGTGACACACGCTTCCTTGGTCCAGACTGATAGACAGGCCAAAGGTACTGCACAGTGAGGAAGGGGAAGGAGGGGATAAGGATGGAGCCATCAATACTGTTGGAAATAATCTGCTGTTTTCTAAATCTATAAAAACTTCTGGATTTGATTAGTTGTGGAGGATGGCAAGTGGTCAGTCATGTGAAGACAAATAAAGGGGTAATTCACCCACAAATATCTTCATAATCAATGTACCCTTGTATCATTCCAAGTCTTTCCAAGACCACAAAAGGTTCCAACATTGCACTTTTGTATAAAACATGTATTAATTTGATTGATCCACAGAAGAATGTCAGTCAAATGGTTTGGAGTGACAATCTGACATTTTTTATTTTTGGGTCAGCTACCTGTCCAACCCGATTAATTTTTTTAATATTTTGACTGTTGACTTTCAACTAAAGTGTATTATATTATATATAGCATCATATTGATTGTTCTGTATATCATACTCTAGGTTTTTGTGTGTGTGTACATATTTGTATATAGTTGTAGGACTTCAAAAGTTTGTGGTCAATAAAAAAATATATATTTTTAAGAAATCCGGCAGGTCACATAAATTGATCAAATCATAGTAATAAAACGCTTTTAACATTACAAAATAAATAAATAAATGAACGATTAATGACATTCAATATAAAAGTTTTTGTTTATATAATATATGTGTTTACTATGTATATTTAATATGTATATATAAATACACACACATGTATGATTAAGAAAAATTATATATTTATACATATACATATATATATAGGTATATGTATGTATATATATATATATATATATATATATATATATATGTGTGTGTGTTTGTGTGTGTTACAACTACAATATGATATTTTAAAAAAATTATTGTATAGTGTCCCTATGAGCAATGATGAGCTTCAAATGTACAACAGATTAGTCTTTGCTTTAGGTTTGCTCTACACTCTTGGCAGTATCTGAACAGAAGCAGGGTGGTCCGCAGACATGTACATCAGTTTGTTTCTCACACATTTGAAGTGCAGAGCAGAACAGCGCTCCCACACTCACAATGTGACGTAACACAGGAAGATGACAGCTCGGCGCTGACTGAGCCGATGCATGTCTGTTGGCGGAGTACATTGAAGGAAGGGTATGTGGGTGGTCAGGGGACGTTGTGTGTCCTTTTGTGTGTTATGTGTGTGTAAGCAAAACCAAACCAGACTGGGTGAAATTCAAAAGGCTCTCGTCACACTGAAGGTATCCTCGGTGGAAGACTACACATTTCTATCTGACTGACCAAAACAGTTTTGTCTGTTCAGTGACAAGAAGTGAGATTGTTTTGGATTGGTTACAGAGTAGTGATAAAAGCTCCTGCTAATGTTTATGGGAACAAAACATCTATGTGTAAAATAATGCTACTGAACCGGTTTGATGACTAGTGGATTTAAAACTAGTTTGATGTTGCTCTTTGTTAGTATGTGTACTTGTTTCATCATGTGCATGTGTGACATACAATAACATTAAAAAAATTGTGGTCGGTAAAATGTTCAATTTCAAAATATTCATATACAAATATGTTTTTCACAAAAAAGTGATTTTGTGAAACATTAAAGTAGCAGTGTCTATTTAAATACATTTTTAATGTCATTTACTGCTTTATGCAAAGCTGAATTTTCAGCATCCTTCAGCATCCAGTCTTCAGTGTCACATGAACCCTCAGAAAATATGTATCTCAAGAAACGTTTATTATTATGAGCCATGTTAAAACAGCTGCTTAATATTTTTTTTCAAAAAATTAGTACATGATATATTTATATTTGAAACAGCTGTGCTGCTTAATATTTTTGGGCAAAACAGAGTTCATTTGAAACAGATTTATTTTCTCACAATGTGAGTATTTACTGTGGCTTTTGATCAATTTAATGCATCCTTGCTTAATTCTTTCTTGCTCAATTATTGCTATTTCTTCTTTTTTCTTTTCTTTTTAAATTTTGTTTTAATAAAAAAGGAAAAACATACTGATTCCAAACTTCTAAATGAAAATACCACATAATAATCACATAATATCCCCCTTTTTATAGACAGAACAGAGAAGAGAAAGTAAAATAAATTAATATTAAAGAAAAAAAAATTAATAAGTATGTTTTATATATTTTTCTTTCTGTAAATATAATAAAACAGAAACGCTAACAAATTATAAAATATTACTTATTTTAGAACATTATACTTTTATTATTATTGTTTTAGAAACAGAAATCTTTTGCAAATTACTTTCTTTTGATCTATTTGATATAATTACTATATAAAAGTATTCATTTCTTTACAAAAAAAGGAAAAGCACATGCTGACACTAAACCTTTCATTGAAAATACCACATAATAAGCACATAATTTCCCCCTTTTTTATAGACAGAACAGAGAAGAGAAAAGAATATTAAGGAAACAATATTAATATATATTTTAGCATCTTTTCTCTTGATAAATAAAAAAATAATTGTAAAAAAAGAAAAATTTGTAAATCACATTTGATCAGTTTGATATCATTGCTAAATAACAGTATTAATTTCTTTAAAAAATTAAAAGACAACCAATGCACTGACTCCAATCATTTACCCAGTATTGTGAGTGTGTATGTGCGCACACTACAAGCTCGGAGACACTGTGCAGAGCCGCAGCGCTCCCTCACTTTCTGATAGTGCGCAAAAAACACCGGCCAATCCCAAGAGAGTCTATGAAAAGCCAAAGAGTGGACGAGAGCTTTACCGCAGTGTTATGCTGAACTATAGCGGGGCAGCAGACAAAAGAAAGAGAAATAGTTCCAGAGAGAGAGAGAATGTGGAGTGGTAGACGGTTAGAGAATGGCTGCAGCAGGGTTTGATAGGAGCCGGCAGGGGGAGGTCTGCTCTGATAAGAGGGAGACAGGCAGGCAGCAGCACTGATACAACCAAACCTCTCACACCCAGGCCAGTGTGGGCACTGCTTAGGGCTGATTCACATACATATTATTAAGTTATTAAAGTTAGCTGGTCAGTTATGTTTAGAGCTACAAACATGGTAATCCTAAATGAGTGACTATTCAGAAGATTTAAAATGTGCTCCGCATTTCCACGCCAAATATTTTCAAATTCAAAATCAAATTAAAATTTTATTTGTCACATACACAGACATACGTAGTACGACATGTAGTGAAATGCTTTGGACCAACATCCCATCCATTTTCCTTTCTCTTCTCTGTCCTCTCCATAACGAAGCGGAGACTTCAGTGTAGTTTTTTCTTGCTGAAACAAGAAATGTTCAGGTCAGTGTGTGTGTTTCTGTTCTTTTTCTGAAAGAAATTAATACTTTTCAGTTGCAATGATCAAAAGCAAAAATAAAGAATTTTACATTCTTTGTAAAATTATATCCAGTTATATTCAGTATTTATTATGATGATTGACCATTTCATTTTTGACAGTCCACATTAGATCTACTACATGATCTACTAAAACAAAGTGTTAAAATAAAGTTATTAAGCAGAGTTGACAGGTAGTTGAAAAGTTACTTAGTAGAATATATTAAGTGGACAATATATATATATTCTATAAATTTTCCAGTCTTAGGCTATGTGACATCTCCTCTGATGGTCTTATTATTATATTAAATTATTTTTAGACATTTTTCTCGCTTCCAGTGTTAGCATATTTATTGCTTTTTGGTCAAACTTATGTAAAAATATGGTCCTGCGCATTTTACAAGTAATCTGGGTAACACATGTCGCTTGTAACAGGCAACAGCTAACACTGTACGACTGTGGCTTTTTCATAAAGCTGGGTTTCACGAGGCCGTGTGAAGGTCATTGACTTCGTTTCGTCTCAGCTTCTCGCATTCATCATCCTCTGGCATCTGTCAAGTCAGTCAGATTTCTCTTTATCTCCTCACATCATAGTGAAAGAGGCTTCAAGTGGTCCAATTCACCAAATTAGTCTTCAACTACAGATAAGAAATATACTTGTGTGGGAGCATTTGTGCTCCATAATGATCAACATTACGTCTGCTATTAGTATATAGATAGACAGACAGAAAACAGCAGATATAATAGTGATCATATATATATATATATGATATTTACACTTTAATATTACTAAGATACTGATTACCTTTATTTCTGTGGAGTGTTATTAAAGAGCTGTCATAGTCGATGAGGAGCCACTAATAAGAGAGCTTAGACTGGGAAGTGAGGGGGAATCAGTAGTGGGAATTAGATTATAATGGCAGACAATGTTATATTAAGTAATTCACTAGATTTATGTTTAGAGCTGTGAATGTGTTGGCTGCCATGAGCCTTTATTTTACCAAAGCTGCGATGAGCATTATTAAATACTAAAATACTAAAACAGTTTTGAAGAAAAAGTTTCAAAAGACATTTGTTATTTTTTTCAGGCTTTTATCAGAGAATATAGAGCTCACTAAAGAAGGGAAAAACAGTGGTTTTTAGGAGGCAAAAATATGCTTTTTTTAAGTTGCTGATATTTGTAATGTAATGTAATATTTGACTACTTGCCTAAAATATATATAAATATTAGTTGTCACTTTGTATCTTCCAATAGGTCTTCATATGATGACATGCAATATCCAATATGTGATGACGTTTGAAACGCTAGCTTTATGATCAAAACTTTTTATATTGTGGAGGCAAAATGTATAATGCATAAAATAGATGCCGTCAATGAGGCATACAAATAAATAACCTTAAAAAGTCTGATGTTTCATACGTTTTTAAGTGATGCATTGATAATAACTGAAGGTTAATTCAAGGTTCTTCAGTCCAGCAAGCGTTTTATCTTAAAACATGATTGAAAATATGATTTACAACCAAAGAAGTGTACCTAATATATGTCTGGTGCCGTTTAAGAATTACTTGAAATGTCGTTTACTTGTTTAAAAAAGTAAAAATGGTTGATTAGACACCAGTAGATTTTGTGCAGCAGGTTTTTAATAAACTTTTGGTTGTTTAAAGTCAAACAAGTTTCCCGGTCCACACCAATGCCGCCTTAATTGGGCCGAACTAAAGTGTTGAAATTCTCTTTGGTACCTTTAATAAGCAGATATGAATATATCCTTAAAACACACTTTTTTTTTTTACATAAGAGTATTATGTGCTTTGCTCCAAATCAAACCCCCAACTTTGTGCTCACCAGCCCCGAGTTTTAGCTGCTGTGCCACAGCACCTGTCTGATTTCTTGTTTTTCACATTTCCTTTTAATAATACACGACTGTTTCCTTCGATGGCCAAAACTGTTATCTCTTCTCTTTAACTGTTTAGCAATTAGTGAGTGGATAATGGGTCCACAGCTACACCAGACACTGCTGGTCCTCATACACACCAAGCCTGGTTCTGTCAATGACGCACAATCAGTAACCTCATCCTGTGGTTGGTGAGCAGGTGCAGCTGTCAGGGGGAGAGTTCTGCAAGAACCGGTTCTGTGAGTTTGTTTTGGACAGAGAGAGTGTCACGGCCCTTAGGGCTTCACTGTCCAATATCACAATCAACGGGGCTTTTGTTTAACCCAGGTCTGTTTTTAATGAAGATGTTGGTGGGGGGACTTTGGGCATTGTGGGGTATTTCCCGGCTGAAAAGAGCAGCAAATGCTTTGTGAATTAACAAAAGCTCAGTACATCACAAGTTGATGTTTCCGTGTTTAAATCAAACCCATGTGCTGGAATAAGCTGGTCTTTTTAGGAGGATTGCGCTTAAGCAGGGATTTTCAAAATGTAAAACGGGTCAACCTGTAAAAAGTCTTAACAAAATGATCAAATAGTTACTACAAAATATTAGAAATATTCTAAAAAAAAAAACATGTTTGATTTCATTTCAAGCCAAATTGGTAATCTTTCTTATTCTTTTTAATGTTTGGGTGGAAATCATGAAATTCAGTCATGATCAACTTGTTCTGTTATTACTTGGTTTGGGGCCAGTGAAACTGTTGACTTGTAAAATGTCGAATTGTTGAAAATGTAGAATTTTAAATAATAATTTTAAGATTATTAATGATTTAGAAATATAAATTTAAATATAAAATTACTAATCTCTAAGTAGCATTTTTTTGGTTTCAAAATATTTTAATAATTTGCTTTAGTTAAATGCTACCATAAAAGAAATTTGTTTTAAGTTCTGAAACCAATTATTTAATTATATTATTATTATATTTATACTATATTTAGAATAGCAATATTGGTAATATTTCTAATTCATAATTCAGTTCATTAAGTTCATAGTTTTTTGTTGACAGCTCTGGTTTAACCATTAAAAACCTTTGCATAATTTTGTTAAAACAAAAAAATCAAATAATAAAGCGACAATATAAAAGTAATTTATTTTTAAAAACAATTATTTTGTTTGACTATTGCCTATTTCTAACATTACATTATTTATCTCACATAATATATATATATATATATATATATATATATATATATATATATATATATATATATATATATTTTTTTTTTTTTTTTTTTTTTGATTTCGTTTTAGGTTGCTTGCGGTGGGATATTTGAGGGTTTTTGTTAGAAAGTTTGAAAACCCCCGTTCTAAAGAACATAGAAATGTTGACAAAGGATTGGATCACTGACAGGAGAAGAATGCATCGTCAGCGGTAATGATGGATAAAAGCCATCATGATGATTTTTCTCTCTGCTCTGTGGTGCTACTGTGGTGAAAAGACTTTGAGTTTGGAATGTCTTGTTTAGGTTTAGGGTGATTTAGGGCTATGGAGATGAGTGCTGAGGATGCTCTTTACTGCTCTGTCATGTGTCAGTAGTAGAGGCAGAGAGAGAGAAGACCATGGTACATTACCTCTGCCCAGCTCAACTTTAGAGATCCTGATGAGAGCCAGGGATTAACTTTGGCTCCTGACTCCAGATTCCAGTCGCTGGGGGTTTGGAGGTCTGGGGTCACTGACTGATTGGATGAGACTTGGTTTCTGCTCTTGACCCATCTCTGGCACGGAAACACTAAAGGGGGAAATTCACTAAAAAGATCACTTTAAATGCATAGTATGCCATTGCAAAAACCTGTGCCTCATTTACTAACCATCTGCAAGCATTTTCTGAAGTTATTGTCTGTTCTGCACAGTCACATCTGCCATCATTGTGCCATCATGTTCCCAGAAGGTGTTTCTGGTTGTCTTATGGGAGTTCTATGAATAATGAATAATATGTAATAAATAATAATTTCAAGCTATTTTTGCTAATTATCAAGATATTTTCTTTTTGATAATTCATTAGTAATATTTTAAATCATTATTTAAATTATATTTTTAAATAATACTTATTAAATGTAAATGCACAATTATTATTATAATTATTATTATTTTGGTTCCTTGAAAATTTTGACAGGGCAACTAATTGTAAATAAAAATGTCAAGGTTATGTGATAATTTACCAGTAATCACTATTAAATAATAAATCAATAATAAATAATAGAAAAAAATATTATGTACAAGTAGAAATTTAAATGTTATTTGATTTAAAATTTAAATGAAAAATGTTAAATTCATGTTTTTTTTTTGTTTTGGGGCCAGTTGACAGGCAAGTAGAAATCTATCAGATTATTTATTTGTTGGGCCCTCAAAATCTGTACAAATATATACTTAACTGTACATATGTTATGCAGTTATAAGTCATTTCATTTAAGGATACCAAAAACCAGCTGATCATGTCAGACAAAGCGGTGCATTAAAAACATCTCTCTTCTTCTCTGACCTCTCTTTACGGGTCTCCATAATTTGCAGAAGCCCTCCTGACTCTGAACATCTTCCCGTACTATCACTCAGCAGTGAGATCAAAAGAGCGTGCGGAGGCCATGATGAATGTAGGAGCGCTGCAGACTCTAATCCTGTCCGGCCACAAACACCCTACACTGAAGGAGAAAGAGGAGCACAGGGGATGGAGAAAGTGGAAACAGGCCTGCTTTCCCAGACTGTGGCAGTAGACTTATCTGCTACGGGATGGTCAGGCAGGCCTGGCCCAGCTTATAGGAGCAGCCAGCCAATAAAAGATAAGACTGAGAGCAACCAGCCAATAAAAGATAAGACTATGAGCATATCTGTGAGTGACTTAGTGGAGAGCACACTAATGTTCTCGCTGCAGATATTAATTAGGTCACAAATACTCTTGTGCCAAACAGAGCTATCTCAGGTCCAATATACATTCTTCCTTTTAAAAGATATCTATCTATCTATCTATCTATCTATCTATCTATCTATCTATCTATCTATCTATCTATCTATCTATCTATCTATCTATCTATCTATCTATCTATCTATCTATCTATCATCTATCTATCTATCTATCTATCTATCTATCTATCTATCTATCTATCTATCTACCCACCTATCTATCTATCTATCTATCTACCCACCTACCTACCTACCTATCTATCTATCTATCTATCTATCTATCTATCTATCTATCTATCTATCTATCTATCTATCTATCTATCTATCTATCTATCTATCTATCTGTCAGTCTTCACTGGTTTCAACCAAATCAGATTAAGTTGTTTAAAGTAGACATATTATGCTCCTTTTTACAATATGTAATATAAGTCTCTGGCATCCCCAGAAGTTTCAGCTCTGTGAAGTTTCAGCTCTAAATGTTAGGTTTATCGCACTGAAATCATGTGTTTTAAACTTCTGATATACAGTTTTCTGAGCGTACACATCTGAACGAGGACAGAAAGTGGCTGTCAAAGGCATGCAAGTGCTAAACTAAGTTTTCATTCACATATAAGTTTACATTTAAAACGCAAAAGTTACCAAACAGTCAGTTAATTGAATCTGTGAAGGTAAACAGCTGAGAAATAAGCTGCACTTTTATATTAGATCTGTGTGGCAGCAGCAATTAAAGTTAAGAGTAAATACATTCATCAATCCACTGCTCTCTTGTCTCCTCTGAGGCTCTGTTAGCATGGTTTGCTCAAACGTAATCCATGGCATTTGAACTGCTAAACGTTGTCACGTGTGAGATCAAAAAGATGGCGAATCTACAGATTAAGGGATGGTAATATTATAATGAGATCCCTTTCCAGTGTTCCTAAGGGACCGAGATCAGACGCTCTTGTTTTTTTACTTGCAGAAAAAAGCTTATTAAAACAAAGTTACAAGGTTAATCTTTCTCACATTTTGTAGATGCCTGATTTTAACAGTTAAATTTTTTTTTGATTTTCTTTAAATTTTACCTTTAAGAAAAAGAAAATATTAATTATATTTATATATGTTATAAAATATATATATAAAAATGTATATATATATATATACACAGTATATATATATATATATATATATATATATATATATATATATATATATATATATATATATATATAAATATATATATATATATATATATATATATATACGGTGAAAACAAGCTTCCACAATTACTGATTTGCTGTGTCTAAAAACGAAAAAGAAGAAAACTATGAAAAGTTACTTTAAAAGAATGTTTTGAGCAATCTATAATAGAAAAATAATAAACGCATCAGTATAGTTTAGTTCCATAAATTGCACAGTTCTGTTAATGTAATTTATTTATTTTTTCTTTCTTTAAAATTCCTGTCAAACAGTGTCCGTATGATACAGTCTTGTCAGGCACGTCCCCAGGGCAGGACTCCCTCCGTTCAACATATGCACTGGGAATATTTATATCAGGTCGCAGAGAGTCAATCCTGTTACAGATGAAAATGTAGCTCTTATTGATCCCGCAGACTTTTATTGATCCCAGTCTTTTCTTGTTTCGCCTTCCCCTCCTGCATGTTCTTCTCTTAACTTTTCCATTTTTTCCATTCTCCTGTCATTCTCTCTATTGTCTAACTCTTGTCTGCTCATTCGTTCTCTCTCTCTCTTTTTCTCTTTTTATTTTCCTGTATGGATTCCTCAGTCAATTTGTTTACCGACCACTGTAACTACATCCATTAGTCTGACCCTAAGAGCTTGAGGACAGCCCTGTGACAGCCATCAGACTAATGCAGCTCTGACACAATAATTACACAATGACCTAAAGAAAGGGCCCTGCTGTCCTGTTGTATGTGCGGCCGGCAAACCTGGTTACCACGACGTCTAAGGTTTTGACCAGAGCCACCCCCATAACCCGGCAGCTTTAACAAAGCAACCCGGAGACACATGTGTCTGTGTGACAAAGAAGAAACAAGGCTGTATGTTGAACACTTCTCGTTTTACTACAGAGCGATCAGATGACCTTATTAGTTTTGCTCAAAGTTGTTTCCCCTGTCATTATATTGTTTCTAAAATCGTTTCAGGATGCAGGATGCAAGTCTATTATAATGAAGGCCTAGTGATTTTCGACATAGTAAAGAGATGTTGTTAAACACAGGGCAAAGCAAAATTATAAACATACTGTGCTATTTTTTATATTAAGTTTAGTGCAAGTATTTAATTAAGTCTTGTGTTAGTTTTATAGAAAGTACTTAAGTTAATAATGTAATTGATATGTTTTTTATAAATTAGGATTTTCAGCAATGTTAATATGAATTAATTTTTCACTGTATTGCTTTTCACAGGTGTTTTATCTGTGTTTTGAATTGTGCATTGCCTTGTGTTTTAGGGTTCAAAGGTTTTTTTTTTTTGCAGTGTACAGTATCCAAGCATCCTTTTCAGTTCTATTTTCACCTGCGTGTCTCCTTGTACTCTGATCTCAGTCTTTACCTCTGCTGTGAGGTATGAGCCCCTCTCAGCACTCGCTAATGACGGACAGCTGAAGGCACACTCTCAGGACTCCAATCAAATTTACAGCCTTCTAATTGGATTAGGGGAAGCCGAGGGGGAGGGCTTTTATATCTGTGTCTTCCTTTCTCTTTTTGTCCTCTTGTTTGCGCTTTGGCCTGCGTGCCGGGGTGGCTTGCAGCGGTCTGAGTGATGGACAAAAGGAGGAGCTGTCAGCGTAACTGGGGGTTCGAGCCGAGCCAACGAGCGCTCTGCCGCAGAGGCATGGCTGCTGCAGACAATCGTGATGGGTGACAATGTTTTGTCTGCAGGCTGAGGATCTGTCCGCAGACCGGCTGAATGAGAGGATGCTTTCCACGGTTGACACCGAGAGCGGAAAGCAAAAAGGCAGGGCAAAGAGTGAAACATCACTTAGCTCATTCCCGCACTGCCAGCGCATTCATTCTCCTGCAGCACGGGTTCAATGCCAGACAAAGCATGTCACTCCTTGCGTCTCTAGAGCAAACAAAATAGAAACTAACATCAGCTAAGGCAGAAATTGTACATTAAAAGGAATAGTTTACCCAGAAATTTAAATGACCCCATAATGTGACTTCCTTCTTTCAGATGAACTCAGTCTGAATTTTTTACAAATTTATCCTGGCTCTTCCAAGCTCAGTAATGCTGGTGGAGAGTGGCTCTTATTTTGAAGCTCGATAAAATGTATATATATATATATATATATATATATATATATATATATATATATATATATATATATATATCCATTGTAGAACTTACCTGTACTCCTCCATTGAAGCCAATCCAGTATAGTTTTTATACTTCTTTGTTAGTTTTGATTTGGTTTTAATTTGTTTCTGTTTTCCCTTGTAAGTTGCTTTGGATAAAAGTGTGCTAAATGACAATTAATTTATTACATCTGTTTTTAAGTCACTATAAATAATCATCATATGAATGCTTCATCATATTTTTAAGTATGAACATTTCTTTTAACCCTAAAACACAATTTAATATAACAACCAAATAAATAAAGAATACATAATAATAAAATGTACAAATTTCATATTTTAATAGAATTCAAAATACAGGTAAACAAAGCTTTAGCTACTTTTCTTAGAGTGTAATATTTCCCAATATGATAGTTTTTACTGTATTTTTGATCAAGCAGTGCGTGAACATTAGACTAAAACGATAAAATGTTTCAACCTGTGTGTAGTTCACAGGTGTTTATTCATAAAATCAGCGACCTCTGGAAACACGTACACATGCAATCGACTGGCCACATGGTGACTGTCTTCCTGTCAGAGCTTTGCTTTGTTTCCATCCAGGTTTTATGATCAAAGTGTGCAGAAAAGGCCATCAGCACCTCAATTAAATTAGTTTGAGAGGTTACATAGAGCAGCTTCTGCGCTGCTTGTGGTGTGTGTGTGTGCGTGTAAACACACCCGCTCGAGGGCCTTGCTTTGCCTGTAGAGAGGTGACAGCGAACACACTTGTCACTTTCTGTATTGTCAGCAGTGTTGCTGGCGTTCCTGACAGTCTAGTGTATGTTTTTGGGCCGGTCCGTGGGAATGAGCAGGAATAGCTTCCTCTATCAGTTAGTTCACACAAGATCCTGTCACCTTTCTCATCACACACCTCATTGCTGCTATTCTTATCCCAGCAGGGCCCATGCTGATCGCTTCGTGCCACTATATGGACACTGTCCATGCTGACCACAGAACCAGAAACCCAGAGCACCGCGAGGGCCACCATAGATAAGAAGCTGCACTCTGCTGCCCGACAGCTCAAAACGAGGACTGTCTCAGTGTAATGATATACAGTAAACCAACTGTGAAATTCATTATAAATTGACACGAAAATGAATACATTTTACAAACCTCTGTGGTTAATAAAAGCTAATTAATTAGCAAACAATAAAACAAATTTGTAATTAATTAAAACATAATAAGAAAAAATGTAAAAACATTTACTGAAAAATATATTTTATTTGATTATCTGTCACATGACCAGCTGACTAAAATCTGTGGAATTGACATGAAAATATATATATTTCACAACCCCCCTATGTTCAATAAAATTATTATAATATACATAATGTACATATATATAAATGTATGTATATGTATAAATATATATATATATATATATATATATATATATATATATATATATATGTGTGTGTGTGTGTGTGTGTGTGTGTGTGTATATATATATATATATATATATATATATATATATATATATATATATATATATATATATATATATATTTTTATTATTATGATATTTTCAGATAAATTTATTGAAATATTAATTTCATATATCATATGGTACATCAAATGACTATATTAGATCAGTGTCTAAGGAGTCAAAAAAAATGTCTAAATCCACTGCTTGTTTTAAGAAAAGATAAAAATCTGTGAATTTAAAATTCTCCACATTGTTATCCTGTTACGTCACTTTGTAGAGCAGGACTTTATCATGAAGAGCGACAGGAAATAATTTTTCCAAAATTAATTAGTTTTTACAAAAATGCTTGCAAAATGATTTGTCAAATAATCTACACTGACAAATTTACAGTAAATCTGTTAAGAAAGTAAATATGATGTTTTACATCACAATGAAGAGATATGAGCGCCTGAGCCTCAGCTTGTCTCTGCGTGTGAACCTCTGAGCTGTCTGCATGCAGCTGAAAACAAACAGAGCGTCGGAGCAGGACTCCTGTTGATAAACACTTCAGCAGCTGCCATTCTGCCATGTAGACCCTCAGACAGACTCAAGACAACTTAATCCCGCTCCACTTATCTTCATCCCTCGCTTTCAATCTCTCTCTCCATTTAACTCCATCCCTCAGTCTCCTGCTCTCCTCAGTGTACTTAACAGAGGCGTGTGAGTGAGTGTGAGACGGGACGGGGCTGTTTGTCTTGATGAAAATCACTCCAGGTAACCTCTGGAAACCGACGCCACAGCTAACGTGCCACAAAAAGAGATGAGCGCATTAGCACCGGAGCACTTGTCTTAACAAATGATACCCCGACCTGGCCTTTTTTAATGTTGTCAAAATAGCATAACACTCTTAATAATTCTCACATATTTATATGCTCTTACTAATTCAGCTAAAACTGTCTGTAAACTTACTAAATACTTCACACCTTATACTGTTTATTGCATAATGTTTTTTTTCTAAAAAACAGCAAGTGAAAAAGGAGTTACGTACTTTTTTTATATTTAATTCTATTTTCGAAATTTCTACTATTTTAACAGATGGCAATTTTAATTTAAATTTTTGGGGCAGATGCAAATGCAATTTGGATGCAAAAGTATACAGCGAAAAAATATACGTTTTATATATTATGATATGCATATTATATAGCAGAGGCACTAAAAATTGTGAGCTCCACTTTGTAAATATATTAATGCCTGAAATTTGTTCATGAGAGAATTAGATAAAACACACGTATTAAGTAGCAAGTTTATTTAATTAATAATAATTAGAAATGTTTCTTGTGCATCACATCAAGAATCATATGATATCATATGATATGATCCATCACAAGAATAAATTACATTAAAATATGTTAAATTAGACAAGAAGTTATCTTAAATTATATATATATATAAAAAAAAATTGCAGTATTTTTGATTCAATATATGCATAGTTGTTGTGCACTGAAAAATTATTTTAAAAACATATATTGTAGACGTATAAGAATAATATGCTAATCCCGACTGTAGCTCTCATCCCGATCCAGACCCTCTTATTCGATAACAGAGCGGGATGCCTGAGGATTAGCAGAGAGTGCAGAGCGGCGGCTCTGTTTTCTGTCCCATCTCCCACCGTCAGCAGACATTTAAGTACCTGGGATTGCGCTGCCGGTAATAAATATGTAGAGGCTTTAGTGTAGTGTAAACACGTCCCTTGTACCAGAAGGTGTTAACCTCCTATTGGAGGGGAGTGGGTAAAAAAGATGAAGTGCACTCGATGAGAAGCCTGTCTCCACCTTGTTGCTTTACGGTGTGTTTGTTAACCGGTGAAGTCCATGCGATCACACGAGCACCTTGACCTCTCTCAGGTGTTTATGTGTCTGTGTGAATGAACGGCAGTGTGTGCATTTCTGAGTGCGCTTGAAAGGTTTTCTCACGTATATCTTTGTGATTTAGCATTAGCTCACTGGTACTGCAGGCCATGGCGTGAGCAAAAGGCATTATGGGACGTAATAGGCCTTTTAACCCCTAACTTATCTCGTGCATAAATGCTGTGCATCACTCCAGCGAATGGTGGTGATTGGAGGAGGCCATGACCAAGAGCAATGGCCGTCCTTCTACTGGAATGTACCCTCATCCTCATTCTACCCATTAGCCGGGAATCAGTAGTCTGGTGCCCCTCAAATATGTTTGGGATTTGGCCAGGATTAGTCCGATACAGTTCGTGATTCTGACTGATTCTCATTAGACTGCTAATGGAGACAGGAGCCGAGCCTTTAGCATGACACGTCTTTACTTTAGTAAAGTTACTGTCGCCATTAACGTTCTTCCAGAAAGCATAATGCCTTCAGAGAGAACGCGGATTCAGTCAAATGTAACTATTACTGTTGCCCATGTACTTATGGTCAGTGTTGGAAGGCTACTTAGGTTACAAATGACCTAAAATTATCCAAAATGTAATAAGCAGTGTAACTATTTCAGTTACTTTATTAAAATCAGTCTTAATTTGAGATCATTCCGATTTTAGATACAGGTTTAAAACCATAACAAGGTACATTTTTCAAATATTTCCATACATATGACAGAAAATGCTTGCAGTAGCTGTAACTAATTATAAATACATTTAGTTTTTTTGCAATTAAATTACAAAGTAAGTAGTTAATTCCTGACACTGCTTATTGTTATGACTCTGAACGAACCCCTGACCCTAAGCAGCGAATTATGATTTATAACTTAACCAGCACTGTTTGTGCTCTGAACCCTCCTATTATTTTTTTGCTGGCAGAAATACATATATTTACAACGAAGGAAGAATTCAATTAATATCTAAAAATCTGAAGAACAGAATATAATTGAGAACATACATCCTACTAACCATCCAGAATACCAAGATACTACTCTTTTGGTTTTGTTTTGACTGAACTAAAGCATAAAAATACCATAATACCTCTGCAGATATTCAGGAAGCATGCTAAGGTTGCATGCTTGTTCCAACGCTACAGTCAGTTATTCTATCTTGAAATGTGCACTCTGTATCAGAATGTCTATTCTTGTTTTGGACTGTGTGTTTTCGCCCACTGACAATTTATCCAACAGTATTTCAACACACCAGGTTGCCAGTTGGCGGAAAACAACAGTGTATTGCAACCATGGAAGCGAAACGGTTTAGACATCGCAGATTCCACCCAACCTACAATTCCTCAGAATTCATTTAAAAAGGACAAATATTAAAGTGCGGATAAATCATTCATTTCCTCAATCTGGCAACCCACCAATATCACATACTGCACCTTTAATATTTTCGTACATTTGCTAAAATTGTAGTTCTATTTTTTTTTGAGATTTAAAATACTCGGCGATAAGTTAAATATTAAATTGATTGTATTTGAAGTTGATAGAACCATGAAATTAAATTTCGAAATACTTTTTAAATACCGGATGGACGTTCTCAGCAGGTGTGACTTGATGTAATGAGTGTGTACGTGATGCATACCCCTCTACCTCCCCTCTGCGAATCACGTCTGTCCCATTAGCAGCTTTTCTCTTTGCTCTTTTAATCAGATGAAAGTAGCAGATAATGCCCCCCTCCACAGCTCCCATCAGTCTTGGCTGCCGGGTGGGATTTTAATTGGCCACAACTGGTCCGAGATTAACAGAGGAGACCTGCGGTCGGCCCCCGCTCCAATGGCTATCAGGCATAATTACCTCTCCTCATGCAACACACTCTTTCCATAATTTCACATAATCTCCAGGTGTCAGCATTAAATCACCTGAGATTTTTACACAGGTAACATTCGCTTCTTGGCTTAAACACAAGGATCGGATACTCCTCACAACCTGAGGTGTTGTTTTGCAGTACGAATGCAGTCAGGTAAGAATGCGCGCAATTACGAGACCAAAGTGTCCAGATGGATCACCTCAAAAGTGAAGCGTCTTTGCCCTGTCCTGGGGGCCTTAGTGAGGAGAGGAACTTTAAACCGTGCTTTTGTGTGAGAAAGTGCAAAGAGAAGTGTAAAGTGTGCTTCATTATTGTCTCCAAATCCTCCCAAAGCTTCAGCTGTCATTACTCTGTTCCGATCTGTGTAAATGGCATAATTCCATACATCAAAGTGTTTGAATGGAAATGATGACAGTTGGGATCACCGGCAGCTTATGCTCTTACTGAAAGTGAACGTGACCCCCGAGGCTCAGCAGCAATGTGATTCATATAAAAATGAGGACATTTGAAGCCTAATCTTTTCTTCCAGTACAACAAAGATGAATGGGATAGCAAAAGTTCATCTTTTGTAACCGGCAGAAATAAAATAAACGGGTTGCTTATATGCATCAATTAACACTCATGATCGGAGGTATCTGTTAAACGCTACTAACATCCTGTCAGGAATGACTTTTTGTGGTTTCAGAGGTGTGCCGTGTTAGTTATAAATGTATTCTTGTCATAACACAGATTTCTGTGTCCTCAGGGCAGTGTGGAAAACCAAATGCTATAATTTCCCAGTGGCTTTCATTTGTGTTATTTGGCAAATTCAAGACTTCAAGACAGTTTTTTCCCTCTATTCATTCACAACACTTTATTGTGGTGAGTTTAGACTTCATTTCATTGGAAGATAATTTCTTAATGGAATAATCGACTGAAAAAAAGAAGGAAAACCTTCCATTATTTACTAATCCTTACACTGAATTTTTTATTTTTTTTTATAAATGTAGTTAAAAAAAGATATATATATAATAAGGTAAGTTAATAAGGTAAGTGGTTGCAAACAATTTATTTTAGCTGATTTTAACTGTCAACATATATTTTTTTAAGTAAATAGGTCAAATAAATTATGATCACTTACCTTAATAAATGTAGTAGAATTCAGTGTATGTCATTTCACAAACAATAAAATAAAAAAAAAGATTATTGAAGCAGGAAATGCTGTTTCAGTATTTTTGATTCCAAACCTCACGTTTAATTCAATGTGTTACTTTTCTTTGAAATTTATTGTGAAATTTTGTCATTTCTGAGTGATTTCTTCAAAAAGAAAAATGTTAAAAGCTTGGCAATGCTCTTTTTACTTTTTCATTACAATGAATGTTTCTGTGAAGTATGAACAAAGTTCTGTAACTGACTTATGCACCGTATTACAAGTCTGATGCTATATGAACGTCGTTGTGTTATAGATCGCAAAACCACTCTGAACGATTCTTTTAGGAGTCAAACTGATCTGGTTCTTGAGTTCAATGTAGCAGGTTTATGAACAATGGAGGAGTAAAATTATCACTGAATCACGTGTCATATGTTTCTCAGTTTTCATTTCTGATGTTTTTATGATGCATTGCTGTCACTTTTTGAAGTTTGCAATCTTCAGTGCCCATTTATTGTAATTGCATAGAAAAGGACAGAATTATTGAGCTGTAATGACATGAGGGTAAGTAAACAATGACAAAAATTTGCATTTTTTGCATAAGCACTTACATTTTTTTCAGTGATTATCTTGCCAGAGGAAAGCAGCCTGCTCTTTTCCTATTGAGGAACAGCAAATTTTGCTCCTGGCCATTTAGTTGAGGAACTGTCAAGTTCAGAACAAAAGAGGGCACTAACAAGGTTATTGACACAGGGCACTTTCTGTTCCTTAGCAAAACAGTCTTGCCGAAAAGTTTAAGGCGACACTCACAAACATTACGTAGCATGTAAAAGCAGCAGCCTTTTCATTCATACTCTGGGAAATCGGATGTTGTATTTTACTTGGAGGTTATTTTCATGTCAGCCTGGGTATTCACGGCCGTGCACAGAGCTGTAGTTCATGAACTAGTATATTCGTAACAGTAGGTTTGAGACAAATCATGTCTCGCATAAACATATGCATATTCAAGTTATTTTTGTCTATTGTGTGCACAAATCTCCTTTACACTTTTTTCTCATTAAAGGGTCAGCTGTCACTTCAGTGACTGTCACCGCAGAAGATTTAGAATATACCACTCAAATTGTGTGGAATAATTTCTTTGTCTTGTTGAAGATTTAATGCTTTAAAGACGGAAACTAAAGGAAAGGCAAAAGGTTTTTTACGTGAACTAAGGCTGAGTTTAGATACAGTGGAATCAATAACATTTTGAAAAGTTATTACAATGTAAAATAACTTTTCTATTTTAATATATTTTCTAATTTAATTCATTTCTGCGTCATCAAAGCTGAATTTCCAGCATCATTATTCCAGTCTTAAGTGTCACACGGGTCTTCAGAAATCATTTACTGCTGAAGAAACATCATTATCAATGTTGAAACCGGTCAGTTAATGTCTTTTTACTTTTGTTGATACATTCTTTCAGTAGAAAGTTCTAAAGAACTCAGCATTTATTAATTTATGTTAATAATAGCTTTTATTTATTAGGCATTTTTAAAAATATGTAATATGCTATTTTAAATGGCTTTACGTGACAATTTTGATTTATTTTGAACAATTTTGTCTATCAATTACGTACATCATCTAAATGTTGATATTAGTTTTTATTATTTTTTATTTGAGCTATTACTTTATTCAGTGCACCATATGATGTTTATTTTACAAACAGTTTGTCTGTGTTGTGTGATTCATTCGGAGAGTACTTTTAAAGTACTTTAATATATGTACACATGTGTGTAAATATGAAGGTCTTCTAAAATAATCATACAGTTGAATTTTCATAGCCAACATTCAAATTTATCTATAATACTAAGATTGCCATTTATATTCCACTGTCACCACTTCTTTAAGTTACGAGCAAGAAACGATGACTTAAAATGTAAAACTACTGTCAGTCTATCTAATGCATCAGTACTGTATGACTGTTGTAGCGTGAGTGTTTAAGCGTGGTAGGAGGCACTGAGAGATGTGAGGAATGCAAACAGACAGTCAGTTTTATAACTCTTTGGCTCCAGCTCTTATCTTCCCTCCTTTGAATCTGCCCCAGCGCAGCAGGGCCTGAGAAGCACGCAGTCAGCTGGGTTAGGGTTCATATTCTGACCATCAGCCTGACGCTCTCGTTCTTCCAGAACAGTAGCACTGTCTGGCTTTTGCACCCTCGCAGGGATCCTTGGCCTGTAGAATGCTGAAGAACCCTGGGTGATGTAACACAAGTTACCTGTAACGCATTACAACCCAACATTTCTCATGACTGGGAGCCGTTGCAGTGCCATAAGATGTTTTTTGCATCTGTATTCGTATGGACTCTCATTCTTCTTCCGCTCAAGATGAAGTCACCAGAGAAGGTCTTCCAGCGTGAGTCATCTGGCAGCGACTGTTTGCTCCTCAGAAGGTGGATTCAGGTCCCAGGTCCAGCTGACCTCTGGAGCTTCTCACCCAAACTGTTTGTGGAGCCAGACTTGAGATTAGAGCGGCTGCGTTTTTCTGCTCTCTTGACTTGCTTTCTTTTCTTTCTGCTGAACTTGTCCGTCGGCCCTTCCTCCCTCCCACAGTTCACAGTTTCCAGACATGTCACTCCGGCAGGGATACAAAGCCTGTGTAATTGTACTTTATTTTTTCATTTATGTATTTGTACTTAGATTGATTGCTACTGAAAGTGAATTACACTTCTGCTGAATCATATTTCTGTTTAAAAATATTTGTTTTAATAATAATTATTATTGTTTTTTTAATGCATCTAAATCCTATGGAAGCCCATTTGTGCCACAAATAAAAAAGGTTATTGCGACTTTTTATCTCACAATTCAGAATTTTTTGGATACAAACTTGCAATTCTGAGATGTTACCTCGCAATTTCAAATTATGAAGTCAGAATTGTGAGATAGTCGCAATTATGAGAAAAAAAGTCAAAATTGTGGGATATATCCTCACAATTGCGAGTTATAAAATCGGAATTGCTACTTTTTATCTCTGACTTAATATCTCGCAATTCTGAGAAAATAAGTCGGAAAAAGGCTTCCATAAAATCCTCCTTCTTCTGGGTTGGATGCAGTGAAGACATAAATATGGGATAATGGTTGTAGCAGTAAGTAAATAAACCCACGTCACTTTTACAGTATATATGATTTTTTGATGCATGGTGTCTAACACATAGTTTATTAAGTTGCATAAGACAAAGTTTCAAGACATTAAACTGATTTAATTTGTAATAAAATATATTTGAGTGTATTTCTGCCATCTTGCCATCAGTTGGACACCACCCTACCAGTGCTACAACTCGACAACACAGATACTTATAATAATATATAATAATATCATATTTATAATACTGTATAAAAATGATAAGTAAATGACATTATATATTAAAAATATATATATTTATTAAATATATTCTAAATCAATATATCTATTTATCAGACAATGTATTAATTTAATTGTTTATTTATAGCATTATGTAAAAATATAACATAAACATATGCGCATTTATTTATTTACCTACCTCCCAATAAAATCCATTTCAAAATGACAGTATTTATTTAATTTATTTATGTCTTTTGGCTGGATATTTTACTTTCATTAAGGTATAATTTCTCAATATGTTTTTACTGACTTGTGTGCCAAGGACACAAAGGCTGTGCAAATTAGATTTTCTGCGACTCCAACCAAACATATGTTTAAAGAGAAAGTGTGTGTGTGTGTGTGTGTGTTGTCTGTAAATACATCTGTTGGCTTAATTACAAGAAGTGAGATTATTGTGGTTAAAATAAAGTTGAGTTTGTGTGAGATGTTAGTGATTTCCTATTCATTTTCAAACAGCAATGTTCCCAGCAGTGTGACGTCTGTGTCCAGTGTTTGAATGTTATTGGTGCAAGAGAAAAGTGATACAGCTGTGTGCGTGTGTGAGCGAATGACAAGGATAAGAAGAGGGTCTTGGCGCCGCTGTGGTGTTCTTTTTGTTCGGCCTTTCCTGACACCCTCCCTTCTTTAATGCCAATATCTAAGTACTGTACAACAGATCTTACAACTCCTCATCTTTCAGCGTTCCCGTTTTTAGCGGGCACAGCTTCAAAGCTTTCCCATGCTGACATATCAGCTCGAGAGACCGCATATCTTCAAACACAAAAAAACGACGACTCGCTCATGGCTGTCTGGATACGAGAGCCTCGCGGCGGTAACCTGGCAATGAAGTTAATTTTCCCTAATATGCCACGCAAATCAACTCGTTGCTCTTTAAAGCACTAGACCGCACTGGATACGGGCCGTTGGAGAATCAACACAGATAATCACCACGACAGCGAGCACGTGGAGAGCACAATCGATAGCCGGAGCTCACACCAAGGTCACACCGTGACATGCAAACAAGCCTCGGTGTTCCCGTCTCGCATGCTAAGCAGCCGCGACTGCTACTTGGGAGATGTTTGTCTCTCGGGAAAGGCATCGCAGTGCCATTGTTTGTGAAATCTAATAGGCTTGTGTTGTGTTCGCTCGCTTTATGCTGAGCAGTGAGCTTTATTCCCTCGTCGCTTCAGCGGCCTGTTTGTCCATTAATGCTCCATTAAGGAAATTAGTGCTGTAATTGGGGAGGCGAGAAGAGATCAGGAGACTAAAGTGAAGGAGACGTGACTGTGAGTCTTAAAGGGACGCCGGATGTGGTGTGAGCAGAACCTGTGAGATTTTTGAGGGGTCTAACGAAGTGAAAATCTCAATCGCTTTACTTTGAAGCTGACACTGAATGTCAGAGGAAATGTAATGACAAGAGATGTGCTTAATTTAAAGAAGGATAGCACACTAGAAAAGCTTTGAAATATTTATATACTAATGCAGTAGTATTTTAGACGAAAAATATATTCTAAAATTGTATGGATTTTAAACATACAAGCTATAATCAAGTTATTTTATGGGATTCAGAAAGGTTTATGTGTTTAATTACATCTAAAATAAAAGTTATTTTTGTGTGTATACTTTGTATGTATTAGGTACTTATAAATACAGTATATATTTGAAAATAATTTGAAAATAATGTGTTTGTATTTATGCACAATAAATATACACAGTACGCACACTGTATATTTATTATGTAAACAAAAACTTTTATTTTGGATGCAATGAATCATCGGACAGCACTATTTTTAATATTTTATTATTTAATTCAAAGGCTTTGTGTTAGAATTATTTAAATACTACGCATCAGCATGATCAAAAGTGACTGTGAGCTGTGTTACTAAAAAAAACTAAAACAAATGTAATTACTTTTCTTTTAAATGTTTTATCAAAATGTTTTGGTTCCAGATATTATTATATTAAGCAGAACAGCTGTGTCAACACTTATAATAGAAATGTTTATTGAGCAGCAAATGCATGCTGAAAATTCAGCTTTCCATCACAGGAATGAATTACATTTTAAAACATATTAAAATATATACAGTTAAATTAATATTTGAATATAACATTGTTTTACTATGTTTAATACCGACCAAACTTTTG
The DNA here is from genome assembly GCF_018831695.1 of Puntigrus tetrazona. NCBI lineage: Eukaryota > Metazoa > Chordata > Actinopteri > Cypriniformes > Cyprinidae > Puntigrus > Puntigrus tetrazona. The sequence continues at coordinate 20,332,406 of NC_056714.1, read as the reverse complement.
AACGGCAGTGTAAGTCTCCAATCATGAAGTAAATATTCTTTTATGATAAGGAAGTTGTTTATTTAAAAAAAAAACAAGGAGGTAGTAACGTGTGTGTGTTTGAGGGTGTCTGTTTGTATGAACTTGCCTGAAATTCTCCAGGTCTGACCTCTTTGTTATAAGTGTTCTTAAAGTAGCTGGCAGAAAAGTGCGCTTTTTGATAAGCTGCAAATTACTGAAAGCTATAGCTTAGAGTAATCCCTACTTATAGACACTGGGATATTTGCTGTAGCAACATCAATTCTGACCTGAAACCTGAGTTTGATCAATTCAAGCATTGGGAGAGCAACATCCATGTTTTCTTTTTTTTTCAGTTTTGGGTTCCACAAAGAACCTTTCAGAGAACAGAACCATTTTTGTAGTGTGAAGAACATTTGAATAATCTAAAGAACTCCACATGGTTTTCACACGGTTCTCCGGCTTTTTTGTCTTATTCATTAGAGTACAGCAGAAACATTATTATTTTGTATTCCACAGAAGAAAGTGAATGTCACAAAAATATACATTTTCCAATTTTTCTGCCACCAATTGAACATTTTGGATCCTGAACATGATTTTTGGTTATTTCAAACGGGCCACGGCTGATATGCTTCTCTCTGGTCACTGCTCGCTGCCCGGTAGCCGTTACTGTGTGAAAGGCGTCGGACCCCGGTGGCTTCCTGCCAGACTAATTTCCTCAGGCTCTTCCTGAATAAGACATCAGTAGCACATTTGAAATGAAATACAGCCGCTTCTTCCTCAGCCTGGTGGTGGCGTGCTCAAAATAGCACATCTGGTGACACCGGTTTGTCCCACCACCCTCGTGCACGGCTGAAACCCCCGTACAAGATGATTCATGCTGTTTTCTCTCGAAACAACTCAGCATCCTGGCATTGTGAGGACGGCCTAAACCTCGGCCCGACAGAAGCGTGAAGACTGTGGATATGGATTTTCCCGGGTGGTCCAGAAGTCTGTCTGTCACCATCCCAGAAAATGATTTCTGCTCATGACAGCTAACTTCCATCCTGCTGATTATTTGTCCTACAGTTTTTTCTCCTAAAGTTAACCCCCCCCCTTTAACCTGTCTTGTCTCGGGGACTTTTAACACCTCGGACTTCAAGCATTTTCCCACATCTGAATGCCATTGATGAGCCTCTAAAGGGATTAGTAGCATAAAGGGTAACTGTATTCAGATATGATTATTCGTGTCAAGATTGAGATGTGTCAAGTCAAATCGTTCGATAAGGCCTCTGTTAATCCCCTTCATAGACAGCGGCATAATCAGACCAACTCAAATCTGGAAAACAAGTCATTTAAATACACATCTCATCATCATTCCTTTAGAATAATTCCTTCATAATGGCTTTTAAAAAAATAAAATAATAAATAAATGTCTGTGTCTATATATATACAGTATATACATATATATATATATATATATATATATATATATATATATATATATATATATATATATATATATATATATATATATATATATATATATATTTTTTTTATTATTGTGTTAAATAATATGCGGTTGCTAGGGTGTTGCTAGGTGATCTGGCCCAATTCTTTTTCATATTTTTAATATTCCAGTGTCTAGTTTTGGCTCTGTTCCCTCTTTCAGTGTAAGTTTATGGGAAATGGTCACATTGGTCTTTGCCGAGTAATGTTTTTAAAATGGAGAGGGGGAGTTTGGGAAAGGCCTTGCCACTTTGATTCCATTAGATGATGACAAAAGGGATTATGTGTTAAGAGGAGTGCCACTGGAAGGATATCAGCCATTAGACCCTTTTCACTTTTACTGTCCAGTTTGCTGATTCTCTGAAATGCTATTAGGGTGTTTGGTGGCGACACTCACCACGCGGGTCTTCACTAAACTGTACGAGGGCAGCAAAGCTGTATTACGGGTGTGAATAGGGAGATTATTCCATTCCTGACCTTTTTATGAGATGGGAAAAAAATTATAGGAGCCTTTCTGAGGTCAGAGTTTAGGTAAAGGAAGAAGGATTTGTCTGATTTCTATGGAAGATTGTTTTCAGCATGAAATTTTACAAAATTGCCACTTTTTATTGTGACTTTTTACATTTACAGGACTTAAAGTATATGTTAAAAAAGTCTGAATAGTGCAATAAAAAGTTGAAATTACCTTTTTGTTTTTTTTATTTCATGACAGATACAAACTTGTGAGTTTTGATCTTTCATATCTTATATTTTTGCAACTACCTATTATTTTTATATCCCCAGAAATAATTCTTGAAAGAAGACTTTTCTTCAGTGAACATCTAATATTTTTTAATTTTTAACTTAGGACTTTTCTCACAATAACTGTGTTATATAAATTTGATATTGCAAAGAAAATAATCAAAAGTGTGAGCTTATTTTATTTTATTTTATTTTACTGCAGTTAGTTTCTATTAGTGCTGTCAAACAATGAATAATGATTAATCGCATCCAAATCAAATGCTTTTGGCTTTTGTTTATATATATATATATATATATATATATACTGTATATATATATATATATATATATATATATATATATATATATATATATATATATTAATTAATATTAACATATAAATACACATGCATTCATGCTTTCATTTTAGGAAAAATATATATTAAATGTATTTATTTATAAATATAAACATGTAAATACGTGTAATTATGATTAATTAGCACTAATTCTTAAACTATATTGTGATAAAATGTGAGATTTTTCATTTTATTCATACAATAGACACATGCAATGTTTGACAAAATCTCTGCACAGATCACCAGTCATAGTGATTAAACTTTTCTGTGAATACTAGCAGCACCATTTAGATTTTCTGTTGACTTTTAAGACACGTTAAATTTATCTTCATTTATCACCCAGATTCCCGTGCCATTCACAACATCTCCGTTCCATTCCAGACAAATGGAGGATGGCTGTGATCCCAGATGTGCTGCAGTCATAAGGATAAAGGTGCAATTCTGCCATGCTCTTCTAATACAATAACTCAATCCCTGTAAAAGCAATTGTAAGGTTATTATCTTCTTAGGGTCCCATTTGGTAGTGAGTAGCACTTAGGGAAGGAGAGCTGCAGTCTAATCTCATAGTTGGGTTTCTTAGTCATCAGATTTACCTTCTTCCAGCCGAGGTGAATGTCACCGTGGTTCTCATCCGTCGCTAATTTTAGTGAAACGTTAGTGATAGTGGGAAGGTGAACAGTCGTGGATGACCCCGCCGAGGTGTGAAGGTGTTGTGATTTGGGAATTTCTCTCTGCTTACGACATTTTCCTGTCATTGAGTTGCACCATCTTGCATTTCATTCTTAGCGAATTTCATCTCGTCACACCGAGAGGTTTGCATTGACATCAGTTACGTTTTAATGACAGAATTGCTGTTTTTCTGCAACGTGAGCAAGAGAGACTGCTGAAAATGCTTTCTTAGTTTCGTTGCATGCAACTTTGTACTGTTGGATGCTGCGGAACACTTTAAAATTACGTTTTTTTTGTCATTTATATATAGTTATAAAAATATACTATGGACAATCTGTCATTTCTTTATTGTAAAAAGTCATTTTAAAAATTATTAATTTGTTCATTCTTTCATTCATTCAATGTAGGCTGTAAATTGTATCATTAAATAAAATAAATGAATATAAATATTTAATTAAGTCTTATTTATTTGTTTGTTTATTTATTTGTTTTTTAATAAAGTTTTAAAATATTTACATTTAATTGCATAATTTTTTATGAAAATATAAATTTAAAAATAGTACAAAATACTACATTTATTACATTTTAAAAATAAATTGTAATAATAAGAATAAAATGGCTAGAGATTGACATAAAAATATATAAGAAAAAATAAACCAAGAAGTAAAACTCTGTTTTTTTAAATCTGGAAATAGCTAATACTTAGCAACATACTGAAACTTTTTTCTACTAATTTTTCTTAAACATCAGTTTATATTTATTTGTGTTATATTTTATATTTTTATAAAGAAATACATACGTTTTTAAAAAAAAAAAAAAAACACACCATGTTTGTTTGGCCATGTTTATTTCTGTGTAAAACTTGAACTGTTATTAAGCAGCATTCCATCATTTTCCCTCTAACTGTAAATGTTCATTTGCTGTCAAATCCACTTTCTATTTCCTTTTCATAATGTTCTGTTTTAATTGAACTCGCCGCTTGCATCCTGTAATCCTGCGCTCTGCTCTTAAGGACCGGGGGCCGTCACAGGGGCTTTTACAGACGATGGATGTCACAAGTGTCAGACTAAATAAACGGAGGGCAGCGCTGCTTATTTGTATGGCGTTAACAGGCGCGAAAAACCCCAAAGAGCCACGAAAGAGCCGGGCCGCCACCCAACAAGCAGGTAAGCATGGGAGATGGCCAATTCCCACACACAGAAGAATTCACTGGCAAAATATACAGCGGACAAACGCGCGCCCGCGCCTACACGCGTTTTAGCAAATAAAAAAGGCCTACGAGCGGGCCAGCTCGTATCGATCTTTTAACATAGGATTATACAGTCTGGCTCTATGGGCTTACCCGCTTTAATTCCCTCACAAAATAGATAGACTGACTTTGGCTCTATACATATATGGATCAATGCAAATGTACTTATGCCCCCATGGTTCAATTTTAAACGAATTCCATTAGCCATAAGTAAAAGTTTTCTAGGGTAATGTGATTAGGGTCCCCCTCACCAACAGACTTTCTACTCTGCAAGCGGTGAAATGTTTCTCTTTTTTTCATCCCTCTGACGGACGCTCCTGTGATTGCGGTAGCAGCGGCGTAAACGCCACCTGTCTCCTCTCCTCTCTCTTCCTCTTTTTGAAACACCGCTTCCACTCAGTCTCACGGGCTCTCCGGTGTCCTCTTAGCTTATTTCCCGGGCAGACTTCTCCGACTGCATCATCTAATAAAAGCTACCGGCGTGCTACCTTTCTCCTTCCCTAAAAACTAGACTTCATTATTAGATTTATTGTGTGAGGTGGATGTCAGCTGGCATCTTTGCCTCCATCTTAAATGCTAAAACACTGAGCTGGTGTGACAAGTGAGACACAGAGCAAAGCTGGATCTAACTATAGAAATGGCTGTGCACGTTTGATGTCTAGAGTGTATTTCTAATATTGTAGGGCTATATTTATTGACGCTTTTATTTACATTTTTGCAGAGTGGTGTATAAAATTGAAGTTAAGTCTAAGAATACCTCATTTAAAACCCTTTTGGTAATTTGTTTTAATCATAAAACGTAAATATATCTAAGAAAACATTACTTAAAAAGTCTCCAAATATTTTTTGTTTACATTTCTATTTAATATTTGATTTATTACATTTTGCTGGTGTTTATTTATTTAGAAGTTGTTTTCAAAATGCATTTGTTTTTTAATCTTCTTTTATTATGCTCTGGTTTTTAATTAAGAAGCTTAATTTCATTTTAAATCTTGATTTTTAGTTGTTTTTTATTTAACATATTGTTTTAGCGTTTTCATTTGATTTCAAACGACGTGAAATAATTGCATTATACAATTCTAATCATAAAAACTTGTATAATATAGCTTGTGTAGTTTTTCAAAAAATTTCTTTGAACTTTTTCTCTTACTTTTTATTGAATGTTTTCTTTTGTGTTATTAAGCTCTGTTTATTATTGTTTTCTATTGTTTTCAGCAAATAGGAAATAAGGCCAACATAAAATCTATCTCATCTAATTACTCAGAATATTTATTGTTTCTTTGTTTATTATTATTAGTATTAATTCGTTTTTTTACATTTCTTTTATTAGTATTTATTAGTATTAAAACATAAAAAATTATTAACAGTTTTTTTTATGTATTTCGTTTTTTTGTATTTACAATTATTTATTATGTATTCCGATTTCCCCCCTTATTTTTTAAACATTTATCAGTTTAATTATTAGTGTTTAAGTTTATAGTGTTTTTTCAGCAGACAGTAAATCATACACGTAAAATCATAACTTAATCAGAATTCCTCAAAAATATGAATTTGTTTAAACCAAAATGTATTCATTTGCTTTTTTAATTGTATTAGCCTTCTTGAATCATATTCATTAATAACCTATAATTACTTATCACTTTTTTTTTTATTTTTTTTATTCAGTTTCTGTTCCTTCCTGCACATTTGCTTTATTTTTACACCACTTCATCTTGACAATTTTACAAAATGAATTACATCTGACGGACTTGTTACTTGTCTATTGCTGATTAGATCGCATGTCTTTTCCCGTATGGAAGCGTTGATCATTATGGACCCGATTATGATCAGTTCGATCACAAAAGCATCATCGGCGTGTTCCTCGCACGCTTAACCCTAATCCTGTCATGACATCAGACGGGTGGCTTGTTTAACAGCAGCTGCCAAGGCATACAACTAACCGCTGTTCGTTGTCCCCGGCAACTCCGCAAATTAAAATAAACAGTCCGGAGGGAAGCTCTCCCACCCTCCGGGGCCCTCGGCCTGACCCGGAGCGAGAGACTGAGAGAGAGAGAGAGAGAGAGAGAGAGAGATGCTGTGGATGATGATGATGATGATGATGATGATGATGGCTGAGGCCGCTCTGTAATAAGAGCTACTGTGCTCTGCAACATACCGTCCTGCAAAAAAGCTCATTGTCATCGCCAGAAAAACAGGAGACAGACATTCAGTTGTAAAAATTTGCTGACAAGGAACATTGTCTCTGTTTGAGTAAAGAGGATAAATGTGAAGATGGATTCAAGTCATTAGGCTCAACGTAATCAAATCACTTTTGGCAATTCATAGCTCCTCGGGCTTCTTGAGTGATGCAGACAATTGAAAATAATTTTCTCCCTACATCAAACGCATGCCAAATTGTTAAAAGGAATGAAGAATAATTCTCTCCTTTTTACTAAATTAATCCACACCGCAACATTTTCTCCGTCTTTTGACAGACAATCAAGTCTTTCTTTTTCTGCAGTGAATATCAGAGTGAGAAACACTAAAGCACTGTAGAGTCACTCGCATGTGAGACGTTTATAGCATAGTTTGTCTTTTGTTACGTCGTTACGGTCGTTGTTTTTGTTGGTCTGGTCTCTGTTAAATATCACTTGTAAAGGAATAGAGGAAAATGGCTCATTCCTGTGATTCAGTGCATTTTTGTCACATATATCTTAATATACAGAATTAAACATTAAACTCAGTTTATAATAAATAGTTCTTTTATCCCAGTGTCACATTTAAATGGTCAATAATGGTTCAGTTTTATATAGTGCTGGATAATGATTAAACGTGATTAATTGCATTAAAAAAAAGTCTTTATAAAAGGATACATGCGCGTATATATACATATATATACGTGCATGTATGTGTGTGTGTGTGTGTGTGTGTGTATATATATATGTATATATATATACACCTTTATTCTGGATGCAATTAAATGCAATTAACCACTGCCCAGCAATAGTTTTATATAACTTTACTATTTTGTTTTGAGCATATTAAAATTATTTCATGTTCCCATGTCAGTTTATTAGAATTATTCCTAGTGTTTCTTTTGGTTTTCCTTTATTTATTCAAAAAAAAAAAAAATTTACATTTTCTGTTAATCAGTTATAAAATACCTTGCTAACAAAAGACATTTTATTACAGAAGCTGATGGCTTTATTTTATTTTATTTTATTTTATTTTATTTTATTTTATTTTAACAACAGTATAAATATTAGTAAAAACTAATGATTTTTTTGTAAATACTGTCAATATATACATACTGTAGACTTGTTTTAGTTTGCTTGTCTCACTTTTAAAACGTTCCATTCTGTAAAAATTCATTCTGTAAAATCAGTTTAATAAGTTCAGATTTCCAAATATATTCATGAATGAATGAGGCATTTGAATGAACCCTCTATCAATTATACACATCTAAAATATCATCTCAGATGACTTGATTTTGTGCTTTTTCCGTTTTCTTGTCCACAGTATCTGCGTCCCGTGTTAAAGCAGCCTCCACCCAGAGTTACTGGCATTTCTCTGCAATATAAACACCGCACTAACCCAAACACCACATCGCCTACTGATTCTGCTCACTAATGTCCATTACTATTTATATTAGCCATTCACCTCCTAACATATACTTTTGTCTTGCACGCATCCCTTCAGCTTTTGACTGCATACAATTTTCCTTTTTTACCGAACATATATGTGTCTCTGCGAGATTTAGAATCAGCAATTGTGCAAAAACAGACACACACACACACACACACACACACAACGAGCCACAAATCACCACATCCAAATGTGACCATACCAAGCCAGAGGTTTATGTGGCTGAAGATGTATACCCGTAATTGTAATGCTGTGTGTGTGTGTTTCTGAGAAAGGTGCGGGTCCAGCTGCGGGTGTTTGTTTGTCTTTGGTCTGTGTGACCCGGGACACTGACAGACGTCTGAGGCCGGTGGACGCCCGTGTGCTGCGGCCATGAGAGATATATGGTTTCGTGAAGTCGGGTTCACATCGAGCCTCGCTGGGTTCGGACCGGCGCATGTGTTCGTCAACGCGTCTGGTTTCCGCCCAGCTCAGCCAAGGTGTGAGCGTGTATTATTTTTCCCTCATTGCTCATGACATTTACAGTCTGTGTGAAATGCTGCCGTTTTATGATGCCATTGTTCAGGTTTCTGTGAACCTGAGAAGTGGGAAGTGACTTTTGTTGACTGCTGCGTGTTGACAATCAAACGCACGGAATAGTGTACAGTATATCGGACCGCAGCAGTTTTGACCTCGTATTTCAAACTGTCAGAAGCACACAATAGATCCTACGCTGTGCCAAAACACGCCACAAAACAAACAGGAAAAGCAAAAGCTTGGTGTTTTGACAAAAAAATTAATTCTCTGTATTAGATTAGGTCATTGGTTTTTAATAAACCGCTCTGCACATTTCGCATGTCTCCTTTTATCTGACGCACTCACTTTCCTAATGAGCTGATGATCTGAATCAGGTGTGAAAAATAGGTAGAGGTGTTACAATTTGTAGGTGGTTTATGAGTACACTCCCAATGTCCTCGTAATTCGGAAGGCTTAAAAAACATACTAAATGGTGTTTTTTTGAAAATCTAAAAATGTGTATAGTTTCCTGTAAGGGGTAGGTTTGCTTGTAGGGCTGGTGAAGACAATAGTACATACAGTTTGTACAGTATAAAAACCATTGTGCCTATAGAGAGTCCCCATAAACCACAAATACATACATACCTATGTGTATAGATAGATAGATAGATAGATAGATAGATAGATAGATAGATAGATAGATAGATAGATAGATAGATAGATAGATAGATAGATAGATAGATAGATAGATAGATTATTAAGTTATATTAGAAATATACATTAAATTACACACATAAAATTAAAAATGTAAATTTTAATGTCTTCAGCTAAAGTGTGTGTTGTGTGTGTATGCAGTATAATATATACAATGTACAGTATATGTTATGTATGATATTTTAGTGTTCTATGTTTTTATATATATATATATATATATATATATATATTTACATGTTGTTACCTTTTATTCGAGAATATGATATGAAAAAGAAATACATTTGGCAAAAACTTTACCACCACGTGCATGGTGTTTTCGGTTACCTTACAAGCGTCACTTTCCAAATTAACATTTGTGGATGATAATAGTGGAGAAGATAAAAAATGACCTTATTGATTTCATTAGTAATAAATGGCTTAAAGGGAGATATAATTTGCTCTTAAACTCTCATATGGGCGCCTTCCATCCTTTTTGTGGGCTCGATAATTAATACTAATCACCTCAGTTGTCAGTGCCAGTAATTTCATAATAGGCTTCAGAGGAGCTTGCTCATTTATTTCGTGGAATTAATTAGCGTCTGATATTCTATTAATTACACACGTCAATATTCAGAGCAAAACAAGCGTCGTTGTTTTTGTTTTTTTTGGGTTTCTTATATGTCGGTGTGGGTTAGAAAAAACGAGACAGGCAGTTTTTCACCCTCCCATATAAACGGGACGGCCAGATAAATGAGTGCGGTGAATTCATACAGAGGGAAATAGCCTGTGTTCCGGGAACAACTGTAATCTGTTTCTCTTTATCATTCGTCCGCAATGACACCGTTTAGCCTCTCTCCCCGTTCGGAAGGACTCTGGGACTCAGGATTCCAGGCCGGTGATCCGCCTTCGGACGGCAAAACTAAATAAAGATGTTTAGTGACAGGCTAATGAACAAATGGGCCCTCTTGATTTAACCTTGATGAATGGTCCGGCCAGGTGTTTTCAATAACGACAATAAGCACTGCAAGCCACAGGCCCACTGATACTGGTATAATGCATTATTAGACCATTAGAGGCTGGGGATGGGAGACCACTTACGCACTGCCCTATCAATAATGCTGTGTCCCAGTCTGCATTTAGGCCCGGGGAATTAGTCATACTGATATTCTATTTAATAAAAAATCACGAGAAGACGCATAAAGAATCTCATTACATTTTAACAGGGTTACAGTAACCCGGGAGGACCGCAAGTTTAATTTTCATAAGAGCATCCATTCTTCAATTATGTCAAGCAGAGAAAATGTAAATGGCAAATGGAATGCTAACAATATCTCTACAAGCGCATTGGCAGATAGGAGCCCGGGGTCGGGACGGTGTGTGCGTGTTTATGTGAACGTATTTTCGGAGAGAGGACGGAGAAGAGCGGCGCTTGCAACAGAACGCACTGTTTTTAGAGACCGAACCTGAAAAGAACAGCACGCAGGAAAGGTGTTCGGTTGTTTGCGACGGTGTAAGTGAGAGGTGTCGGTCCCGCCCCCCCGGTGACAGCGTTTACCCCCGAAGTGTCAGTAGCAGTATTGGCATGTGGCTATCAGCGCCCGGTGCTGTGGGGCCTCTGCAATAATAAACTGCTAATTGAAAGGCGCTCTCAGAGCAGGCCTGTTAGCGGGGAGCCAAGCTGCTGAAAGATTACTGCAGCACGCCGCCTCGCTTAGGTGCTGAAAGAGGCTATTACGCCTCTGCTCTCTACCTGTGAGGAGTGTTAATACAAACCTGTGCTCTCACTTTAGCGCTTTTTTTTTTTGTAGAGGGGACCAACAAGTGAGTCTAGTGTCAGGATGGAATCTGGGAAGCACGCGGCGACGTTTCGTGCACAGATTTATGCTGAGACTCGAACACATGCTGATAATAATATTGTTAGCACACACGGGTATTAATACATTTCTGCTGCTTTCATGTCATACTTGAATATTATGGGTTTATATGTAACAAACCTATATATGTGTAGGTGTCATTTTTAACTTCGAAATTGGATTTTCTTTTTTTATTTTAAATAAAATGAATCATTTATTTTCTACTATTCTACCATTATTTTTTTGACACATCTTTAATTTTAGGTAAAAAAAATAGTAATATTTTTAGGTTTGTCACATTTTTCAGGACAATTAAACACTTTCATACAAGGTGAAAGTAATTAAATTTTCTTAAAATTGTTTAGATCATAAAAAAACTATATATATATATATATATATATATATATATATATATATATATATATATATATACAGTGTGTTTGTGTGTGTGTGTGTGTGTGTGTGTGTGTGTATATATATATATATATATATATATATATATATATATATATATATATATATATATATATATATATATATATGTATTAGTGCTGCAAAGAAAAAGTTATTAATCACATCCAAAATAAACATTTTTGTTTACATAATATATTGCATTGTGTATATTTACTATGTATATATGTAATATCTACTTATATTGTGTATATTTATTATGTATATATAAATGCACACACATGCATCTATATATCTCAGAATATGTTATGTTATGTTATGTTTATATTTTGAAATATTTATTTATAATATACATTTTTTGAGCATAAATATATGTATATTTCAAATGATAGGAATAACAAAAACAAAGAAGCGTATTTGTGTGTGTTACTCTCACATTCAGTCCACCTGAAGTCGAACTCAAAGCCCGGTCACCCGCCTCGCCCGGGCCCCCTCCGCATGTGCCGGGGCCTTTAGAAAAATGCAAAACAAGGGACTGTGTGCCGTCCAGCCATGCAGAAAGCTCATAATCTTTTAATACGCACCGAGGAAGGAAAGATTAAAACATTTGGGTGTTGACAAGTGACGGGGAGTCTCTTCTAGTGTGTAAAGCATTCCAAAGGCCTCACACACCAAGGGGTTCAAGATCATCCCAGGCCCTCCACTTTAATTAAAGTAATTGGCTTTCCACATTTCTATCTATAGACGGTCAGGTATACCTTCGACTAAGAGGCTTAAAGTGAAAATATTTCGCATAATTAGCTCCCATGCGCAGCAGGACGCCATTGGCTGGATCACATGTCAGACAAGTGATTGATTTCAAATCGAAATCCTCTCTCATCCTGCCGTGTCTGCGCCACCCAGCTACTTAACAGTTTGTTCTCTTTATTAACTAAAGAGGAGCAGCTGCGACTTTGTAGAAAACCTTCTGTGTATTGTGTCAGGTTTGAATGAAAAGACATCTTGTAGGAGTAATTGCATTACAGGCCCAGTGTGTCTCAGCTGTGGTGCCATATGTGTTTCTGTGTGTGTAGGGAGGAGGTTCTGTGCTATTTCAACAAATAATATTGTCGTAGGCTGCTGACAGAAATATCTTTGCTTTTGCGGCATCGGGCCCAATGTTAATATCTTCTGGTAAATTATGTTGGGTTTTTACTGCTCTCTCCCGGTAATTACCCTGTCTCTCGCAAAGCCTGTTGCAGTTCATTTCTCTTTATGCTCACACCCACTGACGGCCTGTGGCATAAGCCCATCACATGACGGCATGTTCTGCACATCGGTCTAATCATATGGAAGAGATGATCACAGGGCAGGAAATCGCTGAACGAGGCCAAAGGAAACAATCTTTCTGCACTGGACTAAGCCAATCATGTCCTCTCCAACCTCCAGCCACATCTTAGCCACAAAGTGCTTTTGATACAGCTCTGATGAAATGCTTGACTGAAAGCGGCCTGCATTTCTCACGACTATGTGTTTATTTATCACAATTTTTGATGTAAGTGCCACAGATTGTACTGAGTGTGGTAAAGTTAATTAAATAGTTCTCACAAAATTAAATCCTGTCATCATTTTGTCCCACTATATATATATATATATATATATATATATATATATATATATATATATATATATATATATATATATATATATATATATATATATATATATATATATATATATGTGTGTGTGTGTGTATACGTATGTATATGTCTGTGTATTGCATGCAGTATAATAATAATATGTTATACTTATTGTAAAAGTAATTGCCGTAATAAGGTAATCAAAATTATTTAAATAGTAAAAATAATAGGACTAACAAAAAGTCATTAATAGTTATAAAGTTACACCAAAAATAATTTATTCCTGCGTAATAAACTATATATATAATATAGATTATGTAATAACGTTTTAAGGTTATTTGATTATTTGACATATTGGCCTTACTGCGGTTTTCTTGTAAGATTTTAATAATAATAATAATAATAATAATAATAATAATAATAATAATAATTATATATATATATATATATATATATATATATATATATATATATATATTATATATATTATTAGTGACAATATATTCATGAAACATATGAAGAAAATTGACTTTCATTGTATAGACAACAAAACACAAAAACAAATTCAGATATATATTTTTAATACTTTATAATATATTCATATATAATATATGGAGATTTTATTAGCAAAAACAGATAGTTATGTTTTTAACCATTTTCAAAAATTCTGCTTTTTTATAGTTTTATTTTAAAGAACTAATCTATTATGGTAGTGAGAATCAAAAAGACAAATTATAAGACTTACACATTTCCTCTTTTTTTTTTATTAGTGTTTTTTTTGTGATCTATAGAACTCAACATAATGGCTTATTTATATTTATATAACTTATTCTTTTATATGCAAATAAGAAAGAACAGGTAAAAGCGTTGTAGCATTTGAACAAAAAACTTCTACTCCAAACCTATGAAAACAATGTGTATGTCTTCTTAAAGAGACACAGTTTGAAAGTTGTACACAATTACATTTGTGTATTTTAGCTAAACCTTGATGATTTCAAGAACATGCTCCTTAAGGACAAGCTGCCTTACAGAACAACCTTTCCTTTTGTTGCTGAAAAACCCATAATAGTCATCATGATATGTATCTTGGGGATAAAGAGGGACTGCGGCAGGTGACTGTAAGAGCAGCTGTGATCCTGAGAGCGCTGTATCGGGATTAAAGCAAGGTCTGCAGCTTTACGTCACTCCGAGCAGGTGTGTCTGTACAGACCAGAGCACACAGAGACCTTAAAGGAATAGTTCATGCAAAAATGATCATCCTGTCATAATTTATTCACAAAAGGATCACTTTTAAAGATCATAGTCATTTAATAATCAAATGAATAATACATAGAGCGTGTCGTAAAGGGAAGTAGGCACAGACACACTTTTCTTGTGCTTTGCTCAGACAGCTGATAAACTCTCAGTGTGATTGATGCTCTGTTCTCTCAGATAAATGGCATCTGTGGGACCCAGGAGGGCTCTAATTGAATTGGTTTCCAGAGAATACTAATGGGGCGTAATGTTGAGATAACTGAAGCCCTAAGAATAAGTGATCATTGACAGCATGTGTTTCTTGCCAGTAATAAACATGTCACGCAGACGGGCAGTCAGTAGCTGCAACGCAATTACCTCACTGCACCACACACACACACACACACACACACACACACACACTGCACTCCAAACACTAAGATCTTACGGACAGTCATACGACTACAAAATAATTTTAGAAACAAACACTGTTAGTCACCAATAGTGCAAAAATAGTTTGGTTCAGTAAAATAGTATTTGTAAAATGTTTTTGAAGGAAGTCTCTTATGCTCACACAGGCTGCATGCATTTGATCAGAAATAAAGTAATACAATTAATATTGTTATTCAGATTAAACAAACATTTACAGTTTTTTTTTTTTTTTTAATTTTAGTAATTTTGTTTTGTCATTTTAATGTTTTTAAATATTGTTATATAGTTTTTTATTCGTTTTTTGTTTGTTTGTTTTTGTGTAAATATATTTATTTTTACAGATTTTGTTTTTATAGATCTAGAGTTTTTTTTTTCATTTATTGTAATTTCAAGATTGACTTTATTTTTTGTCCTTTTTTATTTTACATAATGTTTTGGGGTGCATTTGTGTCATTTTTGTCATTTTTCATACACACACACACACACACACACACACACACACACACACACACACACACACACACACACATATTCACACATTTTATAGTAACTTGACTAACAATATTTCTTTTGTGTCATTTCATAGTTTTTGTTATCTGAATTTTATTGTACTTGTGCATTAAACTTTCTTGACACTCTCTTGATTTTTTTACATTTATTGTAATTTCAAGTAACCAAGGTGTTTCTTATTGTTGTAGTGTATAACCCTATAAATGTGTACACACACATATATAAGGTTATATACTACAACCAAAAAAACACATAGGTTTTGTGTTTTGAGTCACACTTTATTTTTAACCTTTTTAATACATTTTAGATAATGTTTTTGTGTGCGTGTGTGTGTGTGTGTGTTTCTTATGTCAATATAGCTTTTATCGATTTATATTTACAAACACCAGACACACACACACACACCACATTGTAACTTTACAACATTTCTTTTGTGTTACTTCATAGTTTTCATTAACTGAACTTGATTGCACTCATGCATTAAACTCTTTTGACACTCACATTCATACTTATAAACTTAGCTCAGTGAGAGTGAGAGAAAGCGAGCCAATTTTCACTGTCCCATGATTATACTGGCACGTCTTTTCCCATCTGGGAGATATTTGTGCAGATTTTAGGGAACCTTCAGGGCACAGAAAACCCTTTACATAAACACTGATCCCTGATTCACACTTCAGCCAGCCAGGCCTTACATGCATGTGGTCAGTGGGTGGCTTTGCTGAATCTCCTTTTGATAATAGTACATTTTATGATCAGACTGAACCCAAATGTTGTGTCATCGCCTTTTCGGAGGTGTTTTAACAGAACAGATTAGGATCAGAGGGTTATTGGGTATCATATATATATAAAAAAAATAACATTAGTCGTGTCGTTGTAATTTAATTATGCATCACTTTTCAATCTAACACAGAAATGTGAATAAATAGCCTCTCGTCCGACATGCTTTACAAATGATGACGCAGCTGCATCTGCTCGATGGCTTTCATGATGGGCCAAGTGTCCTGGCAACCCGAGCGGCTGGACAGGAGGTGTCATCAGCTAACGGCAGAACCTACGCTCTCACCCTCCAAACGGCCAGATCTCAGCTATGTTTGGTGAAAAAACAAATTCCCTCAGTGTGGCCACAAGCTGTGCTAACACCACAGATATTTCAGTGGCACCCTTAACCATAACTTTCAAGATGGGCACAGAGTCTCGTTATTGTATTTAGGTTATGTCTAGCACCAATGATTCACTCAGAGGCCACGAAGGGCCGTGGTGAGATCAGTACGACGGCGGAAAACAATTCATCGCTTGGCACCTGAGAGCATCGTTGTACAGTGTCTGCACCAGCTCATGCATTATTATGTGAATTAGACTCAACCTGATCATTATTATCTAGCGGTATGTGAGATTTAAAAAAAAAAAAAAGACAAAAAGTCTAGCCGAAAACATAACGTAATTTAAAAGGATAATTTTTTTCTAATAAATAACTGTAATGTTGTCAAAGAATCAAAATAAATGTTGTTTACATATAACATACTACTGATATTATATATATATATATATATATATATATATATATATATATATATATATATAAACGCACACACACATACAGTATATATATTCAAAATATTTACATGTATATACATTTACATTTTATATCAATAAATAAATATATTTGATTTAAAACTTAACATTTTTACTAAATGTATACATGCATGTGTTTGTATTTACATACAATAAATATACTCAATAGATATACACACACATATATTATGTTTTATTTTGGATGCAATTAATGGTTTGAAAGCACTGCTTAAACACTTTTTATATATATATGATTATATATATATATATATATATATATATATATATATATATATATATATATATATATATATATAATCAGGTATTATTTACGTATCTATAATTTATGTATGCAAGTGTTTTTCTACTATGGGAAGCAGACAAACTGTAAGTCACTGTATCCGTCAGGTTCTCATGCGTGTTTTCCAGTGAAAGTAACCTTCTTTCTGATCCCAAGACCTAGAAGTAAAAAAGAACAGTGAAAACAAACTGTTCCCCCTTCGGATGCCCCGCTGAGAAGTGTGCTCTGGCCTCGTTTCTTGAGGTGAAGAGAAACGGTCGTGATGTCACAGCCCTAATTCTCAGCATGATCCAAACTAAACAGATTCCTATTGCTTTGGTTCCATCAGATCCTTGCCCACTTCATGAACTCTGTCCAACTTATTGTGGTGCCATCAAACGTTACACAGTAAACCCACCGCTTATTTGGGGAAGCATACGCTTTTTACACAAAGTATTTGGACACTTCAGCCACACTTTATGTGTATTTTAATGCATTAAAAGTCAATGGTCCAATGAAACCAAAATGGCAGCGATAAACAAATTATTCTACACATTTTCTCTAAATGTACTTTTGAAAGCCATTTTACAATTACAAAAAGGGGGCATCATTTTAATGGCAGTTGGCTCTAAATATATTGTTTTATTGCTAAATTAAAAACAAACACACTTCTTCAATAATGCATTTTAAGTGTGATATGCAACTTTAATTGTCTGGTTACTTTTTGGTGCAACTGTACGTTTGATGTATTCAAAAATCATTTACAAGTGTGTCATAGTCAACAAGTTAACTATAAATGCCTAGTATATAAATTACTTATAGCCTACTTTCAAAAGCGTTATGGTCGTCAGGCTCCCAGCTGGATTTGCTGTATTGCGGCGACATCATGCGGTCTGAACACATGGCTTCGTAAAAGAGCCAGTGTATTCTGATTCATGAACAAAATGACTCTTATGATGCGGATCTTTTTAGTGAATCGAAACATGCGCAGCAACGAATGACTCATATAAGCCACTTCTTTTTTTTTTTTATTATTATTATTATTATTATTATTATTATTATTATTATTATTATTATTATTATTATTATTATCAACAACAGAATATACATTCAGATTTGCCAGGGTTAACAAGAAAAGCATGCCAAAAATCAGAAAGGATGAATACAGGGATATTGTTGTCATAGCTTTCGGATTAGTAGAGTTATTTATAGTTTCCATATATTTGTCCAAATCAATTTTAAACAATGAAAACAGAGGTTTAAAGCCAGTAAACTTTTGTTTATGAATATGAAATTTGGCTAACAGAAAACATAAGTTATGTAATATTTTCCTGTATTTTTTTTTAATAGTCATACATTCCAAAGAAAGCATCTTTAAAGCAAAAGTAAAGGTCACTCGCAAAATAAGATTGGATGAATGCTAAAAAATCTGACCACAATTTTTCTGTGTAGTCATATAAGCCACTTCGTTTTAGGTCGCTTTGGATGAAAGCGTCTGCAAAATGACGAAATGTAAATGTAAATGTAAATGTAAATGTAAATGTTTTAAGCAAACAAACTGTGTGATCATCGTAGACCGACTCCTGAATTTATGACTCGAATGAGCCGGTTCATTTTAGTGATTCAAAAATACACAGCGCGACCATATATATATAGTTATAAAATTACTTCTATGCAACCTATAAAAAGTACAAAAAATATATCTTTAATGTCTGTGTAAACATACTGTTGGCTAACGATGCTATGATTTGGCAAGCGATAAATCGAATAGAAAAAAATAGTTTCTTTATATAGTTCTCAAAATAAAAAAGATTCGTAAATGGAACTGTAATGAATCATTAAGGTAATCGTTGTTATCGACAGGTATTCCGTTTCTCGGGTTACAGAAGTCTTTTACCATGGTAACGGCTATTTAAACACGTTGTCATGGTTTCTCGCCAAGCGGACAGTTGAGCTCAGTGTCCAGACGGGGGCGATGGCCGCTTCATTCAACAGATCAGCGAAGTCCCACGGCACTCAAACCGAGCAGGACTACAGATGCGCGGCGCTTAGAGTCCAACAGCTGGCTTTTATCGCGTATCTACGCTCCTGCCGCACCCCCGTTACAGACAGAAATATGAAAACATGGTAGTCAAAACCAGAAAATCAAATGCCAAGGACCAGAGCAGCGAGAAGGACAGGAGTCAGTCCGCGTCGGGAAAAAGCAAGCGTGCCAAGGATGGGAAGGGCTCGGCTTCTCTGAGTAAAAACGGACTTTTTGCAGGATTCATTAGAAGCAAATTAGGTTTGAGCCCGTCCGCTTTTGCAAGAGGAATATCAGTGTTGGTTCTCGGTAAGGCTTTGTTTCGTAGCCGCTAGGTAGCTAACGGTTATTCACATGATTAGCATCTAGCATATCGTCAGTAACAGTATTATAGAAACGCACTTGTAAACAACAAAGTTGTGTGAAGCTCGTATTTCTTTTAGCGATTTTATTACCAAACAACTCCAAATGGCAAGTTTAATCTGTAGGGTATGGCTGAATTCTCACATGTTGACTACTAGTTAGCAACCGATCGAATTTCATTCATTTCACTCCAGTTATTAATTAGTGGTTTACACGGTTTGGTTTGTCAGTACATGCAAACTGCCCTCAGTGGCCACGTAGCGATCTGTCTCTGGACAGGGTCACCTAACCCGATGTGTTTGTTTCCACAGCTCTTATCGTGGGTTTTTTACACTGGTAAGAAGCTGTAGATCTTTAAAATGTCAACATAATGCTCCTCTTGTCGTGACAAAATAAATAAATGAACTATCCTGTGTTTCTCAGGTATCATCTCTCACATCTATTTGAAAATGACAGACATTTTTCCCACATGTCATCCTTGGAAAAGGAGATGGCCTTTCGAACGGAAATGGTTATTATTATTATTGTTTTTTTTCCTTTTAATGTGATTACTATATAATTTACTGTTGTATATTCTGTCAGTCGAGATGAGGTAAACTGTGATACGTTTTGCTATTATCTTTTGGTAACCATATAAAGCTCTCCTTCACCTTGCTACTCATTTAGCTAAATACAAAGCTTGAACTTTAATTGACATCTTGCTGATTAAGATGATAGTCTCACAGTGGCATGTGCTATTTTGTCTTTTTAGGGACTGTATTACTCATACTTCAAAACCATCATTGAGGCCCCTTCTTTCATGGACGGTCTTTACATGATCATGAACGACCGTCTCACTGAATACCCTCTAGTGATAAATACTCTAAAGAGGTTTAACTTGTACCCTGAGGTGAGAGATCCCGTTTTGGCATCTACTAAATATCACTGAACTTTCTTTATTACACGGTATTTGCTCGAGCTCTGAAGTTAACCATCTTTTTTTTTTTTTTTTTTGCTCTCTCGTCCTGCAGGTGGTCTTGGCCAGCTGGTACAGAGCGTACACTAGCACAATGGATTTCTTTGGGGTCCCTACCAAGTTGTGTTGGACGATCAACAGAGGGGAGGGTCTAGATCCGGTGGAGAGTTGTGAAGGTATTGGAGAAGCCAAACATTTAAAAAGTATCCATTGTTCGGCCCACACATACAGTACAGTGCATGTAAATAACACGTGACATTCAAACAACGGGTTTTAGTTAAACCGTGGCCCATGCGTTAAGCATTCATGACTTGTTAGTTAATTCCCACGTTTCTTCTATACAAGTTGCCTTTGTCTTTAGAAAGGTTTTCTACATTTGTAACCGTAATTGAAATGCTAACTTTAGAAATAGGTCTTTTTTTTTGCACTCAATGACATCTTCGCAGTTTTCGCTTCTGCTAACACGCTTATAATGAGGGAAAATGTATTTTTGTGAAGTGTTATTGTTATCGTTATCGTTCAGCGTGTAACTGACAGACACGCGCATACTCTTCGTTTCACAGGTCTGGGGGATCCTGCTTACTTTTATGTCACATTTGTGTTCCTGTTAAACGGGGCAATGATGAGCCTCTTCTTCATTTATGGAACATATCTGAGGTAATCCGGCCTAGAATAAACAACTTTAATCGATACCAAAGAAAGTGCATATCTGTGTTTATACTGTGATTTATAAATGGGTTGATCCTAAAAGCACAATTGAGTTAGATCATAACATGCGCTTTATTTTCTGGCTCTTCTTTATAGTGGCAGTCGACTGGGAGGCACTGTTACAGTTGTGTGTTTCTTTTTCAATCATGGAGAGGTAAAGCAGATTGTTTTCTTAAGCATCTTGGGAGATTTTGTTTTCTTGCTATAGTCTAGTACTTAGAGATTTTGTCTCTTTATTTTTTTTCCCTTGAATCCCAGAGCACTCGGGTCATGTGGACGCCACCTCTGAGAGAGAGCTTCTCCTACCCCTTCCTGGTTCTGCAAATGCTTCTGCTCACTTACATTCTCCGGTAACTTGCTAGTTTTTTCAGATTTCTATTCAACTATGATCACTATTTATGTTCATACATTTACATTTTATGTGCTCACTTGGCACATTTAAAAAACGTCTTGTGTATTTAGGCTGCTTTTGTGTACGTTCATGCAAAGTCATGATCAATTAAAATGTACATATCATTGGATATTTTTGATTTTGTAAGGACAAGGAACCCTAGCAAGAATACTATGATGGCTCTGGGGATCTCTAATATTTTCTTCATGCTGCCATGGCAGTTCGCGCAGTTTGTCTTGCTTACCCAGGTGAGTGAGGGAAGAGACAAAAAAACCACAGACATGCTGACTCTAACACTTGTTTAATGCTGATATTTGAAGAAAGCAGCTAAATGTAACATCCACATTAACATTGTGAAATATTTTTACAATTAAAAACACATTTATATTGTTATGCTTTAAGATGTAATTTAATTCTGCAATAGCAAAATTGATTTTCACCAGAAATTACAGATCATTATAATATGCTGATTTGATCTGATTTAGTTCCTCAGTTGTGCTGCTGAAAATATTTGAGGAAACTATTTTTTCAGAATTATGTGAATAAGTAACTAGAAAGTAAGAGTTTATTTGAAATAGAAATCTTTTCACTGTTATTTATCAATGCAATAATGCATTCTTGCTGAATAAAAGTGTTCACTACTTCTTCTTCTTACTGACCTCAAACTTTTGAACAGTGTTGACAGATTCCTAATGGAAACGTAATGCGGTTCACCTCCGGAGTCAGAGTCATTTGTAATGATATTTTGCCTGAAGAAGACCTATAACATGATTGCATGCCTCAGGAATATTGTGCAATCCAAGTTTTCAATTTTAGCTGTTATGAGAAAATAGTTTTGGATGCTATGGCAAGAATGTTTGTGTGTTTTACAGGTGGCATCTCTTTTTGCTTCGTATATCCTGGGATATCTGAGCCCATCAAAAATGCAGTCTGTCTTAGTAACTCACATGGTAATGCGAAGGCTTCATCAACAGAGCCACAATATTGTTCGTGTTGTCTTTCTGAGTCACTGATGAACTGACTGCTCCTTACAGATCTCCTTGGCCGTCTGTTTTCTTCTAATGTTCGGGAACTCGATGCTGCTGACATCCTTCTACGCCTCTTCACTGGTCTCCATCTGGGTGAGTTGTGAAGGCTCATTGCTGCACTCATTAGCTACTCGCTCAGGAAAGCAGACAGTGTGGTATAATCGGTTCCTAGGACACCGGTGGCTGATGTGTTGAACTCTTCTTGTGTAGAAAATGCTAAATAGTGCATTTAGTCAGTCCAAATGTACAAAAGTACAAAGTACATACAAATAGATGACCTCAAACACGCTGCGAGGAAACATGTCGGTTTTACTGGTTGCTGCTTTCATTTCAGGGGGTGATTGCACTCAGGGATCGTTTGGTCGGTGTATTCAAACCTGGACTTTTCACATGGGTAGGAGCGCAAGCAGTGCTGTCTGATGCAGCAGCAAAATGTGCCTGAATTGACTGAAAAAGGGTTGTTTTTGTTAGGTCATGCAGTGTCTTTCGTGGGTGGTCTCCACTGTCATCCTGAAGTTCATGCTCTCGGTGGTCTTCGGGGCATCAGACGATGTGAGTAAAACGAGAACAGTGCTGTGAACATCGGGGGGCCGTTTAAACATTTTAATTTTGTTTTGAATTATAGGCCCACATCAGCAGCCTGATCAAATCCAAGTTTACAAGCTACAAAGACTTCGACACGATGATGTACACGTGTGCTGCTGAGTTTGACTTCATCGAAACAGAGGTGGGTAATGTTTCCTTGCAGTCAGTCATCAATTTCCCCTTGAAGCTCTGTTTTATTGGACTTAATGTGTTCGTAGACTGTCATCCGGTACATCAAAACCATGCTGCTTCCAATTAACATGCTGATTGTGGGTTTTATTGCTGGAAGGGTGAGTTGTTTTCACCTTAGAAGATTTACCCCACCTACGTTTGGTTATGCGTGTCTTGCTTTTATCTGTTGCGACGATATTCTAGGTTTACAGTTTTCTAGAAGAACTAAAGTTCCCTCCATATGCTTCCTCCTTTTTTTTGCTTCCTGAGCTCAGACTATACAGGACATTGTTGTGTTTCTCAGAAATAAGACAACAGTGAAGTCCGAGGATGATGAAATGGAGCAGTAAGTATATTTCTGCAGCACTTCACCGGCGTGATTGTTTTGAACATGAAACATGAAACATGTTACACAGAAGAAAATATAAGTACAAAAAATTGCAATGCTAAAAAAACATTTTTATCAATCACTTATTTAAATAGCACTTTTAACAACACAGATTGTAAGATACACAGATATTTTTGGAAACTTTTTTTGTATTTATGAATAGAAAAGAACAGAATTTTACAATCTTCTGTGACATTGTCTTTTTCACTCCTAAATAATCGATGTCCTCGCAAAATTATCGCGGTAATGATTTTTGTGTATATCTTTCTTTCCTTCCAAAAAAAAATTAACTCGTTTCTTTTAAATATTAGAGAATAATTAATTTCTTTGGATAATAATTGCTGCCTGGATAATTCTAAATCGTGCTCTTCCATTTTTCAGGAGCCAGATGTTGGCGAAGGGAGTGGTAGGTTTTTCTAATTTTGTTATGGTTGGCCTTTAATGATTTGTATCATTTTTTTTGTTTGTTATGATTAAGTTGATATCCAGAGGCTGTTGTTCGTCTAGATGGTGTATCACAGTCTGCAGCTGGTGGCGTTTGCAGTGCTGGCTGTGCTCATCATGAGACTCAAGCTCTTCCTCACTCCTCACATGTGCATCATGTCGTGTTTGATCTGCTCCAGACAGGTGACCCGACTGTTCGTTCTCCACGAGTCACCCCCAAAATTTCCATTTTAATTTTACATTTCCAATTTAAAACGTGCCGTGACTAATGCTTTGATTTTCATCTGCAGCTGTTTGGCTGGGTAGGAGAGAAGTTGAAACTCCAGCTGACAGTCGTGGGAATATTATCCATCATGGCCGTCCAGGGAATCACCAACCTGCAGAATCAATGGGACATCATAGGAGAGTTCAGTAACTTCCCTCAAGAAGAGCTCCTGGAGTGGCTCAAAGACAACACAAGCCCTAGTGAGAAACATTTGATGTTCAGCAGCACAAAATGAAACGTCTCGTGTCACGTGACCAGTGTTTGACTCCTGCATCCGTGCAATGTTCCTGTAGATGCTGTGTTTGCTGGTGCAATGCCCACCATGGCAAGCGTGAAATTGTCCACAGGAAGAGCCATCGTGAATCACCCACACTATGAAGATGCAGGATTGAGGTAGACGTGATCCAACATACATTTTGTCTGTGTATTATAGTACTTGTCCAAGTATTTAATGCTTATGATATTGTCAATGTAAAGATTTATTTTGACTTCATTCAGAGAAAGAACAAAAATGGTGTATGCCATGTACAGCCGAAAGCCAGCTGAGGTAGTGAAGCGAAACTTAATAAAGCTGCAGGTGGATTATTTCATCCTCGAGGACTCGTGGTGCACCAGACGCTCCAAGTAATTGCTGCGCACTTTGAATTAATACCGCTGCTGTTGAGTTCTTTTAGCTCACATGCTTTTCTTCTTCATCTCTAGGCCCGGTTGCAGCATGCCTGAGATCTGGGACGTGGAGGATGCACAAAATGCAGGAAAAGTGCCACTTTGCACTCAGATGTGGAGGGATTCTCGTCCTCACTTCTCCACCGTTTTTCAAAACAACATTTACAAAGTCCTTCGAGTTCCCAAAACAGTAAGAGATTTGAGATAACAGCAGTTTTTCCCCCTCACCTTACTGTTTTCATGTCTTTTGATATATATGTGTGTGTGTGTGTGTGTGTGTGTACACACAGCAATGATTATTTTTGTAAAGGTCAGATATGTTTTTCTTGAGCCCTGCACTTTGGTGTCAGTTTTGTTTTGAGAAGCTGTAAGAGATGATATTGAATCACCTCTTTTCACTTAAAGAAGCAGTTCACCCAAAAATGAAATTTGTTCAAAATGTGCTTCATCTAAGTTCGTTCCTTCATCAGAACAGATTTGTCCCGAACTGGTTTTTATTTATCCATTGGTGAACAAGTGATGTAATGATTCATTTCTCCAAATCTGTTCTGATGACAAAAAAAAACAAAACTCATCTACACCTTGGATGGCTTTGCTTTTTTTTTTTTTTTTTTTTAAGACCTGTTCCTTGAAGCATCTGTGCTCATGCTTGTTGAAATGTCTTTTATTAGGAAGACTGTGATAATTTCTTTTTTTTTGCCATTGATGGTGCTGCTGTTTGCATACGGTCCGGACAATTGTTTACTTTACACTTTTTGTGCATAAAACAGTTTATTCAGATTTTAAACCTGTGACGTTTTGTAAAAGGATTTCTGTATAGTTCTAAAATTGTCGTTTATTTTGGGCAGATGCTCTTACCAAAGTGACCTATAAAAAGTTATATAGTTTGAGGGAGGATTACGATAGTCTATAGTGTTATTTTTTTAAATCTGCTAACTCAATTTTATTAGTCAACGGTTGTAAATAAACCGCTTGTTACTCTTCTGTGATTGTGGAAATCATGGTCAGTGTTATGTATTAGAGTAGCTATTTTATGTTTAGTTTTTTTTTATTGGTTCTGAATGTCTTGTCTTGCTCAGCTGTATTTTCATCCAGTTTCTGTACTGAAGTTTACCAGTGCTAGTGTTGTACTCATCTCTCAAGAATAAGGAAATGGCAGTTTTTGTCATGTAACAATAGTAGTCCTTTAAAACCAAGCTGAAGGACTGTAATCACTGCCGTAGTATTAAAGCGATCAGTTTGTAGCATGTGTTCTGTTGTAATTCAGAAGTGTCCTTTACATTTCAATTGGCACGCATGTGAAGTGTTCAAGAACTATTTCTTTTTTTATTTTGGTCTGTTTTATCAAATGTGAGGACCTAAACCGTTTTTATTTTACCAATTAAATGTTATTTGATTCAACCACTGAATCTTTGTGTTGTTTCTCGAGTATAATGTTGATGTGAATCTCAAGTTACAATGTTAGTCAAAATTAGCCACTTTTTTTAAAGCCAAGGTTTTAACCTTTTAAAAATGGCATATTAAAAGAACTTTACTTTTTTTTTTCTTCTAGGGACAGAAAAACAGGCCTTAATGTTTGTTCAATGAATATAAAACAAAAACCCATACATGTTTCATTGCTGGAATTATAGGGCATTAAACTGCATGTACATTTTTTTTTTTTTTTTTTTTTTTTTTAAAGAACTTCGTGTATAGCATTAATATTATTCAGGAAAAATCCCACACAATAAAAACCAGGACAAACAGTAGATTAAAGACATCAGACATCTTTTTTTGTTCCTTTAATAAACAACATCATTACAAAAGACAGCTCAGTCCCCTTTGTGTGTGTATTGTACAAATTCAAAGGTTTCTTAAATCTTGATTTGGCCAGTTCACGAGGGAAACGTCTGTCTGAACTGGGCAGAATCCTGTAAAAAGTACATTGTGCAGACAGAAGCTCGGAACAAACGGCAGCAATACTTGTTCAGAGTCTTACTGTGAGGCTAATAAAGGAAGATATAACCACATGACATGACCGAAAACCATCTTCCAGATATTCAATTTCGTTCTCACCCAGACTCCAGCATTTATTGATCACATTTAACAAGCGACTTGCTGCAAGAGTGAAAGTATACAGAATGAACCTAGCGAATACAAAGAGTGCTTTCACATAAAAGTGTAGTAGTTAGAGGTATTTCATTGTCACTGTGGGATCTATGAAGCGCTGTGTGAGCATAAGGGCACTTACTACTCAAAACAAATTAACTCAGTTCAAATGAACTATACTTGGCAACTCCTAAAGTTATAAAAGCTCCCACCACAAAATAAAAAAAAGATATGTTTTATCTCATGGTGGAAATAAATTTCGGAAAAGTTTAAACTAGGTAAAACATGTTAGAACTAATAAAAAAACCCTGACAATTGCTCTGTTGGACTATTAGAAATTTTATATATATATATATATATATATATATATATATATATATATATATATATATATATATATATATATATATATATATATATATATATATATAAAAAAGAGATCAACATTGGTTTTCAGCATGAACAAAATGGCATAAAAGGCAACTTTATTGTCCAGTGTAAAATTAAAATACATTTCTCACTAAATTAAATGAAAAACGGAGGACATGTGATTTTTTTTTAAACATAAAAGAGTAGTGTGGGGAAAGAGTGCAAAAAAAAAAGTTTCCTGAGACTGCTCTAGATTAAATAAGTTGTTGTCAGGCCTACAGCCATGATGGCAAGCCTACCTAAAGTGCACATTAACACCAGTAAGAGAAGAGGAAAGAAATGACAGGCCAACAACTCTGCAGCAGTCCTTCTGCCCCATCATCAGCGTCGCCTACTTGACCATTAAATGACCGTTAATAAATTAGTTGATTTACACATTGTAAAAATAAAAATAAAAATCAGACATACTAATAATACAAAATTCTAATTTTATAACACTAACAAAGAGAAACAATGTAAACACATAAATGAATGTGGGGAAAAACTCTAACACAATCTGGAGCAATTTGCATTATTCAAGTTCGAAATTAATATTTATTTTCAGAGCGACTGCAAGAATCGGTCTGTTTGTTCTCCTTCTGAACTTTTTTGTTTTCATATAGTATTTGTACATAAATCATCAAGAAATCTGTCAGACCATCGTTGGGAATGACATTTTTACAATTACAGTAAAATAATAATTTACTTTGTATTTAGATTTAATGTCCTTCATCTGACATTTTGAAGTGTTCGCTTTGCACACTTTTTCCTGTAGTTTGGAAAATCAGTCATTCAGCCTAATATCACCACCTTGTATATGCATTTATTAATTTATTTATTTATTAATAAGCAGCATTCTGCTAAAACAAACAAACTGCATTTTAATGTACTGAAAAAAAACCAACAAAAAAATCTTAGGCGATGATCTGAAAACTGTGGTACCGTGAGAAAGAGGATTTTAGTGTGTAAAACTAACCCTAAAAGACTTTGTCTTCCTTCTATTCAGAAAAATGTAATTAAGAAAATAAAATAAAAACATGAAACCTAATAGTCGGAGTTCTTCATACAATACCCTACATGTCTGAAATCGTGGTGCTTTATTCATATTAAAAATGAACTGTACAAAATAAAAAAGGGCTAGTTGGTGTGATTAAAAATAGAAACTTAGATAAATATACCTGGAAGTCATTTCTCAGCCCTCTATCGGGCATCTCTACCTTTGGCTTGACTTTGGCAGGTTGGAGGGACAGACAGAACAGAGCAACACTGTTCCATACTAGAGGACTCTGGGAAGGGTCCAGCACGTGTCCACAGTGAGCTCTCATAATGACGTCTCTGTATCTACACACTTATCCCCCAGCTCGTCCTCCACATCGATCTTAATACTGGCCGTCTTCTCTTCACTGTAAAACAGACGTAAGATGAGAGAAAATTAACTCGAAGCAGGAGTCAACCATTTTCTAAATGTTATTATATCGACATACTTGCAACACACAGTATCAGATTCAGTGAAGCGCAAGCAAATCCAGCACACACGTTAGACAGGCATTGTTTTTAAACAGCAGATAAAGGACTGGTCACGTGAAGACAAGGGAAAACAAGCAAATTATTTTTAGAAAATCCAAATTTTGGAAAAAATAAAAGACACTTTTCTAAAATAAAGAAAAATTGTATATATTAAATGAAATTTGATATATATTACATTTTAATACTAATGTATAATGTTATATTCAATTTTATTAAATTAAATTTAATATATATATATATATATATATATATATATATATATATATATATATATATATATATATATATATATATATATATATATATAAATATTTTTATATTAAATTTAATATATATAAAACAATTATTTATTACAATTATTTTAATTTGTGTATATATATATATATATATATATATATATATATATATATATATATATATATATATATATATATATATATATATATAATTTTTAATTTTTACAAAAATATACTTTTAAAATACAGAAAAAAATTCTGTATATAATTTATTGGGACTATAATAATGTAAGGACTAATTTGCAATAATCTCATTAAATTATTCATAAACACAGTCTTAAGTAGTTGCACTGAATCAAATTTAACAATATACATTCAAATGAAATCTCGGACAGACGGGCCTTTAAATTCAATTTTAAATGGTTAAAATTCAGAGTTCTTCTGTACAGTTTTACATCTGAGCAGGAAAACAGGCTGTGAGCTGAAGCGGAGAGAGGAAACAAGAGTGCTATGAAAAACAGGGATGAGGTTAGAGTAACAAGGCTACCTGGCACTAGGTTTCAATACTTTGGCACTGTCAGAGCTCATGGCAACAGCTTTCCACACAGCAGTTTTGGCCATCTCATCAGATATGTTAACCACAGAGGGGTCAGTGCTGCAGAAAAGACACATCAGAGCACTTACAGCTGGTCGCCCACACTTTAACACACTCATTTCTCTTCCTGTTCACCAGCACAGTGCTTGATGGCCGTTTGATTAATAAAGCATGACAAATCACATCAGAAGAACCAAAGAGGAAGAAACCCTGTGTGTTATTTCAGAGGTGAGCATTTAAATGGTGCGATGCTCATGAGTAAAATGTCATGTTAGTAATCAAAGCACATTTGAGTCAGATAGACAAAGTTTTACTTGCTCCCTGGCTAAAAATAGCTAAACATCAACCTTATGGAATTGTTTTTATAACATTCCTCTAGAAGACCATTCTAGATAAGATAAAGTAACTATGAAATGGACACTAAGCAGATATGAGACAAAACTGACCAAACTTGCCAAACAAGAACAACAACAACAAAAAAAAAAAATCAATTGTTGAACTCTTAATCCACATTCACAGGCAAACCTATAACTCAATAAGTGTCTAAAAAAAAATACCAAACCATTTAAAAATTTGAGGTCAGTAAGATCATATATATATTATAAAATACATGTAGCAATAATGTAAGCAGGTAACAGTAGTTATACTTCTAAAGATTATTATAGTAATCCTTTAAAAAATATCTGTTTGGTATATTTTAAAATACAATGTATTTCTCTGGTAGCAAAGCTAAACAATACATTTAACACAGCTTAGTATTTTTTTGTGGAAACAGCAACTTTTCTTATGATTATTTAATGCATAGAAAGTTGAACTGAAAAAGTAAAGCCACTTCCTTTTTTAAAAGATTTGTCGCTTTGGATTCATTTATCTCTTCCTTGTCAAAAAAAATGTAATTTCTTCTTAAAATGTAAAATTCGTCTTACTGACCCTAAACGTTTTTAAAGTAACGTATGTCTAAATGGTATGTAGTCATAATAGTGAACAACAACTTGCTTGAGCATATTTTTTATATAGATACAGTTAATCATGATTAATCCTGTTGTTTATATATTATATTAAAATATCTGAACACATCATCTAACAGCTGACCATCAAAATTCAATAAAGCCATATATGTGACCCTGGAAACAAAACCAGCCTTTAATTAACGTATATATTTGTAGCAATACCCAAAAATACATTTTATTGGGTCAAAATTAAGTAAAAATCTGGTTATTTTGTAAAAGTCCTACTGTAAATATATCAACACTTAATTTTTGATTGGTAATATTTATTGCTAAGATCCTCATAGCTGTTTTTCGGCCAAATATTGTCCTATTCAAACCATAAATCAATCAGAATCACATATAATGTGTATTACACTGGCCATGAGGCAAGAAAATGTGAAAAAAAGTCTTGAGCTGTCCTTTAAAGGCTAAATGAGTCTCTGCTGTCATATTAATGCCTGTTGTTAAAGCAATGAGAGTTAGCACTCTGACAATGCTCTTGTAACCTGTTAGCAAAGCATTACAAGAGTACAGGTCAATGACACAGCTGTCTGTCAATGAGATGGCCCTGGTTAATATGTTTAGATATATCTGAGCTCTGGTTTAAACGTGAACGGTCAATAACCAAACATACATGGTAAATCATGAGCAACAATCATCATCTGAATCTCTTCTGCATTGGGTGAATCGAATGAGGAGCATCAGTAACTTTAACCAATGCAGAGCTGTCAGAGGAAGATTACGACTCATAACCATGCACTCGCATCGTGATGTGCAAATACTGTGTTAAATAAACGTAAGTGATGATTAATAGCTGTAAAAAGGGAGTAACCAGAACTAAAGCAGGCCTGAGAGTAGACAAAAGACCAACCACTCCGCTCGTGTCTTCCTCGTATGAGGTGTCAGAGACTACGCTGTCAGATCTGTCTCAAAAGAAACAGGTCAAAAAGTACCGAATCAGCCTTTGAATGAGGCCAACACAGGGTGTTTGAGAAACCCACAAGAAATGCCTTAGCTCATACAGGGTTAGATCTCATACTGCAGCTATTAACTTTCACTAACCTGACTTTAAGGGTCTTCACAGGAATCTCCAGGTGGTCCCCGTTATCATAAGGGATCTCCATTCCTCCTTCATCCTCCATCATACGCTGTGCTTCCTTGGTAGACATATAGTGACATGAAAGGTGATTGCTTAATATGCGTTGAGAATAACATGCTATAGATTATCAATAGAAGACAAGCACAGCATCACGCTATGTACATAGGTACAGGGCCATCTTTAAAATTTCAGTTCACATCTCGAAGTACCTCTTTTTCCTTTTTCTTTTTGTCATCTTCCTTTTTCTTCTTGCTTTCTGGCATCAGGTCATCCAACCAGCTAAGCTCCCTCTTCGTGAAGCAGAAATCTAGAAGCTTCCTCACAAATACCAGAGCAAGAACCTACAGAAGGCAAATACAACATCTAAGTATAAATACATGCAAAACGAAGGTGCAAATGCAGTTTGGCTAAAAAACACAATACACAAAACACACGTTAATACAAGGTGTAAATAGAACCTATGAGATTTGAAATGCACCATCATAGGGAAGACCACCGCGGCAGCAGAGGCTTTGATGACCCACAGCAGCACCAGGCAGGTGAGCTGAACTATTGTGAAGATGTGAACCTTCCACAGCGGCACGTATCTCAGGTAGATCAGGTCAGGCTGGTGCTTTGCCGGCATCCCAAACAGTTTAATACGGTCAAAGAACTGCAGTGCAATGAATACAAACAACATGAGCACACATCCATCATAGCCTTAGTTTGACCTGCATGTATAAATAAGACAAATCAATCCTGTAATTAAATAAATTATGGGGAATATGAAAGTGTGCTAACCTGTATGCCTTTCAGCGACGAGGCACCCATGTAGAGGAACACTCCATACAACACGGGCATTGGGATAAACTATAGAGAAATTAGACAAATTCATTAATTTTTAATAGCCTTTTATTTTATTTTTGCAATGGAAAAGTTTACTGAGCCTTTAGAAAAAATATTTTAAAAAATGCATCTTTGATTATCTATAATCTATAGTTCATATAGCATGATATAGTAGGATATGGAGCTCATACCTAAAGGGGGAAAAAAATACTGGTTGGATTTCAGAGGCCCTAACTGAGCTGAAACATTTTATTATTTGTATTTACAATGCCAAAAAGTATATTGAATATTAAATATTAGCAGTATCAATTTTATTCTTCTGTTTACTTGATAAAACCCAGAAAATAGACAAATGTAACAACCAAAAAAAAAAAACCTTTACTTGCTAAAAAGTATACGAAAGAAATCATGTATTAGAAAAACTAATTTCTGATTACGCTGACAATTAAAAGGCCTTAGATATGTGTATGAAATATAACACAGTTGATTTATAGGATTAATTATTATTGTATAATTTTTCTCTGCACTTTAAACTAAGCCATACCTTTAGAATAGATGTCATAAAGACAGACAGACCCATAAGCACAAAGATCATGAGTCCAGTAACCCTCTGCTCACGAATGCCCAAAAATTTGGGCTGCTCTCCAGGGGCTGAGCACTCCGACTCCACCTTTAAACTGTTGACATGAGAGATGGAGAGGACAGTGGCAGCGACGAACCAGGGCAGGCCCATCACAGAACACACGCCGAGCATCACGGCCACCACCAGAAGATCGAGATGATACCCACAGCCTTTCTGCAGAAGAACAGAATCATGAGCCCCAAGACTGCTGCAGTGCTCTGACAGACCGGATCAGGTGACAAACTGACCTTGAGCTTGTGTTCCTTACGGTTAATGATGACGGCGGTTATCTGCTGATCCATGAAGATGAGGATTGTGCACAGGAGGGCAGGGATGGCTGCTGCGAACAACGTCCATGTGGGGTTATCTCCAAGAGGTGAGATCAGCCAGCCACGGTTCTTAGAGGTGGGCTATTGGACAAAAGTAAAACAATTTATTGGTGATGAACAATTTTTACTATTACACAGTGCTTACTTTATTGGTATCTGTATTGTATTATCAATACTGTACATTCTTATTTCTCTGATTTTTACATTAGATCGCCTTTGCTATTATCTAATGTTAATTAATAAAAACGTAACACTTATTTCGCAATCTCTCAAAATTAATATTCATATTTTATACCATACATTATAATGTTGTGATGTACAAATTCACTTGCAGCAGGAGACTTTAATTTAGACAAAATAGCATAGAATATGAATGCCGGTCATCGCTACATCTTTTACAGTAAGAATTTACAAAATAAATTAATGCGTTGAAAAAAGCCGAAACAAACAGTACTCAATAAGCACATATTTTACAATACCGTTAAAACGTTTAGGGTTGGCATGATTTTTTTTTTTTTTTGACAAAATAAGTGTTATAACAGCACCAAGGCAGAATTTTTGCATTTTGAAATTTTGCTAAATATTATTTTTTTTTAGCATTACTGATAAATACTTGCACAAGAGTGCAGCACCTGGTTTTTAGGCTTTATAGAAAACGGCTAAAGAAGAGAGGTTAAATCGACAGTCAAAGCTCAGCAGGATAACAGAAAACAGAAACAGCTGGAGTGGTTTAGAGTCAAATAAGCCCTGCTAAGTTTTCTGTTTATTTTAGATTATTTACCACAATGTTTTGCCTACATTTAATTAATGATACACTCATTTTATCTGTTTTTGATATAACGCTATAAAGCTGTGAAAGTAAGTGTTTTGAGAAATAATGATACAATTTTTTATGTAAATGTAAATAACTTTTGGTGAAAGAGTTTTCAAAGGTTAAAATTCCAGAAACCCTAAAACCAACCAAACATGATCTCGTCAACCTAACTAACAAGAAGAACAACCACAAATTATTTAATAGAAAACAACATTACCTCAAAGGTATCTGGGACATGTAGTTTAGGAGAGGGGACGCCCACCAAGTAATCAACCAAGACCATAATCATGATGGTTAGAAAAACTGCAAAGTCACTGATTGATGATCGGACCTGGAGGACAGAAACTAAATGTTAGAGGAAATAACACTATCAGCACATGATCGGTGCATGACTCTACTGACCTTAGTGGGGAAATAGCGCTTGGTCTTGAACTGCTTGAGAAAAGATGACAGGAAGAAAGTGGTGAAGAACAGAATGACAGACCAGAACAATACGTCAGGGATGTACGGGCCATTATGTCCACAAGCAGGACCCACAAAATTGCCATGGAGTTCCTTGCAAGTCTTTAAAAAGAGAGAAAAAATAGCAAGTAACAATTAAAGATGTTTTATTTATTTGATATGAATACAAGTGAAACTAAAATGATTTTTAAAAAAATAAAAGAATTTTCATGTTAAGCTTTGATGATAAAGACATCCACAGAACAAGAAAAAATACTTTTGTTAAACGTTCTATATGCATTTGATTTAGAAAAAAAATATGCTGTTAAAAAATATATATGCTGTTTCTATATTATTTACTGATAAATTATATTCTAGCAGCTGGACACTTTTGATGCTGCCCTTTTTGACTATCCATCTTATTCTGATATCTATTGAAGTTGGACATAAAATATAAAACAATTAAAGTGTTAAGTTAATGTGTAATGCTGTTAATCATATTTCTAATATTAACGTTTATTTTGGCAGCACTATTAAAAAACGTAAACTGTAGTGTGAAGAAAGAAATCCTTACTGGCACATCAAGGTCACTCCAGTTGATGGTCTCTGGACTAAAACCTGACTGATTCCATGACTGTACCATCTTCTCTGTGATATTAGATGGAGATGAACACTGACATCTAAAAAAAAAGATAAACGAATAAACTTATAATAAGCGTGCAACATAAAACAAACAACAAGGTGAATATTTCCTTACGTATAAACTGTGAGGTTATCCAAATTGTCGTGCATGTTGAAAGGGAACATTTCCCCGAGCTGGAAAAGTTTCTCCAAGGCCTCATAGATGAAAATGATGCAGATGAGAGCTGCAAAGGCTTCCTCTGTGAATCTTGTTATATAGCACACCAGAGAGCTAGCGTCTGTGGCAACCAACACGATACACAAGAAGGCCGTCCACAGACCAATGCTAGTGCGCAGAGGGAGGTAGGAAAGACCGTAGTCACTGAGGAGAGACAAAGAGAAATGTTATATATATCACGGGTAAATAATTGTCAATACTTACATCACGGTATACAGTATTATCACAATACTGAAATTAAAAAAAAATAATAATAATTTAATAGTTGCAAAAAAGTACTGTAATGATACAGAGTAACAGGTTTAATACCTTTTTTTAAGTATATGAACATTTCATTACAATAAAGCAATGCACAAAAAATGTGTAAAGTTACATCTATTTACACAATTTAAAATTTAAAACTCTTATTTTATTTTAGCTCAGTTTCATTAAAAAAAGCAGTTTATATAACACACACAGTTTATAATTTCTTTAACAACATGTTATTAAATATTTGAATGACTTAAGATTAATGAATGTTTAGAAGAAATTTTCACTGGGAGATTGTAAACTAATTAATGAACTAATGTTAAATAATGAAGCCCTAATGTAAAGTGTGGCAGAGTAATAAAGAGTTTTAAAATAAATATTCTATTGGGACTAAACATTAAAGTATTAGGCGCTGTGATGAACTCCACAGAAAATAAAAAAAATATTATTGCGTGTTCTCATGCATGCTTGTTTACATCAGAGCACACACGTGTCTTGGCAGCTTACAGTGGTGTTGTGCATTTAACCAGTTAATAGGAAAAGTGTTCTTAAAATACATTAAAAAAGTAATTTTGAATAATTATTTTCAGACTGTTGAAGCGCCCGCGCTAACAATACGTGCATATTCATTATCGTTATATTGCATTACCGAACACCGGCACATGTCTAATATCACAGCACATCTGGATAAAATCGTCTGCTAAATGAAAAAACAACATCCAACCATCATCTAAACAGTGATGTGTTTTTGTATAGAGAACGGATACACAGACTTATGAAACCAAGCAATTATCCAGTTTTATATTTGCACTGCTGCATAAATTTTTTTTTTTTTTTTTTTTAATCAGACACTGACAACTACAAAAAAGTGGTTTAAAATCAATGCCGCACCAACTCTTTCTTACACCAGTAGATGGCGCTGTGGTATCTACTGCATAAAAATAAATTTTTCACAAAAGGGAAACAATCAGAATTGCATTTCTCTTCTTAACCATAGTTGACATAAAATGTCAACTATTGACATAAAATGTCAACTATTGACTAGAATGTCACATCTTATACTTCAATTTTGTTAAACAATAGTTAGTTATAATAATATGACAGGACAAAGAGCATTTAAAGAGTGCTGATATTTCATAAAATATCATGGTGAAGAACTCAACATTCATTCGTTTATAAGTTTGCACGCAACATAAAATAAAGGATCCAATGAATAACAATGATTTTCATTAACCTATTAAGCTGGTACTGGATTTCAAATTGCCCCAGTTTCTCGGCACAATTTCTAAAAAGTGAATGAGGAACAGTGTGACACTCTATTCAAAAGGAAATCTCTCACCTGCAGAACTTGAAAAGAATCTTCTCAAAAACTAGAACTGGTCCAGTGCTACCCAGAATAGTGAGAGGCTGACCAGAAAACAGAGAGAAGGCCACACCGGTAAGTGAAGCTCCAAACAGAGACTCAATGGCACTCTAAAACAAACACAGACGAAAGAGATGACATCAACAATGTGGGAGAGTTTTAAACAGAGAATAAACACATTCTGTGGAAGCAGGAATTATATCTTTTAAAGCATAAAGGAAAGACTAAGGCTTAATAAACACTCTTGATTCCAGTGAATCGGAATCATATTCAGACCGTCTGTTCCACTCAGAGATTTAATCCTCCATTATTCTTTCCAGACAGGGCTAAGTCTACAAGTCTGACTCACTATGTTGTTTTTGGTGGCTTCCCCCAGAAGGCCTCCGAAGGTGATGACGGGGGACATGCAGGCACAATAGAGGAAAAGGATAGAGGCCAAGCACTGCAGGCTAAGAGCGTCCCGCACGTCGCTCCAGTAAAACGGAGCCTTCCTTTTAATGTCTAGCACAAGTCCACCAAATATCCTGTGATAAATGAAGAAAATAAAATAACAAATCCTATCAGCACATACAAAAGCAATCAAATTTGGAGTTAAAATTTGCAGAGGTTAACAAACTACTACTATTACTATTAATAATAATATTACATACTGTTGCTATATATTTTGTATTAACATCCATTTATTTCTTATAAAATTAGAAATTACGAATGATTGTTGGGTGTAACAGTGAATTAAGTCCCTATATTAATAAAATTAGTAAATGCATTCGGTAATGATATTATAAGGGCTTCTCATTTTGTCCTAATGGCTGCTTAGGGTGTGTTGTATTTTCAGAGCACTGTGGGGCTCTTAAAACACATCTTAATAGACGGGTCTCTTACACAGCCAGCCGGCCATTTTAAGCTACACATCAAAGGATGGGCGCCACTGTTAAATATACCGCCTTTATTCAATACCTTCAACATGAAAGGCTCACAAAATTTGCACCATAAAAACATTTTTACCCCCCTCCATTTAATGCGCGTTTAATAAGGTCCTCTTTCATCAAAAGAGAATTAAGTAAATCCGACATCACCCCCTTCTCTTTTTCACTAACACTGTTCAGCAGGGTTCAGCTTTGACACACATTTATATTACGTCCTTAAAGTCCAGACAACTTAATGGCTTAATGCAAGAGCACAACATGTCTAAGTACGTTATGTATATAAACCCATCAGCCATATTAGGGCACGATATAATAGAACCGTTCTGTTTTGATATATATGCTTTGCATAACGGTAGCTACTTTTATAGACAAACTCAACAATGATACGGTTGAGGTATGCAAGAAAGTAAGCAGGAAATAAATGATAGAGGTTAGACTAGCACTGACCGTCCTGTCCTCTGAAGTTCTGGTCCAGCATGGTGTTCCTCTTCTTTGATAATCTCTGATAGTGAAGCAGAGCCATTAGGCATGGATGGCATCTTCCTCTTCTCCTGCACACATAAAAATGGCAGCAACAACCTCGTTAACCCAGTGGCTCATGTCTGGCTTCTTTCAGAGAATCAGCAAACGCCGGGTTACCACTACTACGGAGCCGTTGATTACCTGAGACGGGACGCTCTTTGGCGGCTCGATTCGTATTGTGGGGTCCCATTCTCCTGGAGGCAGCACTGTCACCTGGTCCAAGAACTCATCTATGCCAGACAGAAGGTCGTTCCTGTCCTTGGCTTTGTATGCTACATCATGAAAGATCTGTCATGGAGTTAGAAAAGATATTGAACTGAAAATGCTGTTTTGTAAATGCAACTGTTGCAATTATAAAATTAGGATTATGAGCGAAGACAAGCTGAGCTTCCTTCAATGACTATAAAATAATTCAAAAGGTTTGGGGTCTGTGAATTTTTTTAATATTTCTAAAGTGTCTTTTGCTTTATGTAATCAAAAATAGAGTCAAAACAGTAATATTGCTAAATTTATTTATAATTGAAAATAGTTGTTTTCTGCTATAATATGTTTTGAAATATAATTTCTTTCTTTGATGCAAAGCTGAATTCTCAGTATTATTACTGCATTCTTCATTGTCACATGATCCTTCAGAAATTGTCCTAAATTGCTGACTTGGTGGTCAACAAACATTTCTTGCCATTATCAGTGTTGACTTATCTTTGTGTAAATTGATCATTTTTAAGGATTCTTTGATGAAAGTTCAGAAGAACGTTTTGAGCTATAGGCACG
Source organism: Puntigrus tetrazona (assembly GCF_018831695.1). Taxonomy (NCBI): domain Eukaryota; kingdom Metazoa; phylum Chordata; class Actinopteri; order Cypriniformes; family Cyprinidae; genus Puntigrus; species Puntigrus tetrazona. The sequence goes on along the minus strand of NC_056714.1, from coordinate 20,292,555 downwards.
TTAGATTAGTACAGGAGATACAGACTTATTCGAAGAGGATGCCTCACCTCATCTGTCATTAAAGTAGCTATCGACCTGCCAATCTCATGATATTGGCCCCCTTTCCCGAAAGGCCCCAACATCAAGAAAAGAAATCTGTAAAACATAAAAAAAGATTAAAAAAATAGTTGCTTAAAAGGATTTGCATACAACACCAGCCATAAGAGAACTATTGAAGCCATTTATGTGTTTTTATGTAAAAGCAAGCCATGTTTTTAGGTGTGTGAGTGCTACCTTGTTGGAACAGGCACTTCGGTCAGTCCAGTGAGAAGGACAGCAGGTGAGAGACGTATAAAGGCAATGATTGGATGCTCAAGAAAATCAACCTCCCCCACCAAAACATTTGAAGCCTCAGCACCCGGAGGAATTTTCTTCATGAAATTCATGTCCACCTTAAGAGCACAGATAAGTACAAGATCAAGTAAGCACTGCCATGTTTATGAACTTCAAAAATTGTGTATTGGTTTACCAGTAATATGTAGTTGGAGGTAAACCACACAGTACAAAACCAGGAAATCAAACTAGTCTATTAGCAGTATATTTGATGGGTTTTTTTGTTGTTTATGGTAATCATGCATTTATTGAAACAAGTCCGCAGGAACTAAATTTCTGCCAAGCTCAGTTTAACACGGTGATCAACTAATTTTACATGAACTATAATTCACACAAAAATATAAATTATGAGAAACAATTCCATGATGAATCACTGACAATGAACAAAAGCAACATTTGCACAACCACATAACACACCAAACCACTGACACATGAGAGACGAGTGATATTTCACAATCCACAAGATAGCAAAATCTAGACCAGTTTGGTCTGGAGAAATGTTTTTCTTCTTAGCGAGTCACATTTTTCTAACCAGGATCAGGATTCGTGGGAAGATGTCACTGAACTCCTAACAAAATAGGACACCATCTGAAGCTCAGGATCAAATGCAGAATCAAAACAAACTATCAAATTTAACCAAGTAAAGAACGCTGTCCATCTTCTTCAAGTGATTTCATTCATCCAGAACAAGGTAGACATTTTTTGGAAAACAAGAGGGAAAAAAATCTGTCTGGAGTTTGTTTTATTTTAAAACAAAGCTGTCATAATAAAAACATAAAACTATGAGAATCTGTTCAAACCAATACTTCACAACGTTTCAACAGAAACTAACCTGTGATGGCTCTTTAATAGATCTGATGGTCTCATGCTAAAGACACAGATTTAGAAATATTGTGAAGTACTACAACATTGAAAATGGAGCATTTTTCCTTCTCCCAAGATGCTTCAGACATAATTTAATCACAACACACAGTAATCAAAACATGGTTAAGCACTCAAGACATCACAGAAGACCAGAGTCACAAACACAACCTTATGAAACACTCCATGACGACACACTGGAAGACAGGTTATAAGTTATAACGGTGTGGAGACTTACAGTAGGCCTTTTTCCGCCCCCTCCCAGAGAGCCGCAACTACAGTGAAAAGGGGATTGGCTGTCCTGATACCAACCAGACAGACACAGAGTGTGTTCAGTGTTTGGAACATATCTGCCATCTTGCCATGAGACTTTTCTGGTCAGAAGAATCTCGAGCCAGTAATCAAACCGCTCATTTGATCCACTTACAATGTTAGTGTTTTGCACAAAAACAGTCACGACCTCCAATTTAAATTTTTAGCCTATTTTTTACTCACTATCTGCTTGCAAAACCTAAATTACATTATGACATGTTTACAAAACCATTGCTGGTAAAAACAATGCTTCCAAAACCTCTTTAACGATTGTGTGATAAGAACTTGTTGTGAACACTCAAATAAAATACCTCAAATTGAAAGTCCAAACAGTGCTTAAAATTATAAGAAAAACAAATTAATTAAAAATAAATGTTCTAAATGGGTAAAGCAAACTAGTAATCCCACAATTAATTCATTGTAACAAACCGGCCTACTATGAGGCACTATTAATACAGAAATTATATATGCGTGTGACGGCCAAATTTCTTTTATACAAGTTAATTCACAAACATTAGATGAACCTCATCTACATGTGTTCAACAATGTAGGGTCCCTTTATCATTTGGCAGTCATTATAAATAACATGGATCAACTGTATATGGTGCAATATACATTTTTAATGATGTTTTTCTTCTTTTTTATAATTTAACAGTTCCTGGTCACTGTTTACTTTTTTTTTTGCTAAAAACGACATCCCTGTTCACTAAAGATCCCCGATCTTTACTGTGTTTCAAGACCAAGAAAGAGAAATTAAATTAGAGAATGATGCAAATGTCATCTTTGTGAAACCATTCCTTTAAGTGATAAACGTCAACAATATTTACAAGAGGACTTGATGTAGTCGGAGCTCACCTTGCTAAAGTCTACAGTGCTGTTTTCCCTGCTGCCACCGGCACCGTTAATACGGCTTTCACTGGGCTTACTGTTCTCCAGGCTCCCCGGGGCCGACTGGGGGGATGCAAGAAGACCTGTTAGGATGAGAAATAAGGAAATTGGCTGAGAAGGGCAGTGGTTAGATGTATGATTATGATTCAAAGCTTTGATACACACGGAAGGTTAACTGCACACTCATTGTGTGGCATGGAGCGTGGACATGCAGAGTAGGTCGCATGCTTTCTGGATAACATTACACTACAGTGTGTACATATTCATAGATACTCTGCTATAAGGTTGAATGTTAAACATTTAGAAAGTGATATTCCCAGATAATTTGTTGGATAGACCTTTTTAATGAAATGACAGGATGAGTTCATTTGAGGAGAGCATAAGTGTAAAGTTAAAACCCTAACTGAGGAATAACAAACTGTTACTGGCTTCTCCATGAGAATTTTTGCTTCATACAGCACAGCGATCAAAACCCATCTCCCGATATCCTTAAAGAGGCACTGTAAAACTGTAAGCCTGGGATGACATTTCGTGGAAACAAGCTCTCCTGCTATCTGAGCCTGCCGCCTGACGTCAAGCACGCTTAAAAATAAAGGGAGCAAAAAGACCCTCCTTCTATGGTCTTCCCTATAAACACACGGAACAGACAAATCAGTCGCTGCGATTGTTTAATGTCAGTCTCTAGAGCCTGGTCAGGTTTGCAAGCACGCAAGCTGCATGCTCTGCCAACATGAACGCAGCAATGTACAACATGGAGCAACCCTATGACATCACCCACTCCCATTTCAACAGGCTCAGTTTACACCTCTGGAATTAAGTGTATTCCAAGATGCCAATGACCTAAAGCATCACGGGAAGCTTTCTGATCCTCAGCATGACGTCGTTTATTAGCTCCTGTGAGGTACTACCATCCTCTTGAAGTTCCCATAAGTTTGTACGATATAGAATTTTAAATGCAATTGATATAGTGGCTCTAAAATCAAACGCTAGAGACGCTAATTTAAATTCTGTTTGAGGTCCCTGTACATAACAGCATTGATCATGGCAACAGAATGCTTACAAGTGAAGCCTAAAAATACTATGCATAATATCTGAGAATGAGATATGAGAATGAGAAATTATAGGTGCTATGTATGTTTCTGGATGCTCTCTGTGTATTCTCAGAGAAGGATAAAATAATAAAACAGTTATGATCTCATGGAAGGTCTTATGAAACCTTCTGATGCGTTGGTCATGGTGAAACTCAAAAAATAGGTGGGGACACAGTGAGACAGAAAAAGACATTCAAATACTGTTCAGGGTGACAGAGGACAGGTTTGTGAAAATGAAAGGAGAGAATGTGAACAACAATGTTGCACTGCGTTGCATTGAAAGTAGCGTACATTACATAATCTGGATGTGTTATTTTTATAGTTTAGAATGTGTTATTTTTCTGTTTATTCAAACTTTTCATGTATAACTCCAGGTTTGGATTTATAATTAATGAAAAAATGTCTTGTAAATATTTTATGGTTAAATTGTAATACATAAACACACACACACACACACACACACACTTTCCCACTGAAGTCTGAGCTTAGCAACTTGTTGGTGAGAGAAGTGAAATATATAAAATTTTGTAAAACAATATTTTTTGTTCCAAATATTTTACATTATCCTATTTTAAAACCGTTATGAGGAAATGTTAGCAGCCTTATTGAATAAAAATATTAATTTCTTAAAAGAAAATAAAAATTACTTTTGAACACTAGTGCATGTTCCATATATATTTATGTAATAATATACTCAAAACGCCCATTCCATTGTGTATGCATTATTTTTCAGTTTTAATTTTGTATTTTTAAAAACTGCTGAAAACGATGTCTTTTGTCTGGGCTCAAACACTCATGACAAACATAGTGAGAGTCGGCCTCTGAGATGTTTCATGCAGGTGACACATCATGCTGACGGGCTGGATATTTGCCTGACTGAGGTGGGGGCAAGAGCTGTGCCAGCCTGCCTGGATCACGTGCCACCTGCTCTTCCTGAGAGGCGGAAAACAGTGAGTGTGGTTCCTCCTCCTCCTCAGGTGGGAACACCACAACCTCTGGAATGTCCTCTCTCGTTCCCCGTGCCACCAGCAGCTCGGGTCCCTGCTGAGAGGGTCCTGGGGAGCGTGGAGATGATGAAGCGCGGTGGGCGGTGGGGGGCGTGTTTTGAGGGGTGGCGAAAGGGGAGGCATTGGGGGAGGCAGAGGGGGAGGAGTTGGCGCTCGGCAGAAGCTGGTTGAGAATGAGGGAGGAACGGGAACTGCGGGACCCTCTGGAGGGACGGTGTGATCTGGGGGGACTTGAGGTGGAGGAGGTACGTCTAAGGAGGGACAGACGGGAGGCTGAGAGACCCTCCCCTGATGGGACCAGAGCAGGAGGTCAGGAAAGCATGAGTGAAAAGTATGAAGAGAGGAAAAGAATGTAAACAGACAGCAGATGGAATAAAATAACACTGATGAATGAAAAAAAAGAACATATGTTGTAATGAGAGCTGGGAGTGTTAGAATGAAGTTAGGAGGTGAGATGATGGCAAAGAAAGGACAGTGCAAATCAGTCACATGGTTCAACAGCCAAAGACATGACCATCACACACTGATCGTTAACATTTTAATTGACTTAGCTAGCCTGTTTTTTGTAAACCATCACAGAAACCTCATTCAACTCCTGTTTCACGAAAGTTTCTGAATGGGATTATATCTGCAACACAAACTCTGAATAATGCTGAAATTGTTGTGAAAAGTGTTTAGCAACACAATCATTTGGTATATATATTTATATTACATATCATTTGTTTTAAATTAACAATTTTTAAATTAAGAAAAATACATCAAATTGTTTGCTTGGCTAGAGGAAAGTGGAAAATTTTGTGACCTGAACATGCAGCACTTTCCATTCAGGATAAATGTCTGAATCCAGATGATTTAGATTTTGGGATCTGAGTTCCAATCAATGTAGAATAATCAGCTAAAAATATTCAATACGTTCAACAATGCATAAATTTGTTTAATATATTTCTTAGAAATGATTTCTATTTCAAATAAGTGCTCTTTTGAACTTTATATGCATCAAAAAAATACAAAATTATTGTTTTACTGAAATTTGAATAAAATAAATGCAGACTTGGTGTAGCATGAGAGACTTCTTTCAAAGACATTTGTAAAAAAAAGCTTTTTAAAACTGATTACAGAACTATTTTCTGAATAATGCAACTGTTCTGTTATGCAGCAGGTTCACGCATTGCTTATGCGTGCCAAGACAAACAGTTCTTTTGCACACAATAGCAACACCATTACTTCAGCTCTTCCTTTAGGACATTGTGGTGTGAGTAAATACAGGAAATGCAACTAACACAGCACACAGCGAAGGCCTGAAATCAGTCACTGAAACATGCCATGCACTTGTCAAATGCGCTGAAAGAAACGGAGCAACTAGTTGCAAATACTTCCTGTCGCATGTCTAATAATAACTGCTCCCCACAGACTGAAGGATCCTTTGCACCTCTAGTTCCTTCATTTCTTGTTTATGAGTGGGAACAAAGGATCAATAAGTGGTGGTTTTAACAGAATCTTGTTCAAAAGTGATCTTTTGAGTAAATATTAGAAAGAAAAAGTCAAGCACAGCAAAAGCTCTCACCATTCCTCTCAAGCAAGTGCGGGTCTGAATGTTTCTTGCCTATGTCAGCGAAGGAGCGCACAAGGGGGATGCGATTGCTGAGTTTCTTCTCATTCTGGTGATGATGTCTCTTCAGCATGGCGTCCCGCACCTTCTCCCTCAAACAGTCGTCCAGCTGCTCAGAAGCCACCATGTTGTCTAATACCATGTCTGGGGACAGGGAGAGACATTCATTTTTCAGAAATTAATTTTGTTTGTGCTGAGAAACATTACCAGTATAGATGCTAAAAATTTTTAAATTAAATAACTTTTAAACTGATGAGTTTTATTGGTTGCGTGCGAACATTGGTTTGCTTAACACAAACATAAAAAATTCTCAATACAAAAAAAAATGTGTCTAAAATATGTCTTGAAAGCCATACAAAGTCTGAAAAATACAAAGGTGTTTGCCGAAAAAGAACAAAGGCTTCCTTCACCCAAGTAATAAATATTTATCGGTCAAATATTACCTGCTATCTCCTCAATGGTGTTTGCTCTCATGTCCAGCATGACTGTGCCATTGAGAATGCAGCTCCTTAACTCAAACAGGCTATGCAGGGAAAGCGTGGCGACGTAGGGCTTACTCCAGCGTTCTCCTCCATCCTCTACATCCTCCTCGAACTTCAACCACCTGCACCAAATCGGATTTGATTAACCATGCATTAAAAGAAGTATTCTGACACCTCCTGCTGGTCAAATATTTAGGTTTTCCATAGCATATATGAAGAACTATACCTTGAGAGGAAAGCACACAAGGTAAAAGCTCAAATAAAATTGGTTGAGACCAGCTGGTTTAAAGTCAAGTTGAAAATGGCTACAGAAATCTTCTTATAAAATGTCTAGCATTATGTTGTTAGCAGACAAATGGTTTGATATTTCATCATGTTTCACTTTTTGAAACAAATAATTGGAATAAATGGATTTTCCAACGATATTTTAATTTTATATACATACGATATATATATATATATATATATATATATATATATATATATATATATATATATATATATATATATATATATATATATAGCTGTAATACACACCACATACAATGTTGTTTCCTCACCTGGCCGTCTCTTTCCACTCGTAAGCCTGTCCATCACGGAAGAACAGTTCATCAAGCTCCGTAAAGAGGTCATGAGGAATATGCTCCTCATCATCATCCTCAGTGCCGAGGATAAACTGGACCCTCTGTGAGGGAGTATCTGCAGACATGGGTAAAATTAAAACTCAACTAAGAAAATTAGTTGCATTGAGAGATTTGTGAGTGTTATTCTTACCGTACGCTGGCGATTCTCTCCCATCCTCTCGGTCTGACCCTCTGTCCTTCCTTTTCCGATGGTGCTTGTGGCCACGGTGCCGATGTCTGCGTCTGCTTTGTCTTCCTAAAGGTACGTGTACACCCACGTAAACTGCCCTGTGGCCTATAAAGAGAAAGCCTTTATTACTCTGTCCTGTACTGCATGTGAGAGGAAGTCTTTTTTAGGTTCGTTATGGACATGAAAAGGAAGAGATTTAATACAGAAAACAAACTGCGTTCCAGACACAGAAGATAAATTATTAATTGTCTGAACTGTTTATCTCAGGAGTAAGCATTTCCTGAGCTATATTTCCATGCACAAAACCCCCCAATGTTGACATAATTAGTATCCACCAATGATAAGAGTATGTATATATCCTATTGGTCTGTGTAAGAACATTATTTTGTTCTTACATAGACCAATATAAAAAAATGAAATAGCTCTGAAATAGGCATAGTACATTTTCAAACAGTCACTGTCTTTATAAATAAACCTCATATTTGAGTTTTAAACTACATTCTCACCTGAATAACTTAAAACTACAATTCATGACACAATAAAAATAAAATGAGCAAGTTCTTGGGAAATTATGTTTTTGAAAAGAATACATATTGAAAAAAGGCTATTGTCTGTGTGAAAATATAAATAAAAAAAAAAAAAAACAACACTTTTTTTGAGTTTGCGCACTCTGATGTAAATAAACTCACAGACAAGTCAAGGGGGATCCAATTGTATCAAGCAAAATTGATGATTCTAGTTAACCAATCAAACGTCTGCAGTGTGTTTAGCTCCACCTTTTGGCACCCTTTGCTGTGCTAGTGGTAAGGTACGGTACGCTATTTTGGTACCGTTTACTCTTAAAACATATTTGAGTACTGTACCGTACTGTACCAAATCGTACATTTTAGTGGAAATGAGCCATTTGTTTCAATGATTTAGAGTCGATTCTTTGTTTTGAGAGATAGTAACTTTATACTTTTACATTTAGTCATTTAGCAGACGCTTTTATCCAAAGCGACGTACAAATGAGAAAACAACAGAATGACATTCGTAGGCATTTTATGAGTAGCACTTAATTTTTTAATTGACCTAGGGCTGTGTTACACACTGCATGAAAGGTCATTTTCAAAAATTCATAAAAAGGGGCACTTTAAATTATAATATTTAAAATGATAGCTGTCATTCCCACTCTAACTCATGTCATTTGGCATGTCTCTCTTATCCGGCACACTCATTTGAGTTCACGGAGCTCTTTCCTAATTAGCTGATGTGTGTGTAAATTGGGGAGACATGTAAATTGTGCAGAGCTGTGAACTGATAAAACATAAATACGATTATTATGTAATTTTTCAGTTAGAGTGGAAATGATTGCTACATTCATGTTCCAAGCCTGTGGAACAATCTTGTCAGTACATCTTGATGACTGATACAGGGGAACGTAACAGGTGAATTCTGACCAATAAGAGGACAGTTTAAATCACATGTGCATACACTTGCATAAAATTTAGTACGCTTTGCAGTGATGATTAGATTAGATCCGAACCAAGAAGAAAATGCTAAATTGTAACAATTTAAGTCCCCGTTTCAAAAAAAAGCAAACAATACAGGTCTGAAAAACCCTAAAATGTTCAAATCTGTTTCTCATATTCTACTATACATTTTCCAAACTTCTGCTCAGCAGCCCCATTAAACTCCATGTAAACCAGTGTGACATTAAAAAACTGTGCGAGAAAACCAGTGTGTTTCAACACATAAATTGCATCTTTACTGTCTGTGGCATGCTTTAGGGAAAGCTTAAAAGTTAAATATGCCACCCATGCTCGAGTTATTGTGTTGAAGGTAAGCTTCTGGGAAGCAAAAGCTGCTTGCGTCACAAGACTGTTGTGAACAAGGAAAGAAAACACCAGCAATTTAAAGCTAACTTCATTCAGCCAGCTCGCATTGTGTGGGTGGGACATGTGTGAACGCTTGTGTGGTATGGCAAGCCATTTTAACTTTTAATCTATAAACCGTACTAGTATCTATTTCTATGTGATCTGTACTTATTTTTTAGATGCTAGTATCTTTTCCATTAAATACTAGTATTTATTAATTAACCACTAGTGAAGTTATATGAAGTTTATAAAGTTACTAGTACTTATTCATTAGATACTAGTACTTATTCCAACAGTGACCAGTACTTAATTGTGTGTGACAACATGAGATGAGACAAAATACACATACTTTGTTCACTAGAACAAGTTCTAATACCATTTATAAGACTTTTCTAAAACCATTTTAACTAATTTAGGGCTGTAAGTATAGTTACTTTGTTAATCAAGTAATCTACTGATCTACTGATTTTTTTTAGTAAAACAAAGAAACCTAACTTAGTAACTTTAGTATGACTAATGATAAGAAAGTAATGATTAGCTCAAATAAAATATAAAAACCAAGTAATTACATGGTTTTATTGAACAACACTATTAAATACATAATGTAATATACCTATACATAATAAGAACACAAAATGTAAGTACATTTTGTATTATAACAAATACCTGCAAAGGGGGCCAATGACCTGGTGACATTTCACTTTACAGCGTGATTAAACAACATTTATATCCCTGCAATTTTTAATATTTGGCCACATGCAAACTCAGAAAGGTTTCATTTGAAATCGCTATGTATGATAGATCCAAGATGGCGGTGCGGCAGTGTTTTTTGTTTGTTCGAGACAAAATTTTGTATGCCTTGCACTGATCTTGCCTTTGCACTGTTTGCACTAGTTTGCACACTGGGTTTGCACTCTACTCCCTTGCTGTTTGCACTAGTCTGCACACTTTGCACTTTATGTGGCTAAGACACTGTCTTAGCTCAGTATGCAAGTTCTTTTGTATTGTGTATTTTGTTGTAAGTATGACTTCATGTAGCACCAGGTCCTGGAGAAACGTTGTTTGTACTGCACAGCTATATGTAGTTGAAATGACAATAAAAAGCCACTTGACATGACTTGACTTGAAATACGATATATTAAATGGATCAGAAATAGGTTTATGTATCCTGTGTTGGCCATGGATTATAAATGATTTACGCTGCAAATCTAGTGAGATAATACAAACAGTTTTCCCTAAAAAATGTCAAGCAAGTCAAATTCAAAGCATATGAAGACGTTTAGCCCCTTTTACACATACAGTCTTTAGTGGTAAATTACCAGCAAGTTACCCATTAAGATATTATGTGTGAACAGCAACCTTTTCAAAAATTTTGGTAAATTTGTTCTGGCAATCATATCTTATGGAGGTGTCATGGTTATTTTGAGCTGTTTAAAAAGCTCAGCTGCTTTTTAATCCATATAAACATGCTTTAGATGTAGATGCGCTTCTCCAATTATCCGCTCTGCGAATCTGCTATTTGGTACAGTAACCTATGCGCGTAGGTTACCGCACCCAATAGTGTTTCTAAAAGTAAAAAATTCTGATTGACTAGTAGTGTTTGTTTGCCAGTGAAAGCTGTTCTTCTCTTGTACTATTGGTAGGCGAACTTGTTGACGCGGAGGTGATATCACGTTTTTGTTTTGTTTTGTTTTTTTTTAGATCTGACACAGTGCTGGAAAACTTCCTAGTTTCTAGCTAGAAAAAGTCCTGCTAACATGAAAAAGAGACTAGTGTGGCTTATAGATTAAATGTTAAAACTGCTTGCCATATGTGTGGTTTGTTCAAACGTCTGCTGTGTCTACACCAATTTCACACGCTTGTCTGTGCAGAGAATGCAAGGGAGACTGAGTGGCGAGTACACACTTTGTCAGTCACAACAGCTCTTGAAATCATCAGTAGGGTTCGATTCCGAAACCTGATACCAGTATGACACTGGTACCTAAGTAACCTTTATGTACCGAACCGAAGCAGAATGCAGTTTCTGTTGCCTCTTTTCAGTGCCATGCCTGAACCCAACCCGATACCCAACCCTACACAATGATGATTGTATTCACATTTTTAAACCCGCTGTCCAACAAAAGAGATCATAACCTTTTTACTCCACAATACCAGTCAAATGCTTCCTTTTGTGATCTGATATAGCTTTTTGTCATAGAATGAGGCAAAAAATATGGTCCATAAGCTACTGTGTAAAAAAAAAAAAAAAAAACATTGATTAGAGAGATGGCTTGAATAACAGTGACAAATGATACACTGTTGCAATAGAGTGTTTATTGTCTTATTTAGTTTAGCTACTTCTCTGGATACATGTTTTTTTCTGTTTCTATATAAACGTATCGGTTCAGGCACCGTTTAGGCACTGGAACAATTTTAAAAGTATAGATTTGGCACCGGTATCAGAAAAAAACCCAAACAATACCCAACCCTATCATTGAGACACATAGAGACAATGTAACTTATCTTGTGTGCCTCAATCCTGAAGAGCACACATTGCACAATGAACAGAGTCACTGCAGATTTCCATACACACTAAGGTCAAAGGTCTCCAAGGACATAATTAAATAAATATAACTGTAATGGCAATTACAGGTTTTAGTTTACACGGAAAACATATTTAGATAGAGAAGAAAACTGCGGTATGGATACAAAGCAACACAACACAAAGAGTTGGGGGTGGAGGTGGGTCAACCAATACTAAAGCTTCCTCCCAAATTATCTTGACACTCCCCTAAACACCAGCTTCAAAACAACAGCCCTGTGCAGAGCTACATGCCTGTGGAAACCCATCCTGGTCCTTACTAATTACAATAATAATTTACTCGGGTAGCAGGGGAAAGAAAACATAGAAAATAATCAAGAAAATTATAAAGATATCAAAGCACATAAAGCTGAGGAGTTAAAAGACCTGATTCACTGATCTGCGTCTGTTAAGATTACCAATGGATCACAAAAGTAGATGTTTCTCTACAATAAAAGTAAATGGGGAATTGGTCTGTTAAGCTCCAAAAAGGTAAATGAAAGAAGCCCATATGATTCATGCACTACATTTCAATTGTTCTGAAGCAGTGCAATAGCTTTGTGTGAGGAACATGCCAAAGTTTAAAATCATTCATTAAAAAAAAAAAAAAAAAACTCTTTCTTGACAGCCATGGTCACTATTTACTTGAAAAAGAGCAGCTTAAAAGTTCTTTATGGGTTTCCTTCTACTGATGGACACAAAACAAATATTTTGAAGAATGTTTGTACCTGGTAGGTATTTTATTAAGTCAATGGCTACATAAAAAGCGTTCACAAAAGCCAGCCAGCCGTGAAATGATACAAGAAAGAAAATTACAGAAATTTCCTTTTTTAAGGTGAACTATCCCTGAAACCAAACCCATTTAAGAAATATGCTACAACATACTGAATAAACCGCATGACTTCATGTGATTTTCTTTAAAATTGTGTTGGCTGTCAGAGAAAAAAAGTGAAAGAGGAAAAACAAAAACGTTAAGTAAAGGATACTGTTTTATGTGAGGAATAGAGTATGCAGTTAATGCTGGTGGGACTGAATGCATGACCAGAGCAGGCACAGTTTAATTAATTAGATCTTGAGCTGTCTAATACATCTTAATGCTATTAAAGTAAGCGGGAGGCCAGCGCAGCGGCCCGTACTGTACATGTTACTTTCAACAAGATCCCTCATTACAACCTTATCAGAATTATATTAAATCTGTATGGTGCAAAGCCTGAAACTTAAATCAGTCCTTAAACAGTATAAACTTTCTATTGAACTTTAGTCTGAGTAGATTTTTCTCCAGACAAAGAACACAAATGAAAATAAAGCTGTGATGGACAGAAGACAGCAGGTCAACATATTAAAATGATTTCTGAAGAAATAATTGCATAATACCTTAAAATTTATTCAATACCTAAAATATAAAAATGAAATATAAGTATAATATTAAATACAATAAATAAGTAATTCTATTTTTATAATCAGCGTTACAATTTTTTTAACTTTTACAATTATTTCTATCATTAACAGGAGTTTAACGGTCAATCGCTAATTCGCATGAAAAAAAAAAGCCATTTATACTGGCTAAAATCTGTGCAACTCTCATGCTAGTAAGGGAATCAGTTCACAGACTATGAATGTCGTAATTGTAATATGTAGGTCAGATGTCCCCTCACGCTATGCATGAGTCGCTTTAAGAATGAGTTCTTGAGTTCAAGACATTTCTTGCCTTACTCATCTGGCATAGCACTGTTACCAAACACCTAGTGCCTCCTTTCCAAGACGCACAAGCTTCCAGAACGCATCCAGAAGGCTGACAGCAGGATCGGATCACCTGGAAACACACCACTGACCCCCATGGGAGAGCCCTCAGAGAGCAAGGGATGGGGAGGGGTGCTTTAAGACACGTTTAAGGTCAAAAACCTCAATGAACTGAGCCAGAGAATGAAATGAGGTTGAGGGGGAGGAATGGTTTTAATCATTATGCTTTGAAACACACCCAAAGTAATTAGTGAAAACACCGCAGACATTTACTGTACACCTCCATGTGCCAAAAGACCAGATGGTATGCTTGAGGATAAGGAAAAAAAACAACGCAAATGATTATGAGGGGTAAATAAAGAAGGGGGTTACGTGAACGGAGGGAGTGACTTACTTTCAAGTTCTTCTTTTTCAAAATTTGTGTGGATGTTAGAGCTGGTTTTCCCCTGATCAACAACAGCTTCCTCATCATTGCCCTGAATAGAGAGAGATAAAGAAGGATGAATTTATGTCACACCAGAGTAAACAAACAATCCATGGCAACACGAGAGGGTGCCATTCCAGTTACTGCTGCTTGCGTCTGGCTATAATAGAGAATTGTGCAAGAGTTTATACCATAAGTGGGCTTAAGACTTTTGTTTTTGACAATACGCTGCTTGGCACAAAACTGAAGGGAACAGGTCACAGAATAAACAACTAGAGTTCATTTTGTGTCAAATGAACCAAAACTCAGGAACAACACTATTACCTCAGCCAACATGACAATAGTAGATCAGAAACCAAATACAAACTGCACATCCACATAAATATGAAAATAAACAGATTCCTGCTCATGCATTATTGCTCAGAACAAATCAGAACAAACCTCTAACATAAAACTTTGGTATGGACTGTAACCCTTCATGTAACTGGACATAAATAGTCAAATTAAATAACAGCCAATTACAACAATTCTAAATATAATTGAATGATGCACATTTGGGATTTTAGTAGTTATCACAGTAATAATAACACCAACATTTCTGCATTTCATTTTACAATGATTTGTAGCAATGTACTTGTATGATGTACTTGTTGTATCAAGAAGCTGAAAAAAGGTTTCTGCTTATCAGTTATTGGACTGTTACATTTCTGTATATGTTTATATGAATATATGATGAATTGCAATCAATGACCATTCAGAGCTTCTTCAGGAAGTTAAAAAAAAAAAATAAAAAGATTTTTTTTTTTTTGCCTGTGCCCATAATAACACGTCTCTAAAATAAAATGTGCTTTGAAACTCTATTATCATCTAACAGCTGCTGTCTTTGAGTGCAGAGGGACAGGATCTGAAACACGACGGGGACACATTAAGGCACAAGTCTCCTAAAAATAATGATTATCTCCTATAAATCTCCATAAATAATAATGGTTTCTACACTCTTGCTTATCGATGCTCCATCATGAGGGTCTAGGACACAGGACATTTCAATAATGTATAATTTTGTCTAAGTCAGGGCTTAGACTAAACTTCTTTAAATGCATGCTGCAGATGTCCATTTGCAAGCTATAATACGTCTACTGCACAACATTTTCCAACCACTTGGGTTTAATAGGTTGAGTCACATTTGGAGACAATATACTGTAAATGAGTGACTATAACTGTTAGGCTGCCCACTCACTTTATACAAAGATAATGAGCTTTAATTGGGCCCAAACAAAGTTAACTCCACGGGCACCATGATTATTGTGAAATGAGAAACATTTTCCACTTGCATCCTAAAAGAGATCCTAAAGTACTCTTGGGACACAAGGGTCCACCAGACAATGTTGTCCTGAATTTCCCAAGAGAAATATGCCTGTCTGTGAGAACATTTTGCTGGTTGCTGTTGAAGGAGCTGGTGTATTAGAGACGGTGATTGTGCGACAATTTTCCAGATGCGACCCGGGGTATTCTCGGGACTATGCCCGAGTCCCCCACTGCATATTTGTTTAAGTTCCCCAGACAATCATTCAATTCCCACAATTCTAGATCATTGCTAATGCACAGGCCAAATCTCCAAACAGAAAACTGCACAGATCTGTGAGAAAACAAAGCTTGAAAGCTTTTTCATTCCAGTGACTACACTCAAAAATATAATACAATTCTATTAAAAAAAAAAAAACTGTCTGAACAAACAATTAACTATTCTGGACTCTAATACAAGTAATAGGAACAAATTACCTATTTGCTTGAAATACTACAGACTGTAGTTGATTGTATTTGATATATAATAATATTGTCATCATGCAATAAGAAAGCATATATGGTGACTTTTTATTTCATTACTTTTTCTAAGAAAAACATCCTTGCAAACTGTTTAAAACCTAATGCACAGAATAACAGCTAACATGTTAATATAAGCATATCTTAACTATTATATAAAAAATAATTTAGACAAATGAATCAACCTTACTAATCAAGTAGTTGGTTGTTGGATGACAATTTGACTATCATTGCACATTCCAGCTCAGAACTATAAAACAAACAATAGATGCAACTATGTCCTCTGGGCAGCTGTATGACAAGGATGACGTAACCATAGTCAGATCACATTCACAGCTATTCTTAACCTGAAACTATTTCAGGCCACATTTTTTTCAGCTCACTCAAAAGGAGCACAGGGTAAAAATAAAAATCAAGCCATATATTAGCAATATTACCAGAGTTTGCCACATGTCCTGAAACATCCAGGTTAAACGGTTAGTTCATCCCAAAATTTAAATTCTGTCATTACTCACCCTCATGTTGTTCGACACAAATTAAGATATTCTGATGAAAAACAGAACTGTCTGACCCTCCATTGACAGCGATACAACTGAAATGATCCCAGATCCAGAAACATAGTAAATACATCGGTAAAACAGTCCGTGTGACATCAGTGGCTCAACTTCAGTCTATGGAGGATCAGGTGGCTCTCCGATTTCATCAAAAGTATCTTAATTTGTGTTCCCAAGAGGGCGAGTAATTATGTAAATTTTCATTTTGGGGTGAACTAACCCTTTAAAAACCTTTAAATAAGTGGTACGTCACAACAGAGGCGAGACTTTCAAGAATGTACACATACAAATTGTCCACGTGGAGATTCAGCTGTTTTAACCTTATTTACTAAGTTAATACAAGGGATGTTTCAGTGTGAGCGTAGTGCAATCGTCAGTCTCTTTGTGCAAGTGACGTGTGTGTCAATTAAAGCAGCACATAAAATAAAGAACAGTGCTTAAACCAATTTATTGCGTGATTAAACCTGTGCATTAAACAGTTTTATACCACAGGGACGAAAATGCTTGACAAAGGGTTCTGAGGTGTGCAATTATTTTCAGGGAAACACACGGTGATCCAGATCCAGATCCAGACAGGTCTTGATGAGAGGCAGGTAATGTCTTTAATAACTTATTAACTGTATTATTATAACTGCAGTTATCATCGACTCAAGCCTCTTTACTAGGTCTGAAACGACATTTTGGAATTAGCACCAGAGGCATCAAAAGTGTTTTTAGTATAAAAACGAGATGATGCCTGTCTGAATACTTGATTTTGATTATTTTTCTGATAATTCAGTAGCCTGTCATCAAATTATTCCTTACTTGGGCTAATGCATACCTGCCAGCCATATATATATATATATATATATATATATATATATATATATATATATATACATATATATATATATATTATATACACTTATAGTAGACTATATGTAAGATGAGAATGTTCTGTTCCAGCATATTCACATTGAGTCCTGTGCATTTAAAAAAAACATCAAGGTGGCCCTGTCCCACCACAGGCCTCTGTCCAAACATTCCCAAGTGCCTTGGCATCAGATGTCACCCCTAAGGGCAAAACGCAGCAAAGGGTACAATGTAGACTTAGAATTTAAATCCGTTACGACACGTGACGGGCAAGGTGTCTTGAGACCACTGACATGCTTTGCCTCTTTTCAGTGAAACGGCAACAGATTTCACTTGTGTGAATTAAATTTCACAATAAAAATACTCAGTTCCCAAGGCAATTTTTTAAAAACAGAACACGCAGAGCAAACACTAACACCAAGCCAAAGCATATTCAATAAGCTATGTAGAATCTGAATGATGCTCCAAGCTCAAAAAAAAAACTGGACAGACACACAACAGTGAGCCCAAAAACATACCGAGATTATTGTAGCTCCTCTGGTGGTCCTCAGATTCACAGCATCTCCCCAGAAGTCCTGCATCATTCACGGACCCTGGGGAGGGACTTTGAAACTTTGTCACTTGGAGGAAATCAGACAGCACTCAAGGCCCCAAGAGCTTAATCCGGAAACATTGATCATTCAGCCAGCTCATAAAAAAACAAATCAAGTATCAACCTAAAGCGTTAAATCTTTCAACTGAATTCAAAAAGTAGTGACAAGCTACAATGAGGATCTGTATAAGAGGAAGTCTCCACGCACTTCCTTAATGCATGAGTCTGCTTCTAGCAAGTTCAGGACTGTCACACTGATCAGGAAGCAGAAGTGAGAGAGAATCCTGCAAGACGCTGTCAGTGCACGCTTCTCATGCTGACGTCGGAAGGGTCTCACTCCTGGTTGCAAAGATCTAAACATGAGTTGTTATTTATATCCCGGTGTGAGGGTGTGTTGTTGTGAGCATGCATGTGTTTTTCCACGAGTAGGGGTGAGTTCTTGGGTTCACACAGCACTGGAGCTATACATGGCCTGAGCGCTGGGAAGCTGCCGGGACAGCGTGCCATTGCTCTGAGGTGTTAAAGGACATTCAGAGTTTGAAATAAAAAAAGCAATATCACCGGCTACTACTAAAGCCAGGATAATCACATTATAATCAACAAATCTGTCTACACTGCACAATGAATCTCTTATTTACAGTGTCTACGCCTTTTAGATTATTATGGGGGTGTTCTATTTTTGTTGCATCGCTTAAAGTGTAAAGTATATTGGAGGTTACATCATCGCTGCAAGCAAATGGTGTGACAAGTATCAAATATAAATTCAGATTTCTTGGACTAATTTAAATGCCTCATACTCACCATTGCATTGCACTTATTCATCACTGCGTTATCTGCATTTTAAAAACTCAACACCTTAAAGGTATAGTTGAAAAATTCTCATTTACTCACTCTCATGTTGTTTCAAATCTGTATAATGAATGTTGAACACAAGAGAAGATATTTTGAAGAATGTTGCCTTTTAAACAGTGCCCTATGAACCGTGTTTAATTTTTTCCTAAATTCCAATTTATTTTCCAAAAATTTTTTTCAAATTGTGTTGTTCAATTAAATTTTTCTGGATTTTTTTTTATTTAATTTTTTTATTTTAGGTTTTAATGGTTAAATTGAGTAATATTATGTCATTTTGAGTAATATAATTTAAATCAGACATAAAACCCATGAAACGATTTTGATTTTATAGAAAATAATAAGCTATTTCTTTTTTTCAGAAATACCGTGCTATATTTTTCTGCTAAATAAGATCTGGTAAATAATTTTTCTGGTAAAATTAATGTTTTATAGTTCTATAGTTTTATTTATCAATAGTTTAGAAGTAATACTACCTTTAGGTTTCTGTATATGATATGAACTTTTTCTTAAAAGAAACTGTACAATTCTGTTTATGTTTTCCACATGAGAAAATCATAGGGCCTAACAATGACAACCAGAAACTGTTTGGTTATCAACATTCCTCATGTTATCATCTTCTGTGCTCAACTGAAGAAACAAACTTATACAATGTGATGTTGAGTCTTGTTGACGATTTTAAACTGTACGTTTAAGCTAGCTAAACGAATGTGGCAAAAATGTTAGAAAGAAGAAATCATTACAATACAATTCCTTCCATAAAAACACTAATAGCAAGCGTAAAAAAGTCCAACAAAAGTAGCAATATCAAATGTGATAAGCAGAACAAATGTTTAATGTACACAATGCTACTAAGCAAGTAGTAAGCAAGCACACTGATACTATGCTCATGAAGAGAAAGAACGTACACCTGTTGCCCCTGACAACAGAGTAACCTTTGTGGTAAGTCTGTGCCATTCAGCCAGTGAAGCTGTTAATGGCTGTAATTAAATCTGAGTAGTTACGCTGTCTGTATGAATGGAGAGGGTTTAACCAAAGAATAATAAAATAAAAAATCCCATTCTAATCACTGAGGAACCATATTGAGTGTCTAAAAGAAAATGTGGATACTTCACTCATTAATATTATGTGATTTATAATTTTATCTTTAACATGATTGTTTGTGTCTAATTGTTAGTGTTTAAACTAAAAATAAATCTACTTTTGATTGTCACCTTGACTGATTGTTAGATTGATAACTTCCACACCGATGCAGCAAACTTATCACAGTAGGACGCAAGTGGTCCTAATAGCGATGTACGACTGCTGTATCTCTTTTTCTGGGTTGTGTTTTTAACCATTTAAAATTTTCTTGAATTAGTTTTAATAGTTCAATTCAATGCACCATTTATTCACACAGACATGATGAACATGCAGTATTCATATTTAAATTTTATTTTTACAGCTTTATTCAAAGACAAATTTGGAGTCAGTTTCACAGACAGGGCTTAGACTAAGCCAGGATTAGGCCACAGTTAAGTTAGGACGTTTAAGTAATTTTATTAACATGCCTTGTTTCCATGTTCCATCTTTAAAAAAACATTACTGGCATCTTGAGACAAAATAAAGGCCCTGATATATTTTAAGATCAGTCAGTACAAGTTAAAACAGCTCAGATTTACACTTCAGTCTGGGGTAAGGTTTAAGCCTCGTATGTGAAAGTTGGGGATAATTTAGCTTAAGTGTACTTGACCTACTTTTTATTTATCAATCAAAAATGTGGAAAATTCTTTGACATTCCGCGTTATACAGTAAATCTGTTTTTATAGCCTGATTCTGCGATTCTGTCCACATTTTCCACATTGCAGAAATTACAGGGACCTAAATTACACACACATCGATCCCAGCTGTGTTAAACTCACTCCATCTTAATTCAGACTGAAACACTGCTATCCTGCGAGCACCATTAACTTATACTTTGGCAGGAAGCAAACTAAAATCACAATGATGAAAAGAATGTGACCTAGAAAAAGAAATAATCATATCAACAACTCACTTCCCAGTAAACAATGATGATGCCTGAAACAACAGCCATATCATAAAGGTTACATACCAATGCATAATCAGTAAATCACATTTTCTGTCTTATAATTAAGAAAATAAGCATGGTAATCCAGAGTTTAAGTATGAACAGTGTGAAACATGAACAGAATTACCTAGGATCACACTTAACTTAAGGGTTTAAAATGGCAATTCAGTTGTGAAAAATATAATGTTGCATGAACAAGGTGACAGAAAACACATGGAGAAAGGAGACTGGAAAAAAAACGAGAGATGTTTGTATAATTTATGGTGTGTTTTAAAGAAAACAGAGGATAAACGTTTGAGAAATTATATATTTTTAATGTGTGTGTAAGCACAGTCTGGTCTGTGATTTTCTCATCTGACACTTCTGATGTTTTCAGCATTTACTGTAATAGTTTTATGGATGAAGCAGTGTGTTAAAGGAGCCTGTAATGATGCATACACAACACAGCGAGCAAGACATGGGAATATCTTTTCCTTATTTGGTTGTGGCCTGGCCCATTACACCAAACTAAGCATAGTAAATCTTATACAACTATTTATGAATACAATACTGATGTGACATTTACTTTCTCAGATAAGCTCATAAAAACATAAGAGACTAATATTAATCACTGGAGAACAGACTTTGCACTGCTGAACAGTCTCAACCTCTTTATCTAAGATTAACAAAATATTTTATGATGCAAAACATGCACCTCAAAACCCACCTCTGAAGAAATGCTTTGACTTTTTTGTAATTTTGTAATTTATAAAAATCCCACACATTTATGAAATATTTTGCGGCTATGAATGCACGAAAGTAATGCATTATGAATGCAATCCTGAGGTAACATTTACTTTGTAAATGATTTTCTTAGATAAGATCATAAAAACATAAAACAGATTAAGCTAATACAAATACTAATCTAATGCCAAGTAATCATACTTTGCACTGCTGATCAACCCCTCATCTAAGATTAATAAAATACATTTTTACAACACAACACAAAAATCTAGTTATTTATCTAGTCATCTAGTTATTTTTTTTCCATGTGATCAGAGGGTCCACAAAATTCCACTCATTTTATGCTGACATTTTATATTTAAAAATGTTATTAAAATATGCTAATATATTAAAAATAAAAACATTTTTGCACACACATGTGTTCCGTTTACTCCAAAGTCCACACTAACAAAGGGGATTAAGATCACTTTTATGATTCGGAAAATGACCATGAATCATACGATACACAATGCCTAAAGTTTACTGATATTTGACCGATATTTCATGATGCAAAAAAATGCATAAACCAACCTCTATATCAATGCTTTGACTATTTATCTATGATTAGAAATGGCAAAAATCTGTGTAAAAAACCCCCACCCCTTTCCTGTTAATTTATTAACTCATTTAGTGACATTTGTACAAATAAAACTGCAGCATTCACAGCTACACTTCAATCCAATCTGCAGATTCTCCCTCAAAATTAAATGTCTCCCGGGTTCCCTCCAGGCCTAGTTGATGCACATACTGTGCCAACATTTCGCCCCGATCGATACAGAGTTAATGAATTGTGTTTTCAAAGAATCACTCTCAACAACTGTCAACAAGTGGGACCAGAAATACTTGTTGTGTACTAGTTGCAGCAGAGCAACCGTGCTGCAGGCAGACAGGTCACAGTACCTCATTCTACTGTCCCAAACTACTCCAAACCTGCTGAGCTTATGGCTGCGCAGTGTGTGGCTTTATCAACAGCATTGTCTGCCGGGTCCCAGCACACCCGAGAGCTGCTGATCCTCCAGCCAGAGAACAATAACAAACTTCCTGTCTAATCTTCCGACTGAACCAGTGCTGTAACGTTACGATACCGCACACTCGACGAACCGTGAAATCTTTCCTCATTGCCACGATCTCGAGTGACAGCAGAGCATCACCGTCCCGAAGACACCTGAATGACCAACAGCAGTGGAGCGAGCAACAGGTGGAAATCACAACAAGGCTCTTTGTTACGTAACAAGAACTGGACTTTTGCAACATTTGCAGATAAACAGAACGCTAACTTTGTTTAGTGGCATCTAAACAATATACATACTTATGCAATAAGCCACAGCCATTTCCTCATCTGGATTCCAGTCTTAGACTCAGATTTGCCATTGCCTTAAACAGCATTACATAATATTGGTGGCAACATACAATGTTAACATTTTGTGAAGCTGTAAATAAATTGAAGATAAAGTAGGTTTTACAATAAAATGTCATGTTGTTTTACTGCCTCCAAATTCCACGTTTAATTCAATGTTAGTGGGCATGTCTTTGTAATGAATAGGGTTTTTCAGAGTACCTGCACCAACATGTATGAAAGCTTATTTTGGAATAAAAAAAAATTGAAAAAAATTAAAATGGTATCTCTGATGTTTTTGGGGGTTTTTTTCCGGAATTTAAGTTTATATGTAACAATTATGATCTTTTCACTCTGCATTTATATCACACATTTTTTCTCAGAAGTCTAAGAGTTTACATCCAACGTTTTTTTTTTTTCTGTATTTAAAAAAATATCTAGAATTAATTAATCACTGAAAGCTAATTGTGACTTGTCCTGTCAAAATCCTTACTTTTTTTCTCGCAACTGTGATTTGATAATTTCACAATTCTGACTTTTCTTCTCCGAATTGCAAGTTTATATTCCGCAGCTCTTAGTTCATCTCTTTCAACTGCGAGTTTACATCTAAAAATTCCATCTTTCTCAGAATTACCTTCTGTAGTTTCTGTTCTGCGGCAAAAATAAGCTTCCATAAACAAACTGGCTATTGTGGAAAAAGCAGCAAGTAGCAAGGGAGATTTTTATCTTGCGGTTCTGGCAATATCAGCCACAAACTACTTATATATATCAGTGATTGCCTGTCTGTAGGGAGAGAAAAAAAAAAAAAAATCAGCATAGCAAGGACCCACCGGTTACTGTTTATATGAAAACACAAGCCCTTATGTTCTGCTTTGAAAAGATAAATCAAAAGTAACAATATTCACCCTGCTAACTTAAATGTAAACAAACAAAATAACCATGAACTCATCCTGCGAGTGATACTTACTCATAAGTACAAAGTGTAAGCATTAAGTGAGCGATATTCATACTAGGCCTGCATCTTTACTCAATAGTTGTTACAGCTATTGTTCCTCGTAGGTGATGTAGTGCTGTGCATTTGTAAATATACACAAGCACTGAAAGCGCATTAAGGCTTTAAGGCATCTATTGACAGCGCAAATAATTTGTTTAAAAAAAAAAAGGAAATATTTACTGAAGTCGTTACGACTAGGCCTACATGGAAATTAAGCTTCTGAGGAGTGAAAGAGAGGGACAGAGGAAAGCGCACACTTATGCATACATACTTATGTAACCGATAACAGAAAGAGAATAACCAACTGTTTGTGTGTACTATACAAATTCATGCTAACTAAAGTTGACATTTTAAGTCTCCCACTCACAAAAATAAGTGATAAAAACGGGTGTCTGTAAAGTCAAGCGTTCATATCCTGAGAGGATGTCATTGTGACTTTATTTACAATTATAAAACAGAACATCATTTTAAAAGTCAAAATATAATGGTTACATGCAAACAGTTTCTGTTTTTAAATAGCAAATCACGCCAGCTAACAACTAAACGCATAAAGACAGAACAAACACCCAACTCCCGCTTTGACGTCTACATATTTGATCAAAAATTAGCCTTCTTTGGGGGAAACGCAATAAAACGTGTTAAAAAGTTATAACGTGTATGTTTTGTGCGCATGTATGTGGCAGAGAGAGAGATTCAGAGTCTACTGCGCTCGTCTTTCACCGTTATTGTGACGCAATGATCTAAACGACACTTCCTGGCAGAAGCGTGCTCACCCCAAAACAATGAAAGCGGATTTCCACAGCTACACTGTCTCAAAACGAACACCTATGCTGTCCACGAAGACAACCTGGATGCTCTCGGGTCGTTAACAGCCCAGAGGAAGTGATGCTTTAAGGCTGCCCGCATCCATTTCCATCATCCCCGTCTCTTTCCTTTCTTTCAAAAGGACGCGCGCGGATACGCTCCAGACACCCGCGACAACTCAAATCTGAACCGACAACTACAAATAACTTCTTGCTTACTGTGGTCAGGAGGGGTTTCATCTGTTCAGTGCTATCTTCCTCCATTTGTTCAAACTGTGCACTTCTTCCGTCCCTCGCCGGAGACTGATTTGAATATGATATTTCGAAATGCCCCTTCGCTCTTGTCACAGCCACTGAGAGCGTGTGAATGGTATTTTTACATATATCTGGGCTTGGCAAATCCCGCCCTTTTGGAGATTGACGGCGGATTTCATCCACTCACGCTCGAGCAGCCGGCTTTTTTTCTAGCCAATCAGATCGCGGGAACGACGCTGGTATACATATTAATGAGGCGTTACGGGGTTTTTCGGCCTAACGTGGTGTGGAGCAAGAGAAATAATAATAGCTGGCAGCCCAAGCAGGGATTGGTTGTAAAGCAGGGGAAGTTAACCTTTACAGACTGACCACTGCCTTGAGCAGCAAACCTAGAGACACAATATAAAACATTCAGAATCAACAATACAACTGATTATGCTAATCATATCATTATTTGCATTTTATCTAAGTACTTGCAGGCCCTAATAATAAAGCAGATGGCCAATAAAACATATTGATACTTATAAGAAGATGCTTTTGTGTTTAAATGTTATATATATATATATATATATATATATATATATATATATATATATATATATATATATATATATATATATATATATATATATATATACACACACACACATTTTATCATATTGCATATCTTGCTGTAACTGCTCACTATTTCTTTTTTGTCAACTATTCTTTCTGGATTGGTCCTTTGTTGAGGCAAATTGTGACTGAACAAAACAAGACTCAAATGCTTAAGTGTTCTGCTCTCAAACTACATGATAATTTAATTTATTCATTGCTATTGATGCAGTAATCGATTAAAACCTTTAGGCATAACTATGCATGACTATATCACTGATCGTGAAAAAGGGCTATAAAAAAGACAATAATCATTTCTATGCTTGTACTCTAGCACAACCTAGTGGTTGAGAAGTTCCCTGCACGCATTATACTTTCATATTGGCTTCAGTAGTTGGATAAGGGTCGTTTAACGTCACTTTACATCACATCTGTGTTTGAACTATTTAAAACACATATAAAATCGTTTCAAAATGTCATTTTATCAAGCTGATCAGATTTTACATTGATCTTAATGTTTAAAATTGCATTTACATTATGATAGTGAACTATTTATAATCATGGGAATACCCACATACCAGAAAAGTCAGCAAACCACTCTGCTTTTCTGACACTGTCACAGGGCAGCGATTAAAATGATCATTGCTTAATGTGCCATACTGCGTTTTACGTGTTGACCCTTTTGACTCAAAATGATTCGGCATCAGCGAGGCTCTTCAAAAACGTCAAACATTTAAGATTTTTGTTCCTGTCCTGTAAAATCTATCCTACCCACCGGAATCGAGCCGATGTTTACATGTGACGTTTGAGAATCATTCTCTTCATATTTTGTGCAGGTGGAGTCCTGTGAGCAGCGTGACTTCTTCGTACTAGCAAGACATATTGAAAAACAAAATAAAAATGACTCAAGACGTGCACATCAATAACGATTCATTTCACACCTTCACATTCCACTAATCTGAATGGATTTTAAGTTGGAGGCTGAAAATTTGTAAGTATTCTGTGCATTTATCATCTCTGTCTGTGTTTGTGGTTTAGGTAAAAGCTGGAATAAGCGGCTAATGTCGCAACATAGCAATTGCAATACTAATGTTTTACTAATTGCAAACTATTGTATATTGTTTGTGTGTGTTCTCTGTGGTTACTGCAGAAATTGGTTGTTTTATCATCCAGATCTAATGTCTTGGGACCGGCAGGGTCAAGTTAACCTCTTCATTCCAAACTTAGTTTGAACCAATAGAAAAAAGTGACATCTCCTGTGCCATTATCTTTAGATTATATTTTAAGTTGCATTGAAAAAACGCCTGAAGTCTGAATCAGCTGTCTTTGCCAATACTATTTGAGTACCTTGTGATGTGTCGTCAAAGCAACTCTTCCAGTATATCCTGATTTTCTGCTGTGAGCATGTGCACAGTGACTTTGGTTCCTCTACCTCTTGGTTGACAGTAAAAAGAAAAGCATGCTTTTAACTCAGACGTTGGAACTATGCAAGTTGGAACTAATTGATACTTATAGTTTGAACCGACAAAAGTATAAAGCACTGCATGAAACCATGCTTCAGCTTAAATTGTCCAACTTCTGTTATAACAGTCTCCCCAAAACCTTCTTAAAAAGTGCGTTTAGTTGTCTGGAATCTGACTTAAATTAAACCCCCCACTTCTTTCTGGCATTTTTGGGGTTGTTAGACCTCTTTTAAAAAAGAGCGACAATATATAGTTCAGTTCCATGCATTTATGGATGCATCACAATTGACAGCATAATAGAGGGTTTCAGTTGACTGAAATTTGGAAAATTTTCGGTCTGGTTTTTCGAACAAACAATCTCCTTTCAGAGACCAGATGCCCCTTAACCACTCAGTCATCCTGACACAGTACAAATAATAAACAAATACTATTTTAAAAATCAATAAGATCAACAAGTATAACATATTATAAGTATAATGCAATGTTTACATTCTGGGCTGGAAGACCTTTTACTAGGGAAAACAAAATGACACAGTCTATTAATAATTATCAATAAGTACCATATTTTTACATACTAAATGGATTTTCAAAGTGCACTGAAACACTTGTTTCCTCTTCTTCTTGGCTGACAGTAAAAAAGAAAAGCATGCTTTTCATCTGAAAATTTCTTACAGTTTCCATCCAACACATATTTCTTTCAGTGCATTTAAAGATGCCTAGACGCAACGGTGTGACCAGCATTCTGCAGCAGTCAGTGTCACCTTTTGATCAGCGTGTGGCGTCTAAATTCCTGAAGATCAGGCCAAAGATTCTGGGGGTAAAACAAACAGAGCCACTTGAATGCTTCATTTTGATTTGAGGGGAAATGAGAAAACAGATACTGCCTTGTTTTATATCTTACAGGTTTTGGAAATATCAATAGGTATAACTATGTTGATCTTAACAATCTGGACGGGATTTTTATATCTCCTCTGGTCATGTTTAATTGTAAGTATTTAATATCAACACAATAACAGCATTGTGCAATTTACATATGCTGAATAATATTTATTATCTTCTCTGTAGTCGATTTTAACCGGATCTGTGACTGTGTCAGCTGCATGTACACGTAACACGTGTCAGGTAAGTATGAATATCTAATAATAATCATTTAACATTTCGTTAGATTATAATGCATTGTATTTTCCCATTGTTCCCATTTCAGGTCAGAATCTCACAATTTCTTAACTGTTTCAGTGCCATAGCAGCTGCTATTTCCATCCCATTTCACTGTCTTGACAGTGATGTAAGTGATCTAATTTAAAACATATCTGTAAATTTACATTCATTTATCAGCAAAAGTCCTAATACTATCATCTATAAACATTGTTTTAATTGTAGCCTATTTAAGCTCCACATTAATCTGTCCTCTGAAACCTTTATATCACTCATGTGCTGTTTCTGTTTCGTAAAGATAAATATTTATAATTAATAATAAAATGTGTTTTAGATTAGAATTGTCCTGTCTGTACTCACTCAGGGCGTGACTCTAGTTCTCCTGGTTTTCTGTGATGCTCTGGTCTTCATCATCTCTGTTATTGTTGCATCGTCTTCCTGTGACTGCTGCAGGATGAAGGTAAAAGACTCAGTTCAAAGATCTTACTTAAAATTAAAAAAAAAAAAAAAAAAAAAAATATATATATATATATATATATTTTTTTTTCATATATATATATATATATATATATATATATATATATATATATATATATATATATATATATATATATATACAGTATATATGTAAACATAAGTAAAATAAATGATAAATGGCTCTGTAAGATCAGATTCCCTCCAAAAGTATTGCAATTCTGAAAACAAAATTCTAAAACACAAGTGAAAATATATTGCTTAAGCATAAAGGATAAAGGATAAGCATAAATCAAAACGTTAAACACATTTAAAATCATATTGCACAAAATTGAAATATTGATACAAAATTATCTGAAAAAGCATGTTTTCCTTAATTAGATTTCTTTCTTTTTTTTCTGCTTATTTATAAGTTTTCTCCTCATTTAACATTTGTGTATGCTTATGCTGTTTTTCCATTCATGGTTATTTCCATATTCTGCGTTTGCTTTTCTAAATGTTGCAGTTAGAGTTTAATGTAAAAAAGGGTGGGTTTAATCGTCACCATTGATCCACTAGTTCTTGATTGGTTAATTAACTGGCACTAGGTGTCACTACATCCATTTTAGACTTACATGCAATAATAAATGCAACACATTAACAATATTCTATTTTTCTTGTGTTCTCTGTCTCTTTCAAGTCAAGAGATGTTGCAGTCAGTTACATAAACCGAGATGTGCCTTACATGACTGACAGCAATATTGTGCAACCAGGCCCTTTTGCACCTCCACCAAACTACGATACAAGTCCTTTAGAGCCTCCACCAAAATACCATCCAACTCCTCTTGAACCTCCACCAAAATACTATCCATGTCCTACACATCAAGCAAACTCAACACCGCCACCAAACAGTTATACAAGTCCCCTCCACTGAGTTATGATCCCTACTATTAGGGATCTATTAACTATTAGGTAATTAACAGTTTGCATTTTCGCAACAGAGCATATTTCAAGCTTCTTACTTTCTGGATATAATTTATATTGTTCAAAGACACTCTCTTAAAAAATGTGCGTTTCATATTTTGAACATTTGTTTGTGTTACCTCATATGCATCCTTTATATGTGCACAAGTTGCTTTTATAACCTTAAATGTGCACACTTCACAGAAACTAGCATTAGAGATTATATACTGTAATGTTAAACACATTACTACAATTATTAGATGTATGTATGTACAAGAAGGCAAGATATTAGTCATCATGAAACAAAATAGTCTCTGCCAGCTCATTCAAGTGTTCGGTATTTTATCAAAATAGCAGATATGACCTGTGTTATAAAGATACATAATGTTGCAAATATTGTAGACTACTTGCCTACATATCCCAGATGTTTTAGAAAGATTCATTTTCAAAACCTCTTGTCGAGTCACAGGGATATTGGAAATGTGTCACAAAGAACACAATAAAATTCAGTGGGGTTCAGGTAACATCAGTCTTAAATGTTTAATAACACAGACCACAGATTGATGTGGAGTCTCACCGGATGTAACGCGTAAATCATATTGCATGCACTTGTTTTTTACAGAAAGGCTGTGTTAAATATTGTAGCTTGGACCGTGTGAATGGCTGTGTTTACAGACGTTTATGAAATTGACAATTTAAGCATTCAGAAACAAAGCATCTTTCCAAATGTAATCACGTGCACCGTGTTGGCTTCACAAACAGATGGATGGAGGAGGCCTTCTTGCTGTGATCACTACCACCAACAGCAGCAGAAACATTCTGCTTAAACACTAGGCTACTTAGGAGCTGGAGTCTGAGATCTTTCCAAGTATTGTATTAGACAACAGTAATGTTGCTTGTCCACAAATTACAACTATATATATATATAGAGAGAGAGAGAGAGAGAGAGAAAGAGAGAGAGAGAGAGAGAGAGAGAGAGAGAGAGAGAGAGAGAGAGAGAGAGAGAGAGCGAGAGAGCTTTCCATGTAGGATAAATCAAGTAAATCAAGGTCTTTCAGCTCCAATGTGAAAAGTGACTTTTGTGTTAAATTTTTATGTGGCTGACAGTGAAGAGAAAAGCATGTTATTAATGGCTGAAAATGAAGAAAATAAAAATGTATATGCTTATTTGTAAGTCCTTGTTAAGTGTATTACATCTAACTAAATTCCCATCTCAATCCCAACACATATTTGTCTCAGTACATCTAAATATGCCTAAACACGATCATGAGGCCAGCTCTTTTCAGCAGCCAGCATCACCGTTATAGCCAGATATCACCAGTATGTGATATCTAAATTCCTTGAAGATCAGACCGCAGGTCCTCGGGGGAAAGCAAACTGTCCCGCTTCTAATTTGTTCCTGTTGATACCGATGTTGGGGTAACAAGAAAACGTTCACCATCTTGTTTTATGTTTTACAGAGTTTGGAAATGGTACTAGGCATAGTGGTGTTTGCCTTAGCGATCTGAAAAGGGTTTGTGGGCTTCTATCATTGTAAGTCTTTAGTTTCAGTATGAGAGCAATATTCTGCATCGAGCAAATATTGAATTGTATATTTTTTTCTCCCCTGCAGTCAATTTAATTGGATCTTTGACTGCATTAGCTGCACACAAACGTAATATACAATGGGTTTGTTTGAATATTTTGCATTTCATTTTACTAGAATGAGATTAATAACATCAGAAAACGACATTATATTTTATAGATATTTAGCTAAAGAGTTTTTATTTTCTCAGACCAGAGCCTCATAGTCTCTAAACTACCTCAACGTCATAGCATCTATTTTCTCCATCCCATTTCATGGGTTTGCAAATGATGTAAATATATAGATTTCCTGTTTTAAATGCATCTGCAAAAATCATTTACTCCACAAGATCATGCGGATTAACGTTGGTTAGTATTAAATGCATTAGTAACAATAACTTACACTGAATAATTATTCATGCTTAATCTCTCTAATACTGTTTATATGCCTTTTGAAATTTATTACAATTTCTCAAATAAAAATAATTGTAGCTAATGTTGGTTTGATTTTTATGGTTTATGGGGGCGCAAATTATTTTAATGACAGTGGTATGACAGAGGTACTACAATTTGAAGGTGGTTTATGAGGACACTGCCAATGTCCCCATAATTCAAAAGGTTTGCAAAACATAATAAATGGTGTTTGTTTTTTGTTGAAAATGTTCTGATTATTTCCTGTATGGGTTAGGGTTCGTGTAAAGCAATAGCACATACAGTAAGTACAGTATAAAAAACATTACACCTATGGAGAGCCCCCATAAACCACAAATACAATCTTTAAAATAATAGTGGTTTAAAACAGGACACTCAGAGACCTCATACTGTCTGACAGAAGATGATCAGCAACCCAGTCAAAGAATTAACTTAATAGTTTATGTATTATAGTATGCATTTAAAAAAAAATACATTACTGTTTTTTGCAAAATACTCTGGATTACAATTTCCCTGTTAGTTTAACATGTTGAGATTGAGAGGAGCATGTTTAGATTTCTGAAGTCTTATAAATAAAGGAATGTATTTCTGCATATTGTATAAAGGCCCAGAATAGTGTTCAAGTTAAATCAGTCTATTAATATTTTGCTCAAATTACAGTACAGTAGTATAGATTACTGTACATTGTACAAGATTTAGAATAAGATATCAAGATTCTTTTTTAAAAGAAGCTTGCATTTTTATCTTCCATGTTCGTTTTTGTTTTTGTCAAATAAATCAACCATTTATTTAGTTTAACATTGTTTCATTGTTCTCTCATCTGTCAACTGTTAAAATTAAAGAGAATCGAAAGTGAAATTGCTGATGAAATGAACACGTTTTGATTTGTAAAAGTTCTCATAAAGGTATTTTAATGCAGTGTATTTTGCTAATATTGATGACAGCTTCTAATAAATTCAGCACATTCGAATCTTGTTCAATCTTACCTTTGGTTTGCAATCATTGAGCTTACTCTTTCTCAAAATGTTAAATTACTTTTGCTCATGTTTAAAGAAAAATGTGCGGGTGTGTGCCGTGTTGATGCGCTCCAGCAGAGGGAGCACAAAGGGCAAATAAAAAACAACGCGCTGTTGTGTGAACATCTGCGGGACCTTTAGCAGGAGCAGGATGTCCTCCAACATCAGGACGTCCACACTCTAGTTAGTCCCTCTGAAGTGGAAGAGCTGGAAGAGTGATAAGTTTACTGTCATAATCTAAAAGAATACACACATTCTCACATTCACATTTTTCAAACGTTCCCCTAAATAAAGAACCATTCTAATTTGAGCATGCAATTTTTCATTATTATGATTTATCTGATTTGATCCACGTTTTAGTATTCAATTCTTTAGATCAAATCACTCAACTGCAAACGGTAGAGATCCATGATCATGGAGAAGCTCAAGCATCTGAAGTCCTGAGTTTTGATGACCTGCTCCAGCTGTTCCTCAGGAGCAGGTCATCAAAACTCCAGATAACAGTAAGAATAACAAATATATGAGATTAAGCAACTAAACATTATAAAATACATTTAAAAAAAAATCAAGCTTAACATTTCTTTATGTTTTAATAGGCATTTTCTGGGGATATGAACTCGGCCACAAACATGCAGGAACTCAATGCAAGGATGGCCTGAAGGTTTTATTTGTTTACTTACTCCTTTTTTACTATACCTGTTCAGTATTCATGACTGGACTGATTTCTTTGTTTTGTTGTCAGGTGGCTCTTTTCTGTTTTGAACATTTTATATTCAAAGCACCTCTATTTCAGCATCATACATTCTTTCTTTTAGCCTGGTCATCCCAGACCCCTCCCTCCTGAGAGAAATCGGGGCCCCAGCGTCCGGCAGATAATCCTCCTGGACTGGTTTTGGAGCAACCCGTGCCCTGCATGAGCTTGTTTAATTTAGTGAAGCTCCGACAAAGGCTAGAAGAGAAGATGGCAGGTCATTCGTGCCGCTAACATTTGCTCGGCGTCTTCCACCGAGATTTAAAATCGGAGAACCTCCTGCTGAACCCGGACACATACAGGGTCAAGTTGTTCGACTTTGGGTGCGGCACGCTCATGAAGGACTCCGCCTACATGGCCTACATGGTTTGATGATTTGCTAGTGGGTTGTTTAACTCACTGAGACATATCCTGCTTCAAAATGAATTAAATATCAAAATCTCTTTCCTTTAGGCACAGACACGTTCTGTCCACCTGAGTTTGATGTCGACGGCAAGTACCACGCAAAGCCGGCGACAGTTCGGTCACTGGGGATCCTGCTGTTCGTGACGGTGTGTGGGTATTATCCAGACGAGAAAGACCTGCACAGGATCAGTAAGAACGACTGGTGTATCCCTGACCTGTCACAAGGTGAGATCTTCATCAATGAATTAAGCTAGACAAATTGAATTATATATATGAACGTATACCATCTGAAACCTAAATATAAAATGTAACATACTGTATTAGTTAATAATCAGACTTCTCTCATCCTTTTGGACAGAATGCTGTCACGACTGTCTGGAGCCTGATCCTGAAGGAAATGCAGATCCGTGACTACGATTAGAGTCTATGACTAAACGTTTGTTCGTGTAACATCATTGATTTCTGTCGTTGTTTCAGGTCGTGGAGCAAGGCACGGAGAGCAACAAAAACAACTTCCTGTCACGGTCAGTCTGTTGGCATTGCTTGGCTTTGCGTCTGGCAGACTGACATGAGTGGCCTTTCCATCCCTTCACTCTGGCCATGGCATCTTGTGTCTTGATAGCACCTGGCACTTTAAACATAATTTATATGAATAATTTGTTCTAGATATATACGTGGTAAGTACTAGGACACTTGTATTTGTGTTAAGATATGTATAATAGTATTATAACAATAGATAGTATATAATAATAATAATAATAAAATATTTTAGAATAAATGCGTTAAGAAAATGTATTAAGATATTTTTGTATTTTATATGTTATATTAGCAGTGACTGTAAATTGGACTGTGGTCTCTCTTGATATATATATAAAATAAAATTTTAGTGTAGAGTGTACACAAACATTCAGACATGTCAAAATTATACAAAAAATTATGTTCACGTCACACAAAAACACCTATGTTAGCTTGAGAGAATTTTTGATTTTTGATTGTGGTAAGTACTAACTACTAGGCACATTTGGCCTATGGTGTATACAGTATATTCAATTGACAACACACTGAGCAATAGGATACAATTTATGACTGAACATGTAGTCTAGTTATGTAGTCATTTCTGTAGGCTACTTAAAATTAAGACTTTGTTTAATTTACATATAGAAACAACATTATGATGACCAGATTTGTAGTGTTATGCTGTGTCGATTCAAAAGCAAAAAAGTGTCTTTCCCAAGAGAAAAATTCACTGCCATTGCCATCTGAGCAGCACAGACTCTCCAAAGTTTTGCTTTAGCATTTAGCACAATTTTCTTTCCTGTCCATATGAGCAAACTTTAAACATGCCAGCCAAAAACCACTGGTATTAAATAAATCGGTGACTCAGTCATGCATTTATTCAAAGCAATGAAAAGCTTTTGAAGAAAATCATCGCCTCAGAGAAATAGCACAACAGAATTTTGTGTTAAATAATTTAATACTTTTTAAAATTATTTGGTTTACTACATTTGACCTGTGTATCACACTAAACATACAAAATAACAAGAAATATTTAATCCATAATCCATTAAATGATGCATTGATAGTGTGACCCTTCTACGTGAATGGAGAGCAGAACACCGGCTCAAACTACCCAACGACAGTGTAGCACAGACGGAGGTCCATTGTGTACAGCACCTAAGACACCCTTTACACTATTAACATCTTTTCAGGTACACTTGAACACAACTTTAACTCATTTAAATGGATGTTTTTGTACAGCAGGTCAGAAATATTGGAGATACTTAGATACAAACATATTTAGAAACAAATCAAACTCCTAGCTATCTCGCTTGTGTGTTAAATGAAAAGAGAATCACTAAAATCAATGAATACACAGCAAAGTGCCAAGATTCTCCTAATCGCATCAGGATGACAAAGGGCTAGGTAATCAGTGATCTGGATCCGACGCGGTTGGGTTTTATCGCAATCGTTTTTAGGAAGATTGCTATAGCCATTGAGCTCCAGCTGCTCATATATTATTTCCTACAAACGTCCTGGAACACAAAAGCTACCGTCAAAGTGAAATTGCACCACCAACAATTCGGTATTAAACATTAAAATTTGTTTCGATAAAAATAAAAAAACAACAAGAATAAAACCCTACAGGCATAAAAAAATATTCCTCTTTTAGTTGTCATGATACATTTTTCAAGTACACTAATTCACATCAAGTTTAGAACATCTCAAAGCAGAAGCACTATATTCACTCACATCATAAGCTTGAGTTGAACTATGTGTTTGACATGGACACACTGTGCACCGCAGCTCTTTAGGGAAATTCATTCTCATGTATTTTGTGCAGAGATTCCTCCTCTGAATGTAAACTGAGCTCCCAGCTCATCTTGAACTATATTTACTGCAGCATGTTACCACAGACACACGTCCGAGTGATTGTTCACATTCACGATAATAATATGAAATCAGTGCTGAGGCAGCACAGAATATTGCACGTTCAAACGCTTGAGACACAATTGTACTCTGTACAGTATGTACACAATATCTGTGCTCTGTGTCTCCAGAGGGAGTGTGCGTTAGGCAAGGGGTTTCTCTCTCCCCCCTCTACTAAGTCGGGTCAGGGTGGATCTGTGTGGTTTTGGATGGGCTTTGTAGAGTTTCTTTGGGATTTTGAGTTTCAAGAATTGCACTTCACTTATTTTGTATCACTTACAAGAGTTTAAGAAAGATAAACGACCCATCCAAAAGCCCTGAAACATGCAGTATGTTTAACTGGTACATTTTGATTTTTAGTTATATAGCCTAGCCTTTTTAATGCTTTTATGTTCATTGATTCCTGTAATATTTTATTGCACTTTCATAATGCAGTAAAATGTTCTTGAGAAACGTGTTCAGGAATATTTAGAAGTCAGTCGTCTCCAATTCTTTCTAGTGTACATCCTGTGGAAAAAATCAGGTTGCCATTGCCAGATTAAAAGTCAAGGACTACAATTCTTAAACTTCAGTGCAAAACAAACAGAAATAAATATTGCATTAAAGAGACTTGAGCAGTATTATTTACAAGTAAACGATTACATTTTAATGGTACTACTTAAATCAATTTAACTATACTGTAATGGCTGACAAAATTAATTTTAGAGTCTTGAACTTTTCACTTGATGTTGTCATCAAAGGAAAACAGATGGATTTTTTTTTTTATATTAAGAGTATTAACCCAATTATTCCACAGGATCATCACAGAAGCAATTTGGAAAGATTGTACCTTAAGGGTTACAACTTGTGTATCCAAAGTCTTTGTACCTTGTTTAGCCAAAAAAGAAGCATAGTAGTACCTTATGGATACATATGTATTAAGGTACAAATATGCATATTTTCGAGGTAGATAAAGTACAATTTAGTTTTTTTAAAGGAATAGTTCACCTAAAAATAAAAATCGTGACATATTTTACTCACCCCCAAGTCATCATAGGTATATATGACTTTCTTTCAGACTAACACAGAGTTTTTTATCCTGGAAATCAAATATATACATTGTGAAAATAACTAATACACCTTAGGGGGTTATCACAGCAGATTGATGGTTTTTATAACAAAGGTATTTATAGTTTTCAAATTTTAAAGTGAATAAATTAATTCTGTTTTTTCCAGGAGAACACTGAGTTCCGGTTTCTTGACTGACTTATGATTTGACGAAAAGTCATATTCAACTAGGATGACTAAAATATGATTAAAATATGCCATAATTTTCATTTTTGGGTCAACTATTCCTTTAAGGGTAGTGACCCATCAACAACTAGATGTGCCCCTAAAAGGTACAATTTGGGCATATTGGTTTTCAGACAGTGCACAACATTAAGAAGGCTGATAACCATAACAGCGCTAATAACTGAAACCAGTAGAATATAAAATCTGTGAGGTTTCATCTGAGGGTTGCAGCAATTTCAAACACTAACAGCACTTCCACTGACACTAATGGGTCCATCTTCAAACTTTCCTGATGATCGAGGAACAATCCCAAATAACTTTTAAATGGTCTCCAAATTTGGAATAACTGATCCCATTTATGAGCTTGAGTGACCGTGACTCATTTTCACTTTCATTGTCTGCATTCTCCAGAATGCATTTTTTTGATGTTTGTTCTACGTTCTAAAGGATCTGAACTGGACCAAAGATGATGTAGATGAACCCGGTAATGAAAACTCTCGGCCAGCACCGGCTCTCTCTCAGTCTCTCTTGTGCTCTCAATCTCCATTCATCTCCATCACCTTTTCTGTGAGAATTTCCCGGAAGGTCGAAAGCTGCTTCATCTGCTCCGTCTGCATTGAGTGTCGTCTCATCAGTTTCTTCTTCATCTTGAAGTCTGGTCCACGCTTTGGTGATGATGGCGCAACCGGCAGCAGGATCTTGCTCCCTGAGTGAACAGGAGAAGTGGGCTTTCCATTGGCACGGATATCAGGAATGGGTCGCTGAGGGTTGACGTTGAGAGGAGGAAGGAACCCAGGTCTTGTGTGGGAGATGTGGTCCAAAAGCAGAGTGCCTGATCCCCGCCGTTCCAACAGCCCTGTTGGACGTCGTCGCATTGTCATAGGAGACACTGAGTTGGGAATGCTCTCCAGAGACTCTCGAGAAGAGCTGGTGAGCAGCGACAAGGGAGAGGCATTGTACTTGCGGCGCTCCACTGAGACACGTCCAGAATCTGGAGATCCAGGGATGGAGGCAGGGCACAGGTGGGTGTCTGACTCATAGTGTTCCATGCGGGTGAGTTTGGGGTGTGGCAAGCCACGGATTCCCGTCGGTGCCTGGGCCACACTGTCCTGAGCCTCAGGGGCCGTGTTTCGACGATACAGTGACTGGTGCTGATGGACTTTATCTGCCCAGGAAGAGCCACAGAGTGCTGCACAGTCTTCCGAACAGGACCGGTCCATCAGCTTTGGAGAGGAAGGGTCATGAGTCTCTATACTGTGCCTTCGACACAGGAGAGGTCTGCCTGGACCAGAAACTGTCATCCCATTCATCTCCGAGACTAACTTGTCCTCCTCAGCTAAATCGCCCTCTATCCGCTCCGCTCTCTCAGCAAGTACTGAAGGAGCCACCAGACCCCATGGCTCAGAGTTCAGTCTTTTCAGAAGCTTACGGGGCGGTGGTCTCCTCTCCACTTGTGGTCTGCTGGAGGGTAGCGGGAGTGCTGAAGTCACGGCAAAGCTGAAGATACCTTCCTCCTCCTCACCGGGGGCAGAGCCAGAGGTATGGATCTCTACCTCAGATGGAGACATGCAAGCAGGGGAAAGCTTGTCCACTATACCCGGAGATGGTGGGGAGTTCAGGTATTGTTTAGTCTTTTTAGTGCCAGAGGGAGATGTATCGCTGGTAATGATGATGACCTCTTTACCTTTGGCTTTGCAGGCATCCAGCAGGACCTGAAGAGTGTCCCTGTCACCTTTATTAATGGCATGTACAAGTGCAGAGGCCCCTGAATAGTCTTTCAAGCTGGGATCAGCGCCATTTTCCAGCAGCAGTGACACTACCTCTTTGCCTGCTTGTTCTGCACATGCATGCATCAGCGCGGTCCGACCCGATTTGTCAGAGATGTTTGGGTCCGCTCCCTTCTCAAGGAGGTACCTCACCATTCTCTGTCTGGTCTGCGGATCATCGTATCCTGCCAGACAGGCTGCTATGACCGGCGTCTCCCCTCGCTCATTGCCTTCATTAATATACGCTCCGCCCTCCAGGAGGAGGCGAGCGAGGCGGAGTTTGCCCTGGAACACTGCTTTCAGAAGGGCATTGCCCTCCGTGTGCAAGGCCCCTCCATCACCCATGATGTCTCGCTCTCCACCCCTCTAGAATCCCAGAATCCCCCACCCCTCTCCTCCTCCGTCCTCAGCAATGTCCGGACATCCTGGCTCAGATTCTAGTGAACCTGGAACGAAAGCAAATAAAAATGTTGGAGTTGACATTTGAGTATTGCAAAAGAACACTTCCAACTCCAAAATCACAGACACTGAAGTGACACGAAAATGGTTCCACAAAATTGAGAACTGAAGAACTGGCATCTTTTCAATTAAGTGGGAATTTGTGGAATTGATAACGCCCAACAGGAGGCTGAATAGTAATCTGAATTGAATCTGACAGTAAGAGCAGTTTCAGTCCAACCAATCATTCAATTATTTTACATTTTTCGTTTAATGATTCATTTATTCAAACCCCTCCAGTGATTGGTCAATTTCATTAAAGCAGTGTTTGTGAGCTTTTTGTTTAAGCACCACCTACTGGAAAAGAATGAATGATCATTTTCACTCAGACAAATACATGTATCTATTTAAGAAATATTGATATATGAATTATATATTGCATATGTTTCTTGAATATAAATGTAGGGGTGTGTATTTATGTATACATATACAGTAAATTTAGTGCACACACGTATTATGTAAACAAACGTTTATTTTGGATTCTATTAATTGTGATTAATCTGTTTGGCAGCCCTAATTCAAATGCAATTCTGAATTACAATTTAACTCTCTATACAGTAATATAGAAATCTGAAATCACATTATTTTAATCAGAGTCTATATTGTATCATTAGTATCACCCAATGCATTGACTAAAGTTAATGTATGAAGCCTTATAGTAAAGTGTTGCTGTCTACTCTGTTCTGAACACTGTGTCCTGTAGGCTGACACTTTGTACAACCCTGTACTCTTTAACACAGTCTCCTCTCCATCTTCTTTGTAATGAAAGGCAGGAGAGGGATGATAATGACAGTCCAGTAAAGAAAAGAAAATTGAATTTCTGAGTGGTGCAAAGAGCATAAAGACATGTGACAAGCACAGTCAGCACTGCACACATACATATGATTAATGACATGCATTCAACTTACACACAGATACCAGGCATTCACTAAAACACAAAAATTATGTTCTTTCTGATGTATTACAAGGTTTACCAAATAAACCATATTTATAAAGTTTAACAATTGTTCTTGACAATACTGGATGTTTTTTGGACCGAAAAAATCTGTGTGATCTGGTAATAGTGTGAAAGATGGTCCTACTTTTAAACCTACTTTGTGAAACCTTTCCATCACGAGCTTCTTGGAAGGTGAGCAGTCAGATCATTACACTAACTATCTTGGTAAGATGATTAGAGCAAGCGACAGGGTGCGTGGCAGGAGGGCATCCAGTCCAATAACATTAACATGCCGCAGCCTTCGAAATCAGCTTCAACCTATTTAAAATTCAGTGAGCCCAAAGTCACATAGCATATTGATACAAGCACTGTGAGGATGAAGCCCCGCCTCTTCTCAAACAGAAACTGATCAATGAGCTACACAAATGGGGAGGAAAGGAGAATGAAATTGGTTTGACTACATGTTGCGGTCGATCATGTAATGTCACAGACAGTTGTCAGGGAGTGTCAGCTATGGACACTCGTGACATTAAGTGACTTACCTGATGTCAGTGGGGGAAAGGAGAAACTAATTGCACACGGTCAAAAACTAAGATGTTGCACTGGATTTTCTTGCCATTTATGTTATTATTCCTTCACAGTCTAATTAATTGAAGACACAGAAACATTTGTCTTGATTTATTCCTAGCTGTCTTTCTCGCTGTGCTCCTGAGCTATGCAGAGATGTACTGGGACTAAAAAAAGCACAGGACCCGTGCTGACCCAGGACAAGACATAACGGATAACAACCCACTACAATGTATGTACACTACCCTTTAAATGCTTGCGCTCAGTCATTTTTTATTCATTTACATATTTATTTTGGAAAAATGCCTAATTTTCTTTAGCAAGAATTCACTAAATAGATTTTAGTGCAAAATTATGTATGTACAGTATATAATACAATGTATTGGCAAATATATTAACTTTCTTACACTGAAACTCTTAGTGCTTTGATAGGTAACTGATATATAAAAACACAAAAGCACAATTATTAAAAAAAATGGCTTTTTTGGATGGATATTAATTCAACTGACTTGTATAGCATGGTTTCTTAACCATATGTTCAGTCTAGAAAGTGAGTGAGTGACTTCTGTGCTGCACTCAGCGCTGCTTTACTGAGCATTGCCTATATCACCAGCATACGCCAAGATCTGTGGCTTAAAAGAGATGCCTAACGATGTAAATAAATGTATTTATACCTGTTTCAACTTGGCTTCAACATCCCCAAAATCAACCAGCCCCCAGAAGTGGTCCCGATGCTCCCTATAGTCTATCTCTGGCGATATGAAGAACGAAGGAACGTCGAGAGCGTGCACAAGCTGTGCAGAATTCACATCCTGCATCACACCAACACACCCACAGACCCCGAGCTGCTCCTCCTGCCTGCCTTCTTAAGGAATTCTCTGTGATTTCCGAGCCAGCTAAGCCCAGGAGAGCAAGAGGAATGCCATTTTTGCATACTGATTAAGGGAGGTGGAGAGGAACAGCGAGAAATGAACTGTTCTTTGAAAGTATAATCATTAAAAAAAAATAAAAAATCAGTCTTTAAGAGACTGGGGGTCTCAGAGATTCGAGACAGCGAGGTTAATCTCCCTCCTCACACACGGGGAAGCATGCATGACTCATCTTCATGATAGACTCACTGGAGAGATGTGGCAGGGATCGTCTCTCAGGATATCAGCCTGCTGAAACCCACAGCGTCCTTACATGTATCCTGACCTGACATGTGCATTGTGACCAGCTTGTTTTAAACGCTCCAATGAGAATTAAAGAGAAAAAAAAAAGAGAAGCCAATAAAATTCGTCATCACCTTTACATCACAATGAAAAAAACAGAAAAGCTTTTCCTTTGTGTTTTTTAAAAAGGTTAGATGATCACATTGTCAAAACGATACTTATTCAAACATCCGTGAAAATGCCTGCGTTATGCATGCTAGGCCAAATAATATAATAGCCAAAACACAAAACCTTTCAGTTTTTTAGTTTAAACTAGTGTTATTTAAATGCCTGCATACAAAAATGCCATATTGGTTAAAGAACATCAGCCAGGGCTTTTGTTCTAATTCATTTTATTTTAAAATATATAAAAATATAATCAGTTTCTGTGCTGAATAAAAAAACATATTGTTGGCTCTGAGACAAATTGCTTATGCTCAAATGTTGTTTTGGATAAAAGCGTCTGCTAAAAGCACGAACATAAATGTTAAGGTCAGGCCCTTTATACTGAAGTTTAATTATATCGCTCTTCTCAGTGATCATAATTCACAGATGTTTTTTGCTTAATCATACGTCTGTATAAAAACATTCAGACTTTGGTCAAGTATTCAGTCACAAACTCACAATGATATTAAGATCCAAAGTGCAGTTTGTTTCATTTCAGTTTACATGCATAGTTTCCTATGATTTTTTTTCAAGCTTTCTAGATTTTGGGGCAGAGCTAATATATCCGAA
This sequence comes from Puntigrus tetrazona, assembly GCF_018831695.1. Classification (NCBI taxonomy): domain Eukaryota; kingdom Metazoa; phylum Chordata; class Actinopteri; order Cypriniformes; family Cyprinidae; genus Puntigrus; species Puntigrus tetrazona. The sequence goes on along the minus strand of NC_056714.1, from coordinate 20,249,467 downwards.
TATATGCATAAAAGATGCATACAGATATGTATGTACATGCAGCTACTGCAATTCTGCTCCAACATCTGTGTTTTCTAAATAATAAATTGTACTCTAGTGCAATTTGCATACTTTATGGATACTCTAGAACCACAAGGGTTATTTATACACAGACTGATTAAACAAGCAACACCTGGTACAATGCAGGGAGGGACTGTGAACATTACATTTGCCAGATGCTTTATTGAAAAACAGCATTCAAGGTATAAATGTGATCAGTTTTGTCTTTGACCCTCAAAATAGAGGTCTTGGTGCCAAATGGAACAAGACTTGCTTGAAAAAAAAAAAACATTACAGACGTCTGATTCTTCAGTTGTGTAACTCCAAAATGGATGTTATGTCACACACGACATTTTGAAGATGACATACTTTTTCCACTCTCTTTCAATTCATAAAAGTGGACAAGCAACTGCCATCATCTTTCAATCATGTCAACATTTCTGTGGCTTTGTTCAAACAAGCAGTATTTTGGACAGAATTTTTGTTTCATTTTTGTAGCCTGAACGGTACACAAAAATGTAAAAATGTAAAAATGTAAAAATGTAAAATATATATATATATTTTTTACAGGCCTAATCCAACAAAATAAATAATACATGTAATTCAATATATTTAAAAAAATTTTTTAATAAAAGTAAAAAAATTATGCAATAGAACTTTTTTGTATTTTTAAATTAGGAGTTCATAAAAGAACCTTTTACTAGCATGGAGAACATTTTAATAACATAATAATCTTTTTCAACCAGTAAAGGTACTTCATGCCAATATTGATGCCAATAAAGAACCTTTATATTTAAGAATGCAACTGTATCTGAATTTACTCAGAATAAATAACCAGCGAGAAAATATTTTTATGCTTAATATATTGAGAGAAATTAAAAATGTTTTTTTTTTGACTGATATGATTTATCATGCAATCCATAATTGATTCTCTTATTTTCCTGTTTTCAACTGCGAAGTTGCTTTGACTACCTATGCATAAAGCTCATTTTCTCTCGCACCTGTTGTGTATTGAAGGATGTCAAGATGACATCATCAAAATCAATATTAGGTGAATTTGTAAATATATTAGATACTGCCTTCGCTGTTTGCACAAGCGCGTCCGATTTTAATCACTTGAAAATGACAGACAAGCAGACAGCTCCCAAGATTGGATCTGATAGATGAATCGGATTTGTGCCATCTGAACAAAGCCTTTGCCCTTCCCAGCATTCCTTATGGATCTTTGAGTGTGTGCAGATCAGCGTAGTGGAGAGCCGTTCAACATGACCAAAATAAACTTGCCAATTTAGCAGCATGTTGAAGAGCGCTTGCTGAGGGTCTGGGTTGTCTTGTCGGGACGAATCGCATCTAATTCTCTATGCGCTCCCGACAGATGATGGAAATGAATATCATGTCTTCATTCTCACGCCTCTGAAAGCCCCCACCCCTGGCTTTCTGTTTTACGTAACAGCAGTGTGTGTGTGTGTGTGTGTGTGTGAGACTCAAGGCTGCATCTGAGGTTGCGCGAGGGGGCCCGTGACCAGAAAGGGCTGCGCAGTCAAGCGTTCTCGCCCCACCAAGAGCGCCGTGGTGCCTTTGAGCCACTATTTGCCTCATTAGATCACACGGATCAAGGCAGGTGCAATCACTTTTACAGCAGCTGAGAGAACAGCATCCATCAGCGGTGCACCGATGACCCTTTGACCCAGTCGCATCAGAACTGCTGAGGCAATTTATCACTCATATTGGCAGCTTCAAAGAGAACCATGCTGCAGAGGGCCAATGAGATTATCTCCTTCATATTAAATGTCCTAAGCGTTCCCGACACATCTTCTGAACCGCCGTGTGTTTAATCCGTATTGTTCACCGTGGCATATTTAGGTACTGCTGTCATTCTCAATGCCACACATGTAGTAGCAAGTTCGTTTTTGGTCTGTAATGAGATGAATGACAACAAAACCACTTGACTCGGCTAGACCGAGTGTTCAGTGATTTACAGAGCTGAGAATGAATTTTCCTCCAATTCGATAGCAATCTGTGCGTCTCCTTTCACGCAACTGCACACAACCGCATACAGATGCATTCTTCTCTGCCCTCGAACCGCAGATGTCAGAAGTAAAATACGGTTGTATGCAGACAGAAAAAGCAACTTCACGAGTTCAATGCAGAAATCTGATGATTTTTACACTGTCCAGCATATAGGAGATATTGTCTTGCAAATTATCTATGATAAAAAAAAATTGTTTTTAAAAACCGTTGACATGCTGTAAAGTAGCATGTTTAAAAATCATGTTATACGATGCTTTAAAAAATTCTTTCATTATTGTATATAAAAAATGAAAACAAAACATGCAACAAATAATCTAATAGCATGATGAATAAACACTTTTAAAAGATCACATGGCAGTAATTAAGGATTTTATAACGTGAACCGGGGTGTAAAACTGAACTATCACGTTATACCATGGTTAATTTTATAGATGCAAAATATAATTTATTTTTTGGAGTGAAGTATGGCTGGGCCATCTTTTTGTATTTTTGCTAAGAATCTCTTTCATGCCTTATACTCAAAGAATGTGGCGTGCAAATAGTGCTTAAAAAAAACTCTGTCTCATGTCTAAAACATGGTATCACCATTGCTGTGTTCAGAAACCTTGCCAACAGCATCATTATTGCAGCTCAACGGTATTGTTTCCTAATATAACCCGGTAAGAAAACAAACAGCAACAATACTATGTTTTGATTCTTCCAAGTGTTTCTATTCTTCAAATCATTCGAGTAAATGCGGATTATATGTCGCTGTCCGCGGTGCTGAACGCCGTCCGCAAAACGAAGCAGCTACAGATTTTGATGCGTTACAGACTCGATTCACACCGCCAGCTGCAAATATCTTCAGCTCAGGACTATTTTTAGTCTTGAAGCATCAAATTTGGTGTCTATTCACGTCAGCTCTTTGCCTGACGCAAAGCTCCAGTGTCCACAAATGAACTTCCAAACAGCAGACACACGCTTCAAGCCTCCGTTAAGAGCGAAACGAGCAGCAGTCGACACACAAACGCTCATATTTTAAGTTTTTGTGAAGCAAGACAACGTGCATTAGAGCAGCATACGTATCGACGTTAAACCTTCTCCTTTCAGCCGTCCAGCAGATCTTCAGAGGTCCTTTTAGGAAATGCCAGAGTGCATTCCGCGTAACTGAAAAACCGAATTGCGGTGCACGAATTTGCAAGGTACATTCATAAAGCCTTTCCTCTAATAAAACATTTGCTTTTAGCTTCAACAACTCGCACCAAACGAGCCGCCAGCAACCATTTCTGATCAACGCACATGCCAGCAGAAAATGATGCTTCGCAACATCGAGCGACTCGAAAATCTCTCTGTGAAAGTGGTTTAAAATGTAAATGATAAGAAAGACGGTGCGGTGGAATGTTAAAATATCGACGCGATACGAAGGACTGAAGTCTGCTTAATTATGGCCATGCTCGGCTGAGAATAATACAAGATAGCCTATTAATGAAATCGTAATAATTATAATAGCAGTAAACCTTATCCCAAACACCAAGAGCATTTGCAAAGCAACATTTGCAGGAGAGTATCCCGAGAGAGGCTCACCGTGTATCCGCTGTCTTCACTCCATCAGAGCGGCTGATTTTAGCCCGAGAATCCAGCTGCTGTCTGCTGATCCCCGTGTCTTACATCCCCCACATCATCTCTCCTCCTGCGACCGAGAGTTTGGGAGACTCTGCGGGGGCGTGGAGTGGGCAGCGAGCTGATGCGAGGCTCCCACGATCACGCACAGACTCGCTGAGGTCCAGCTTCGCCGAGCAAACCACTGACTGAGCGACCGTTCGCGCGCACACGAGCATCTCTGCTTTCCACTAGGGGCAAACTTATTCAATTATTTTAATTCTTTGATCATTTGAAGTTCATCCCTGATTTCCTGATGCGCCCCTGCATTTGTGTTTCTCACGAGCAGACGTAAAGGATACAACTTGCTGAAGAATATTTAAACGAGTTTACCATGATGTTGATGATGATAATAATAGCCTTGTCTAAAAAAACTGAGCATATTTTGCATGCAGTGATTTGATGCATGATAACATTTAAGCAATGTGTGTTAAGTGCTTTACATAGTTAAGGCTGCTCTGAGCAGGCTCCGTGCCTGCTCTACATTCTGCGTAAAGACGCAATAGCGCATTAAACCCATGCAAAATATAAGATATGCCAGCCTTGACCCACTTAAGCACACAGTGATGAATGTAAATGATGCAGCATTGGTGCAGCCTGTTGTTGACATGACAGAGCATTTATTTTAAGATCTTTTTAATCAGCATTTTATTATCGAAGGGCTTTAATGGTATATTTGTGCAATCTGTGTAAACACATGTATGCCAGCCGTGTGCCGGCTCTGCAGAGTAAAGATGGCGCGCATTAGGCCAATGCTAAAATGCACTTACCACGCATAAGCAGAGGTGCATATTCTCCCTCGACATAAATCTGGATTTTTGCTTGCCTTTTTTTTCATTTTTGGGGCTAAATATATATCAAGGCCCTCTCTGCAAGAAAGCAGGGGGTGTGAAACAATTCTCAGACTGCATAAATACTAATTCAGTGACTATAGCTATTATTGAACACAGTTTCTATGGCAACTGATTCAGTGGATTCCAACAGAAGCGTTCCCACAGTGACATGCACATGCTGCAGGAGAGAGAGAGAGAGAGAGAGAGAGAGAGAGAGATAGTAGTCAATGTGCTCTTGCTCTCCATGTTTAGATTTAAAATACAGTATGTCACAGTATTTGAATTAATGTTTTAGGATTTATGTTGCGTTTCGTTAAAATGAGTTTACCTTAATGAAATGAGCTCATGCCTCATTTCTGTCTCTCATACTCACACACATATTTTCTGATTTTGACGGGGGAGGCTGTGAGTCAGCAATATCACGGTTAGTTTTCCTTTCATTATTTTTCTCTTTTTTTAACAAATGCAGATTTAGCTGAATTTTAACTGTTCTCAGGTTTTCTAGAAAAGCATCTGAGTGTTGCAAGCAGCTTCGTCAGAACAGATTTGAATGTAACTGTAGTGATAAATATGGGTGCTTTTGGACTTTTTTTAGAAAAGTGGGGTTTTTTTTCTCTCCCATTAGTTAATTACGCTTTTCACATGCAACACATTTTTCTTTAATGTCATGAACATTTTCACATGCCATTCTAAAATTCAATTTAAATTTGTTTAATGAAGGGATTTTCATAGCTAAATGATGTGTGTTCTAATAAATAAACAAATTTAATTTTTTTTTTTTTTTTTTTTGATGCGCAATCAAATATTTAACCTAATTTTTCTTTACACATCACATGCCTCATATTTAATGACAAGACTGCTTTTCCTCAACACTTTTGTGTCCCTGGCAGCAAAGTACACTAACAAAACTTTACTATAAGGCACAATTGTTGTACATTATAAAAAAAATAAATAAACAGCTTTTCACGCGCATAATTCAATCTTTTTTGTTTTTTTAGATAACCATAGTTTCAAAGTATTAAGTAATAATTACTAATAATTCTTATACTTATGTTGTTTTGTACATATGATTGTTTGTGATGGGAAGCGGGCGATAGAACAAGGATGAAAAGTAATATTTATAGCAATATAATTGAAAGGCATAAAATATATTAAATCATGACAAAACGTTGTTATGACAGTCAACTTTTGGAACATAATGCAGACGAAAAATAAACACATGGCTTCGCATTTGATCCTCCATCAGCGCTGTTCAAATGTTTTTTTTTTAATTGAGTTGTTCGTTCTGCATGACTCATTCTGATTAGTGTTAATTTAATTTACCGGCAGATAGAAGCGGAACCATAAGTGAACGCGCGCTGGTTTCTGGCAGGAACATTTTCCGCAGCGGCCCAAAACAAACATGCAGCTGTTTGGCGGGTGATTCTACTGCTCCGTTCTACATCAATAAATCTCCAATCTCCATGAAAAACAACTTCCTGCAATATTTACGGATTATCTAATAAATGCTTTGCACAATGAAAAGAAGTTATAAATAAAGAGGGATTTCATCGCATTTTTGTCTGTGAGTGAGCGAGGCGTTTAAACATTACATTTCGGTCTTTTATATATATATATATATATATATATATATATATATATATATATATATATATATATATATATATATATATATATATAAGTAGTATATATACTATACGAAATATTTACATTAGTTTGGTATTTTTACAGCAAAAGAAATGAAATAAATAGGCTAACCTTATACCAGCTGTATGGTTAATAATGTGATGTGTGGTGATTGTGTCTCAGATAATGGCAGGAAGGGGCAGAGGGCAGCTTACTTTCTCTGTGGAGATTGTTGGAATCGGTAAAGGAGAAAATCTCCCGCCATCCTCCGTCCAGCCGACCCCTCTATTCCCTGTGAGTGTTTCGAGATAGAATAAATACTCATTATATTAAATGCATTTGTCAGACGATTTTATCCTAGCAGTTTACGTAGTATTCATTGCACTTGTATTACCCGAGAATCTAACGCAGGTGTCATGCTCTACTCTTTGAGTCATCAAAACTTATTTACAAACATAAGTGTAGTTTAAAATGATAAAATACTGTTGATCATTGACAGAAATGGTTGTTAGATATAAGTGAAACGTAATTAAAACATTACTTAATTATAGCATTACTAGATATCGCTTATATAACTGATTTATGTGTATGGATGGACGGAGAGTTAACCGTCCCGGCAGGTGCTTGTTTGACCCCTGATACTAGACAGATGTGTGTGAGCCGTGCCTCCTCACTTCTGTTTGATGTTTCAGCCTTTGGATCAGAAGCCGGTGCCCCTGCAGGCGGGCGAGGAGGCCGAGTACATGCTGGCACTCAAACAGGAGTTCAGAGGAGCCATGAAGACGCTCCCCTTTTACATCCGTCCAGCTGCACCCAAGAAAGGTCAGATCGGAAGACGCCCTGCATTTCCTTGCCATGCAGACTTTAGGAAGACCTATATTTGTATTCAGAGTTTCAGACTGTGCTAATTTGTAACATTTTTCAAAATGTATTACATTTTCCTTATTTACACAGATAAAAGATTAAAAAAAACCTACTGAATTGAATTTTTTCCCAGTACCTAAACTGGTCTATACCAGTTACATTTCATGGTAAATGTCCACAGTAAGTGTAAAGACCCCTTTCTGGAGCGGTGTGTTATTACCATTTTGAAGTTATTTTGTCCTGTCGACAGATGTGGAGCGTTACTCTGACAAATACCAGAAAACTGAAACCTCTGAAAGCAGTTTGGAATGGAAGCCAGGTGAGTGATTTATCACAAGCCATTCACTTCGGTGCTATTTTAGCATTAATTATATGCTATTACTTATTATAGCTTTGCCATAGCTTTATTACAGTCATTATAAATATGTTTATTATAGTTTTGAATTATATTTTAAATTTATATTTAACGGTTTTCGTTTATTTTGTTTTAATAATTGCGCATTTATGTGCTTAAATTGCACAAAGTTTTAATAATATAGTCACAAGATATAAACTGCATGCTTGTATTTAAATTTACTAACCTTTTCTGTGTATAGTTGTATGCAATTTTTTTACTTTGTATTTATGAATACAATCATATAATACACAATTTATTAAACGTTTTATTACATTGTTTTTATTACAATTATTAATATGTTATAAATATTTTAAATATTATATAAATATTATAAATATTTTTATATTATTATAAACTGAAGAATTAAGTAAAAATATATTTAAATATATTTTTATTTTAACAGTGTCTATAAGTAGATTAATTCAGTTCTTAAATTTATGATTTTTAGCTATTAATTTTACAACTTGATCTTATGTCAGTTAGTCAACAATATATACATTTCATTTAGTTTTTTATCTAATAATTTTTTTTTCAACAATTTCAGTTAACAATTTTTTTTAACAATATCAGCACTTGATTCAGTTGCATCGCCGCACACTTGTGTGATCCTCTACATCTATGTGTGTGTGTTTTAGATTGGAAGCGTTTTCCGAAGGAGCTGCGCTTGAGAGAAAAGAGACCCCTGAGAGACAGTGAGTGTGTCCGTCGCCGTTAACTGGCTCATACTCTCTAGTACTGGACATTGTGTTCTGCTACAGTCGAGCGGAAGACGCCCAGTCCAGGAAGCATGCGTTTGTAAATGTGCTTTTTAAAGCCCAGATAAGGGAGCAGGTGAGGCTGATGTGCTCATGAATGAGTGTGTAAAGATGAGCCGAACCGGCAGGTCTGCGCTTCGCTCTCTGACTCATCGGCGTCTCTGGGGAAATCAGAGAGACGGCTCTCAGCTGCGCTGCACACACATCTCCGAAATGAAAGAATGGAGAGAAAGAGGAGATGAGAGCGGCATGAAGGTTTAGGCTTGAAGAGCGTCTGTCACCAAGAGAGGAGAGACACGAGACTATTTTTAGTGTCTTTTGTCAGAAGAGCTGTGATCAATGAGTTGATGTTATTATGGGATGATGTCGCTGATGTCATTTCCACAGTCAAACACGGTTTGCGCTCATATTGTTGCAGAAAGCCAAGCTGTTCCCAAACGGCCCAAACAGCCACGAGTGGACAAAGAGGAGATCATACACAAACTGGAGGTGCGCAAATGTGCAAAAGTTTGAATCTACTTTATCGCGCGTTCGCAGATGTAATGCGCGCGTGAACAGAATGTGTGTTTTTATTCAGACTCTGGAGCAGAAAGAGGAAGACAGGAGTTCGGACGAAGAGGAGGGAGAGAAAAAGAAGCCAGAGGAGGAAGAGGCTGAGGGAGAGGAAGAGTATGATGAGGAGGAATTTGAGGATGTAAGTTATTTTATACTGTTGTGGTATTAAGTCAGTATGTTTGATCAAGATCAACAGAAAAAATTAAGAAATGGAAAAAAGTTCAATAAATGTATCATTTTAATGTATTTAATAAGCCCAGTTGATTTGAGCTTAAAGTAATATTTTAGGTTTAATACCAAAAAGCCTCGACTAGCAGCAGTGTAATTTTAGTATTTTTTAGATTTTAATATTGTATAGAAGCAACAATATTTTTTTTTACTACAATTTGCATACATAAAGTTGTAGCAATTTTAGCACTTAAGTTACTTATTAACGTATTTTATTACAGTTAGTTGCCAAGGCCACATTTCATCATATTTTATTTCAGCTTTATTTTAAATAACACGTTTTAGTTTAAATATTAGTTTGGCTGCATATGTGGAAAATGCATTGTTTCGACGCGTCCCTCCTTTTATTTACCAAAAAAGGGGTCAAATCTCGGGTACAGAGAGACTCTTACAATAAACGTAAATTAACAAATATTTAAATACTCAATAGTTTAATATACTGCAATTGTTATTATACAATTGTTAAACAAAAGATCTGTGTGCTTTTATAAACTCATAAGCTTCAGATTTCTGCTTTAAAACCCTCCCATTTACTTCCTCAGGATAACCTTGATTTTGACCTTTTACAAAGGATGCACTGAAATTGCATGGCATTCAATATTATATCGCAAATGCTATTGATTGAGGTGAACCTGTATTTAACCAACATTCGATATAGGTTTTAGCCAGTTAATCCTATGTATGTGTGTGTAACAGGAAACCGATTACATCATGTCCTACTTTGACAATGGAGAGGAGTTTGGAGGAGACAGTGATGATAATATAGATGAAGCCATTTACTGAAGCAGGCGACGGCGGCTCCATAGCGCCCTCCTCCGTCCGGCGAGTGTCTCTGGAACTGGGTCTGTCCCTCAGGACCTTTCTAGCTTGGATCATTATGTTTGGCAGCTGATGTTAAAATCTGTATGCAGTGGATTTCCTCTCATCCCATCGGTTGGCAGGGCGGCTGATTGCTGACAAAGAAGGTTTGAATCCGAGGGTTACGGGCTAGAGGACATCGAGGCACAAACTTCTCTCTTGATGCAGCTATACCTTCTCAGAGCTTTGTAAATAATCGTTTTTTAACTGGAGAATCGTTTTCATACCTGTTTTAGTACAAGTTTTAGACGGTTGTATTTATCTAAACAGTTTTTATACATCTTAGATTTGTGAAAAAAGGCCGGTAAATGTAGATTGTTCTATTGTGGATGTTAATCACATAATATTTTGTAAAGTTTTAAGTCATGTATAAATATTAATGTTACTGGCATTTTATGTAATGAAGTCGCACTGTGTCATGACTTTTTCTCATAGATAGATGAGCAGTTCTGTCATGTGGCCTGCAGGAGGTGTGATACTACATTAAAGTACTTGTGGCACAATCATTTCAATTTTATTGTGTTGGCCTCCTTATGTTTCTGATCAGTATACACACCAATAAACACACATATTTGGGAACGGCAATATTATTAAGGTGTAAAAAATTGAGCACTTGCGAATAGCATAATATCTGCATCTTGAAATAATAAAATTGGATTATTTCTTGAAATAAACCTACACTTTCTTGCATAAAAATGGGATAATCTGAGTTATATATCGTTATATATATATATATATATATATATATATATATATATATATATATATATATATACATATATAAATAATTACTGTAATTATAACTATATAAAATATGTTTGTAATGTCAAATATATATATTATTTTTATTAAGTGTGTGTGTGAATTAAGGTATAGCAGTAAATGTCCTTGGATTGGTTGAATCTCAGATCTGACGTGTACGAATCTTTCTTTCGCGTCTCTGGAATGTCATTTGACCAGATGCAGCTGAAAAGAATCCAAACAGTAAGAAAATGTCATGTTCTTTTGAGCAAATGATCAACAGAGGGGAAAGAATTGTTCTTGACGTGACTCTTCATCTCGAGAACACTCCACCGGTCGGGCAAATTTGCTGAAGATGAATTTAGTAGCTGACTCAGGCGTGCTTTACAGAGGACAGGCAGAGGAATCCTTCCAGGAATAAGCCTGGGCTTTTATTCAAGGAAGCGGATAGCAGTTCATCTCCAGTGGAAGATTACGGCAGCCGGAGATGACTGACATAAGAGCAGTCAACCGAAGCTGCTGCAGTGATATATACTCACACTCGACGCCAGCTATCAGGAGATATGTATTTTATTAATACGTTTATAATTTAATACATTCAATTAATTTAAAGATATCCTGATATTAGACTAGTCACGCTGTTGAGCTCAGAGTTAAAGACAAACGTCAATAATAATGTACAGCCTTTGTATTTTAAGGAAATAGTGACATTTTTAGAAGACAATTTAGGGACCATCATAAGGGGGCAAACTTCAGTGGTCAAAAACAATACAAACTGTCTAATGGCTGATTCTAAATCTGTTTTTCATAGTCATTAATATATGTCTACAGCCTCACAGTGTACCAGTTGTTTAAATATTAATATGTATCATATTTGAATATATCTTAAATGTTAATGAATCGCACCACATTTGCATGCTTTTATAACAAAGAACTACTGAGAACACAATGGACACAAATCAGACATCAGTGTGCTATGTTTTAATCATTCAATTTAAGGTTTTAATAAAATGTAACAGTGGTGACTGGGGACATGCAAACAGGCTGATATTCAGAAATCAAAAAATGTGTAATATATTCTGATTTATTTTTAAATGATATTTTCCTTTACAGAGAACTACAATACATCCATTGAATAATATGTCTATGTTCGGCATGCTTGCAGAGAAATTTCAAGCTAAAAATCCCATATATACTACATCGTAAAAATATTTGCTCGTTTTTTTGCTTGTTTTTTTTGTCAGCAATATCCACGTAGCTTTCCAAATCTTCTGGTTGTTGTTTGTTTGTGTTTAATGCCATTCAAGCTTATTTCAAGCTATTTTCATGGCGAGAAATATTATGTTTTTACAATTTATTTTTGCTAGAAATTCCAAAACTGTATTCAACTCTGTTCAAAATCTCTTCAAAAGAGTTGACTGAATAAAAAAAAAGTTTTCTCACAGAGTTAAAACAAAAATCGAATAAAACATGCTTAACGGATAAAGGGATCCATTTCCTCTGTAGGGAGCGCATATGACCTCCCGAACAGCAGGTGTGCACGTCTGCAGCCAGACCCTGAACTCCCACAGCAGAAGAGAAGTGATTACCAGGCCTAGACGCAATCTGTCTGCACAAAACTCACATTTCTCAAAAACCTCAGCAGATTTCTGCGGAACTTAAACGCTTATGAGTTCTCAATGCTTAACGCGTGTGTTCATGAAATACTTTGACTAATGTGAGAAGAACTTCCGCTCGTAAATATCTCTCATGATTTTTTTTAGTGCACAAAGCAATAGTTATTACAAGCACAGCCCTTTTCACTTCACAAGAACTTAATTGGTGGACTGGTGTGTGAAATACTTGTGGTGTTTTTGTCAGCTGTTTGATCTCTCATTTTGACGGCACCCATTCGCTACAGAGGAACCACTGGTGAGCAACAGATGTAACACTACAGAGCACTTCTGCAGTAACACTGCAGACTTTCTGAGTCTCTTCTGATCAAGAAACAAATTAATCTACGTCTTGGACAGCCTGAGGGATAATTTAATTTCAGAAAATGCTTGTAGTCAGTTTGTAATCATACTGTTTTGGGTAACCATTGACTCCTATAGTTTTTTCACACTATATATGTCAGTGGTGACCAAAACAGCCTGGTTACAAAATATTCAAAATATTTATATTTTCAAAATATTTTCCTTTGTGTTCGACAGAACCAAACAATACATACAGATTTGGAACTACTCAAGAGTAAATGATGACAGGATTTTTATTTGTTTTTATATGTTAATCAATCATTTTCAATCATTTTTATTTAAAAACATTTAAATTTGGCTGAAATAATGTTACATTTACATTGAGTGTAACACTATTTCTGAGAAAATTCAAACAACATGCTTGTGCATGTTGAAATATATAAAAGAATAAGGAAACATGTTAAAATTTTATTAAAACAAAATCTTACAAAATGGAAATGGGACCAATCTGACAAATAGGAAAATCCTATGGCAAATTTAGAAAATGTAAAATGACAACTAGTTTTTGCGGTAAACATAATTCATCTTTTAATGTGGAATAAATATTTTTTGTTGTTTTTGTTGTAAATATGCCTAATAAGATTGTTACACTAAATTACATTTTAATGGGTAAATTTAATAAATCGGGGGAAAAATATTTATTTTAAAATATTTAAAAACAAAATAACAATTAATTGAAGAACACAACCTTTTTAGGAACAACAACAACAACACTTTAAAGCAGTATTACGCTTATTACTTTTCATCTTTGACCCATGTATGAACTCATTCTGCACATTTCCAATCGAATTTCCATCTAGCCCTGGTGAATACCCTGAGGATCCTTTTAAGCTGAAGTAAAGAAAAGCAAAGACACGCACTTACCAGGCAAATATTCCAGCTAAGGAGGCCAGGAGATGTCTTCTGTCCTTCAGTTATGGAAATTAGGATGCAGAGCTCTGTCTAGATGGCCGTGTGCTAAAAAACAAAAGCATTGTAAGCACGCTACATAACAATCTCCACTGCCCGGGTGAATAATTGAGTTTTATACAAAGAACACTTGGTCCAAACACACACACACACTTATTCCAGATACAAGAGTCTTTTTGACACTTGAGGACTTAGACTGTAGGACAATCTGCATGGTAAAAGCTTTATTCACGTTCACATCACCACTCATCTCATATGAACGAGGATATGAACTGAGATTATGAGGATCCGCTCACAGCTACAAATATACTTCTAACGTGTTTCAGGCAATTCATTAAACAGAACAGCTCTTGTGTTGCATTCACAAATATACAGTATGTTGCATACAGAAAAACCATCCTAAGGAGATTGTCAAACAGATGCACTGGCCAGAAAACAGAAAAGTGAGTCAGCATTCGACTCAATATTAGCCCTGGATGAGCCTGTTACTGATGCAAAGGTCACAGAAACCTGATTCTAAGATAAAACAGGCCAGCCACTGCTATTAGCATCCAGATTTCCTCCCAAACAAGGAGATCTTGAATTGAAATGCACTTGACGATCTCTTGCACACAGATGCTGGACTGTTTTGGTGTAGTCCAACAAGTAAAGAATTTCAATGAATCTGAATACACTCAGATTCTCCTTTTTATAGTTTGAACATTGCAGAGCAAAGCAAAGCAAAGCTAACTAACTTGATTATATGAGTTGATTATGGCGCTCTTTAAATGGCCTGATCAGCCTTTTTAAAGGCCACTTGCCTTTAATAGACTGGCCTCTGCCCAAACATTGTAAATTCAGTCTAGAGTAAATCTGCACGGTCATTCATACATGCATGACACGGTTTTATCCAAAGACACTTACAGTGCACTCAAAGTATCAGTGATGTTTCGTTCGTAGGCGTTTTCTGACGAATACTTTAAGTAAACTAAACTCGACAAAGAGTCAAGTGTCCTTAAAACGTGGTTTGTGAACAGACATTTCATTGGTTGAACCAGCTGAACGGCCACGCCCCTTTACTGAACGAGTCGGAGCTTTTGAATCTAATGATTTTCGTAAACAACACTGCGAAATTGAAATTAAAATAATAATAAAACCGGTTCAGTATTAACGAATCGTTTGTGAATTAGTGAATTAGGCAAACACATTTTTTTACAACAAATGTCCAACCTACTACCAAGCTACGATGTAGCTTGCTAAAGAGGGTTGCGGCTAGAAATGGATTACAGCTCCGATCGGAAATAAACAATTAAATAATTTTTTTAAGTTTTATTAACATCTACACATACCCCACGCCTGAACCTACCCCTTACAATAATGAAAAATAGTAATTGTTGTACAGTGTGGAAAAAAATATATATACGCTGTCTTCTAGCCTTAAAGGGATAGTTCGACCAAAAATGAAAATTTTGTCATTAATTACTTTATAACATTACGATTGAACCACTGAATCACATTGACTACTTTGATGATTCGGTACCCTTCTGGCCTCGAGCGTGTAAGGACCCTTGGGAGGATCAGGAAGCTCTCGGATTAAATACATAACATTTTAATTTGTGTTCCAGAGATGAATGAATGTCTTATAGGTTTGGAAAAACACGAGGGTGAGTAATTAATGAAATAATAAAAATTTTTGAACTATCCTTTTAACCCCTAAATAACAGAATCACTCACCGAATGTGAGGAACTCTTTTTAGTAGTCTAAACAGATTCAAAAGATTCGAATCTCTAGAAAGAATCTAAATAACAAAAGAGCGCTGGTCTCTAAAAATAGCTTGGGCTGAAACATGATTTCAGTCCAATTGGTTAAAAGAAGGCTGATGTAGGTGATTTGTGGCATCATTATATATATATATATATATATATATATATATATATATATATATATATATATATATATATATATATATATATATATATACACACACACACACACATGGCAAGTCCAAAGTGTACTTGTACTTGGATTTAGGGTTTCGGATCTAGAAGTACTATTTTGAGCAGTTTATAAAGTAATCCATCCTTATCATGTGAGCTAAATAATGTTGTATTTATTATGAAATATCTGCATTATGCTATTAATAATCCCATTGACATCATCTTTTACAAAATGCTTCACATTCTAGGCCAGAGTGTAAAACAAATACCAAGGTCCATGCTGCATCTGTCATTCACAGCAGAGCCCTGAGCCCAGACGTTAGTCAGCAGGACACACTGTAAAGGCCTACTTCTCTCACATAACAGTAGAGAAGCCAAAGATAACTGGATTGTGGAAATGATTAGCTGATGGCTGGAATAATTAATACTATAGCATCTTTGCGTAATAGTTTGACATTTTCAGTTTAATCTTCTCTTCAAAAGAGCGAATGGCTCACAGTATGCAGTATGCGCAATATCTCGTAATGGAATCTCAAACCTAATGAATCTCACAGAAAAAGCAAAGACTAGAGACACGGCTCTGCTTGGGTGTTTTCTGAAACTAGGTTAGAGTTCAAGCGGTGGAAACAGAGAGACATAAAGCGTACGTGAGGGGGGTCAGGAAAGACTCAGATCCTTTTTGAGAGTGCTCTAAGAAAAGAAACAGCTGCAACAGTGAGTAAACAGCCATATCAGGTGTCTGATTATCTGATCTGATGCTCCCAGGATTGCTGATGTTGTCCTTGATGCAGTTCCAGCTCAGCACGCATACTGTCCTGTATGAATAATTCTTGACAGGATGATTCCTCTCCCGTCCCACCGAAGGGTTTAAGTTATTACCTGCGTTTGCCGGTTACCATGTTAAAGGTGAAGTAACATTAGAATCACCAGATTTGCAATAACAGAAATAATCAGGTTTCCCCAAACCCTCCCCCATCTACCATTGGTTGACGACCTGAACAAATAGTTAAGCCCCAAACTCCCACCATTGGTTCAGCCTATGTTGCTATGCTTAAACAAACAAAGCAATGTTTTGATTGCACAGTGTCTGTATTTTTCAAGGAAATCAATTTTCCTATTTTTGTGAAATGAAAGAAGATATTTTGAAAAATGTTTGAAACCAAAGACTGTGTATGGTCTTTGAAAATAAATGATGGAACTAATCTTTAACATTCTTCAAAATATGTAGTTTTCTGCATCCCGCATTAAAAAAGGACATGCGTACATACAGCTTTGGAATGAGATGAGTAAAAAATGAGTAAATAATAAATACACTATCCATTTAACATATTTCACCGATGGGATTGTTTTGCATCACTACATTCCTACACTATTATTTCTTTCTTCTACAACAGAGTTGAGAAAAGACAATAAACAACTTTGACTCAAAGTGTTAAGGCTTATATTATACCTGTCCATCACAGAATAGATTCCCTGGCGGTAAGCAGCATTAGTCAGCAGGCCGACATGTGCACCACTCACATTACTCTGGAGATACTGAAGATAACTGGGCTATAGCAAAAATGAAATTAAATGAAATTAAAATAAATGAAAAAAACACACACACAGACAACTGTTTTTAATAGCAAGATTCGGGGTGAATTAATCACAATAAGCTTAACAAGCTTACATAAATGTCAATGAAATGTACACAAATATATAGAAAATCTATGATCAATGATTGTCTGACATTTTCACTTTAAAGTGCTCAGCAAATGCAGAGAGATAAATGGCAGCACATGTTTGGAGATGCCTTCTTTTCTGGCCTATGCAGTGATCTATTTGTCTCACACGACAGCATGCAGTGGCATTACACAATTCACGACAGCTTACGGCAATGTGCAGAAAAATCAAGAGAATGCGATTCAACTCTGGATTTCGGAGCAAGGTTCAAGTTCAAGAGCTGGAAATGGAGCGAGTACGTGAGCGAGATGGAGGGGGGTCAGGAGAGGTACAGTCCTTTTTGAGAGAGCGCTATAAGGAGGAACAGCTGCACAGTGAGTAAACAGCCGCATCAGGTTGCTTATGTCTGATTTAATGGTTCCAGGATTGCTGATCTCGGCCTTGAGTCAGTTCCATCTCTGCACGCATGACCATTTTTTCACCTATTATTTTATTCTCTGCCTTTTATTAATGTTTTTGCATTACATTTAGCAACACTTTTAAGAATACAACTCTCTTAAAAATACTAAATAGAAGCATTTTCACTAGTAAATGTGAGATATGGTATCCATATGTTAATCCATATGACAATAAGCACAGAATACTGTAAGTGCACTGTACTGTAAATGGTCTGATCTGCCTTGTGAGTAAGTCCTAGTTACCAGCATGTTCACTTTGCTCAGTTGGATTGGATCTTACATAACTGAAATGCTATTCTGAACACACACCCAAGGATGGAAGTGCTTTGACCATGAGGAAATAGCTCTTGAATATTTTCCAGCCAGAAAATACTCCCTTCAGATACACACAACAGGTGCTACGTGTTTTTGTCTCCAGCTATGAAACCTTTCCTCTACATTCATCCTTATGCCAGGAGTGCAGATCTCTACACTCTATGCTAATGCAACAGATGTTAAACAACAGATGTTTCACAGAACACACTTAGTACAGTAACTGGGGAATTTTACATGTATGTAATTATATTTAGTACTCAAATAAATAGTAATGGTCCAGGATAGACAGAACTTACGTTGCTTTCGAGGCATTTTATTAGTTCCTTGACACGCATTATAGATATGCAAAATACAGACAGATTCAGTAGACAGACAGACAGATAGATCTCATACAAATGACAGTTGATTCAATTTTATTAAAAGTTCAAATAAAAAAAGTTCAAATAAAAAAAAAATCAAGAGTATGAAAAGCACATAATCAATTTCCAATTTAAAAGGAGATTAACTTAACAGTAATACTCAATTATATATTATTAAAAACGAACTATATAATTACTATATATGCATAATCTAATTTCAATATTAAATTAGAAATACACATGCTGATAGGAAAGACTGTAATACTAGACTTAACAGCAAACCAACAGCTCAGCAAACAACTCAAAATGATACATAATTGTTTCCGCTCAAAAAATGCATCACATTTTTGTACATTACAAAAATATTGTCCCTCTAACCCGAAGGCTTTTCTACCGCAAACACTTTCCAATTTGAAATAAGTGCAGACAGAATATTGTACCAATATGGCAAAATCGTAAATATAAAAACTCTCAGATGCTGAGGATTCTTCAGAATTAAACACGAAGACATCCACGGTCATTTTCAAGAGGTGGGTTCTTACGTCAGCGAAACAGCTCAGCATCAGACGACTTCACCGACGTGCGATCAACCAGTTCCTCGCGTGACATAGCATTTCATAGTCCGCAACTCTGAAGTAAAGTATGCATGGTCCTTCAGCCGCGTCGTTCCGAAATCTGAATCTCCCCGCATTTGATCTTCTGTTAGAGCATGTTCTGAAGGAGAACTCCCACTTCCCATGCAGTCTTAGTTTTGCTGTGTAATCAGAAGAAAGACAGACACAATCCTTAGTGCATTCCCAACTATGGTTGAGGCTGTGTTTTTATATGTCTATTTATATGTACCTCGGTGTATGCTGGGGGAGGGGGGAGTGCATGAATGCGCATGAATATAGGACTGTCATCCTCGTCGTAATCATCCAGGAGAGGGATGAAGGAACTGTCCATGCGGTTGTCCCGGGAGATCTCGCTGTAGCTGGGTGGAGAAGACGGAAGTGACAAGCAGGTGCTGGAGGTGCCACTGCCGGTTTGGCTGCTCATGCTGCTGGTGCGACTGTTCATGCCGTTGTAGGGGATTGTCCCGATGACCAGAGGAAGATCTAGGATGAGCTTCTCACTTCCTGGGATATGCAAGTAGATCTGACCCCGGGGAGAAAGAGATGACATGCGCACTTTAAAAATTAAGGTTCCAAAAAAGGTTTTTGCATTGATTGTAGATCTATTTTTAGTGAAAAGTTCTTAAAGAATTCTCTTAAAGAGTGTGAAGAACAATTAGAACCTAGAGTCCTAAGCATCTGCACTGATAATCAAGAAATTGACTCACCCTCAGACAATAATCAACGTGGATAATGTCACAGCCCAGGATGGTTGGCTTCATCTTTGGCACACGAAGCACTCTCCCCTGCCACACGTCACACATGCCAGAGATGATGTGGTCTCCCCTAACAGAAGTGAGCTTCTCATGAAACTCTTTGATGCGGCCGTTCGCCCGGTAGATGTGCTTAGCAATGATGGCGGCTTTAGGAACGACGATCCGAGAGCAGGAGTTCTCAAACTGAGCATCGATGCATATGTCTTCCCCTTCACAGTAACCCTTCCGGCCTATGTGAGCCGCCACAGACACGCTGCCATCGGGAATAAACATGCAGGTGACTTTCTTCTGCTTCGCTCCTGTAACTGGGGCCTGAGAGGAAGCAGAAAGGGCTGAATTACTCTATCGTGTTTTAATCGCATCCATTGCACAGAAATGTGAACTGTCTGGACTTAATCACCATGAGCTCTTGGGTGTTGACGTCAATGGGTTCCTCCACCTCGAAACATCGCTTGCATTCTGCATACTGATGGCCTGATTTCTCTATGATGGCCTTCACGTAGTATTGGACTGAGCCAAACTTTCCCACATAGGAGGAAACTAGTGATCTGTTTGGGAGGAGTAGATCTTATATTAAAGCTGTGGCTAAATTATCTGAATGCAGTATATGTAAAGGGGAATGTTGAAATGAAACCCACCCTGCCTGTGGAAGTTCGAACCCGAACATGAACTCGTATCTGTTTCCAGGCCTGAGAGTGATGGAGCCATCTGTATCTGTGAAGGAGAGATAGCGTTTTGAGAAACACTCAATTCTCACTCATTTAATCATGTTCAAGTCTTTTGAATGTTGAGTTTACTAAAGATTCTTCAATGAACAAGTCTTAAACTGACACTCATCCCCTCCCAACCCCCCATTTCTAAATTTACCACCTCAAACTAATTTCTAAAAGAACAATGACACCAATTAGACACTAAAATGAAATGTAAAGTTAAATTAACTATTAGAGTAAACTACTTGAACAACAGTGAGTCAAATTATGTTTTAAATACGTACTTTTACGATTTGAAACTTTTAAATGACAAATAAAGTAAGTTTAGCATATAGGCGCTAGCTAGCTTTAGAGGTGGTTACTATAGCAACAGCGCGTAGGGGAACGCTTTACGCGGAACGGTACATCGGGGAAGAAATATAGTTATTATTTATCACTTTGCTATAGGTTTCGTAAATATATTACAATGTAGCAAGTAATTATTTTTGTTCAACATATCTTTAAGGTAGTTAGCTTTGCAAAACAACTTAAAAAGCACCGCGTAAACGACCGATTGAGTTTTGCCTCACCTGTTGGCTGACGATCGAGGTGAAGAACGTCTTCATATTTCAGGTACTCGATCTCATCCCTGCAGTGCATCTTTCCTTTATTGTAATCGACCTTGGCGCATCCGACTCCGAGCAGTTTAACGGCGGAGACCTGCACCACCTCCGCCACCTCCACAATCACCTGCCCCGCCACTTTATCTCCCCCGCTGTACGCCCTCTTGTTCGGGTCCCTAAACTGAACCTCGAAGGTCTTGGGTTTCTTTGTTAGCACACCCATGTTGCCGTTTTAGTAATTGTGCGAACGTGGATTCCGATAGCGCCGCTAAACGTCGTATTATATTCCTGTTTAATGTAACTGAATTTGATTATTACTAGATGTTTTGGTCGTTTTGTTGGTGACTCTGGTCTGTCAGTAAACACCGAGTGGGAGCGGGTGGTTATATAGTTCACACGGCCGCTGCGCTGATGATGCGAGCTGGACACACATGGGCATCAGTGCTGGAGAGCCACATGCTCCTCGTGGATCTCCCCACTCGCGTCTCTCTCATAGGACACACGGGCTGTTTGCGTCCACCCAGGCCAATGAGAGCCCGCACAGAGCGCGTGGACAACTCGTGGGTAAGGGGCAGGAGCGGCTGAGGAGGTGGAGTAATTGTACGGAGTAGGGGTGGAGTATGAAAGTGCATCGGAGACTCCTGCGCCCTGCTCCAAAACAACGTCAGACGGACACGCACGTGTGACACGACACGTTCATAATAGAGACGATTTCTTTCTGAATAAAGGAATTATTTGTAGAGGTCTACCGTCGATTAATCGGCACCGATAGTTGCTGGAACTGTTATCTGTTTCCGTCAAAAATCCACGCCGATAGTTTTCCGTGCTGTGTCAGTCGTTGGAGCTGCAGAGAAGGGTCTGCTGTTCTTATACAGTGCAAAATACAACATAAATATTTATGTAATTTCAATACTGTGGCCTTTGTGTAGATAGTTATGAAGCACGACTGTTGAAATTATAGTAACACTTTACTATAAGGATCTATTCTATATCTATATCGACAAAATACGAAGAATAGTATCTTGTTAGAGTGTGTAAATTATAAAACTTAAGGATACATTTTTCAATTTTAAAGTTGCTTTTTTTAACATTAATGAACTTTGAACTAACTTTAATGATCAATATGTAATTACTATTCATTTACAGCTATCAGTTGATTATTCGGTATCAAGCCAGCTATCTTTATAGGTACAAACCACCATCAGTCGACCTCTGTTTATATGTATCTAAACTGAATAGAACCAAAATCAAGCATTTCTACACTGTTTATCCCAAATACAAATGTTTATTGTGGAAGCCGTGATTGTACCGGATGGTGATACCATGCTATTTTGATGTGCTTAGCAAAAAGTACCAAAAAGTACATGGTTCTGGACATGTGGTATTTCTAGAAGTACCTTAGAGTACCATGTAAATGCATGGTGTGGTATTATCATCTAATATCGCCACAGCATGGTACTGACACGGTATTTAATGGTATACCAATACCAAAAGATGACCAGATGTATGTGCCATGATATTTAAATAGGGTGCCATACATATTTAAGATGATACCGTGTTATTACTTTTGTACATTAATATTATCACAACCCCATTGTATTGCTATGTTAGACGTCAAAATACCATGGAATTGCCCGGGTGCGTGTCCATAAACCCTGACACATGGCCAAACACCACAATATTACCATGGTACATGTCCGAAATAACAAAGTACTGCCTCGATTCTGCCTTAATACATGTCTAAAATACCATGGTTTTATTCTGGTAAATGGCCAAAAATCACATTACCTTGGTAAATGTTCAGAATACCATGGTATTGTTCTGGTACATGTCAAAATACCACAGTATTTCCCTAGTGCATGTTCAGTAGACATTGCATTACCCTGGTACATGTCACAGTTGCATAATATGCAACATGCGCCAGGGCAGCATGTCAAAAAGCACAGTATTACATATTAAAAACTTTTGATTTTGCCTTTTACAATTTATACTGTATTGCACTGTATATTTTGTACTTTTGTGAAAACTAAATAAAGGTAAAAGACTGAATGGACATGTACAGTGAAGTACAGTGGTCATCAGAGATGACCAAACAAAAGCAACTATAAACAATCCACATGTTCAGAAACGTGTATGTGTGATGGAGACTGTTCTGATTGACGAGCACTGCCATCTGCTGACTGATCCAACATACTGGGCTCTATAGAAGATTTAGGAGGAGTCTGGTTATGTAATCCAACCATTCATCTTCATGGTCATAAGAGTACATGTATATAAACAAACAGCTGCTTACCTCATTCATTGTGCTGTCTGTCCTGAACCCTCCATCTCCAGTTACAGTGCTGTTTAAGGAATAAGGAATGCGTAATGCTTGACTCCCTCTGTTTTGTATGACTGTCTGTGTTGTACACAGTATTATCTGTCTTATACATGTACATAAAACAAGCATACAAAAGTAGCGAATGACTTTTTCAAGTCAAGTGCAGGAAAGAAAACTGCTTTCAATCATGTCATCGATAATGTAAACATTCAAGTTTATAAATGAATACCATCCAGTGTCACTCAGGTGTGAAGGACTGAGAAATGGTGACCGATTTCTGATTATTTACAAGGAATGAAACCTCCATCAACTGTGGTCCTCTCCCAGATAAAACTAAAGTCTCCTTCTCACCCCCACTGCAAAGTTTATCAGCGTAAATGATGAATTGCTGTAAATTTAAACACAGATTATAACAAAGAATCCCACAGGGAATCTTCATGGTCTTCCAAAGAACTTCTGTAGTAGTCACTGGACAAAGACAATCCATGGGAGAAAAATCTCTGGAAAAAAAAAACAGTTTCTCTTGTTAAATTTCCCAAATTCATAATTTACAAAGTTATAATATCATAAGTTTAACAGAAAAACAATTCAGTACTTTTTACTTTAATTTTGAATAAGTAACTAACAAGATGAAAATGTAAATAATGGTATTATTTTTCATATATATTTAGTATTTAATAATTATTTTTCTTTTATTTACTAATTTTTTGTTTTATTATTGTCTGTTTTCTTTCCATACTCCAAATTAAAATATTTAAATAAATAATAATAATTTAACTGCCTTAATTAAACTTATAAATATATATATATATATATATATATATATATATATATATATATATATATATATATATATATATATATATATATATATATAACCTGACAGGTTTAAAATACAAAACTAAATATAATAATAAAAAGACTAAAACAAAACTAGAAAACATTGAAAAATGAAACCAAAACTAAAATGAAAAACTTAACTAAAAATGAAACCAAAACTAAAATGAAAAACTTGACTGAAAATGAAACCAAAACTAAACTAAATAAAATATCCTGATGACCTTCATTCATGAATTGGAAACATTTTACATATTTTTTGTTTTTTTTCATAAATACACTTTTAAATAAACATTTGCATTCACGTTTGCTTGTTTTTCAAAAGTTATTCACATTTATCCAGATAAAAATATCCACAAATATGTTACATTTATAATTCACACACTTCATGTGCATTTAACACTGAAACAAATGCAACAAAATCATTTTTCCACGGCCGTTCCAGACAGCCTCTATTCACAAAACGCAAACTTCCAAACCACGGAGATGTAAACACTGAACAAAATTCTAAATATCCTTTAAATATCACATACGGCATGTTTCAGTGCGGTGTTTTTGATGTCAGACTGGGCCCAAGAAAGTACGTCTGAGGGTCTCTACAAGGACGCTAAAGACCAGCACCACCGGCAATGATGGAGGGTTGTTGCGTGCCCTGTCCGTCAGCAGGTGAACCCTATCAGGGTCCGAGATCATCGCGCGAGCGTCCTCTAAAGCGGCCACAGCTGATGCACTAGAGTTCAAATCTCCAGTGATCTGCAGATCAAACAAGCAAGCCTGGAAATACACATCCCGCACCGGAAGCAGCGAGGAGCAGTGCGCGTACTCAGGCGCGGACGGGTGCTCATACGGCGTCTCCAGAAGCTGCGAGACCGGACAGCCCCACACACACAACTGCAAGTCCTGCTCAGGCGTATACGACTCCACGATCGCGCGAGGGGAGCGCACGGACAGACTCAGCGACCGGCCGACCTGACGCACCACTATCGTCGTCCCGATGTGCGTAGCCCAGATCTCGGCGTGTCGGCCGGGGTCGTGGGAGTGCACGCGCAGGCTCTGGTGGCCCCTGCGATCGCCGCCGGTCACAGATCCGTCCACGAACGCCGGAGGAACGTTATCCAGCTCCGCTTCGTACATCTGCAGCTCTGCACACTCGCGCCAGTTCTTCAAGATAACCGTGATCTGATGGAGAACCAGAGAGCGGACAGCTGTCAGGTGCGGGACATTCAACCTGGACTCATTCTAAGCTCATGCACTTTTTAACGTTATGCATATGCCCTATTAATTATTCATGGAAAGTCATCATTAGATGTCAGGCTGTAGGGTATTATTAAGGCAGCCCTTAATGTTTCAAAGCGCTGAACAGCAGTTCTGAAAAAAACACAAACCTGTTACTTCCCTCTCAGTCGGAAGGCTCAAGTAATATCAAAAAGAGCTTTGATTTGGGTTACATTGCTAAAGCGGATAAAAGTTATCCATAGCCTTTTATAGGGCAATGAATAGTGTTTGAGTGTTACAAATAAAGCTACTTTATTGGCAAATTAAGAACCTTTAACGTCTATGGAACCTTTCCACTGCTCAAAAGACTACAGCGAAGAATAAATATTTTCTCAGCTGAACCCTTACAATGCAGTATGTACCCCCTGAGATTTTAAGTCGATTTTAAAAGATGAAAACTACATTTGTTCTAGATATGATAAATGTATGATATATTCTGACTGCATGGAACCATTGACTGAAGCTAAAACCATTGACTGAGTGTAAAATCTGTCAACTCCAAATGCCCAAAATCTGCACTTGCTCTGACTTTTGGCAACTAACATTGATGCAAATTGAGGCAAAAACTGTGTCGTGTATTTATATATTAGCTTTTTCCTAACTTCTGAATTTATCTATTTAACAATTGCAAGTTAATTGCATTATTAATGTAAACTCATAATTCTGAAAAAAGTGAAATGAGTAACATACACCTCATTTCTGAGAATTAGTAATTGTCATTACTATCCGAATACTTAACAAACTCTAAGGTGCCTGTTATATTAATTATGTAAAACATGAAGGAGTGCATGTGTGTGTATCCCCCCCACACCTTTGTGAGTATGCTGGTGTAAGAGCTCCCTCTAGTGGGTGTGCTGGTGGCCTGGATGTACAGATACTGGTTGTCTATGAGCGGCCAGGCGCCCTGCACAGCACAGGTCTGGAACTCTTCATTAAAGGTGCGGATATGAGGGTCTCCAAACACCCCGCAGTGCAGGTACTCCGGGGCCCGGCCCTCCCTCTGCGTAAACCCTTTCTCATAGAAGCATCCGTCCCCTGAGAGAGGGGCCTGGGGCAGGGGCCGCGGCTGAGCCGTGGGGCCTGTTTTAGGGCAGCGGTGCTGGATGAGCAGGTCTTCGATGCCCTGCACAGCAGAGTGGTAGGCGAGGTCTCCACGGCACGCTCGGGCCGTCCGCTGGGTGCAGAGCGCGTAGGACCGCAGGGCGCTGCAGTACACAGCATTAGCTCCTTCCTTACCCCCGCCTCCAACGACACCAATTTCAAGAGTCGCAGCCACGAAATCAGAGTTGCATCGCAAGATTCGACACTGTGCGCATACTTCGGGGAAAGGAAACAAATGAATAACAATGTTAATGGCATAGAACAAAACTAGTCATAAAAGCCCATTTTTAAGTCATCATCTAAAATCTGAATATATAAGCTTTCCATTGATTTATGTTTGTTAGGATAGGACAATATTTGCATTTAAAGCTGCCCAAATGTGTGCATAATACTAAATAAAAAATGAAGTTTTGTAACATTTACAGTAGGAAATGTATAAAATATCTTCAGGAACATGATCTTTGATAAATATTGTAATGATTTTTGGTTTTAAGTGAATTATTATTATTTTTATTTTTTTTGCAAAAAAATAAATTATCCAATAAATAATACAAACGCATTTAACAAAATGACTAAAACTTTTAAATGACTAAACAATTAAAATAAATATTATTTTAAATAATAACTACCATAATAAGTATATAAAGAATACTAAAATAAAAAAGAACCACATTATTACACAATAATATTACACAGTAATACCGTTACTGAACTTCTTTGTGAGGCTAAATAGAGAGATAAATTTCATATTTTTAAAAACATGTTGGAGCACCATAAATAAATATAAATATATACTTGTTATTCCAATCTAAAAATAAAAAAAAAAACTGAAAACATTTAAAATAGATGTTAATCTATTATTAACATACATTATTTAAGTTCACATGTATAATATTACATATATTACGTATAATATTACCATATAAGTATTACATGCGAGTAACCAAACCAAGCCAGACCCAAATCCTAACCATATATTATGTACATGTAGTTAAGGGTTAGGGTACTCAGTGTTTAAATGTATATTTACGCTGGGCACCTTAAAATGAAGCGGAGCCCACTTTTCAGGCCCTACCTGAAGGAGCACTTAACAGCAGAAGTGTTGTAAGAATGATCGCAATGTGTTTCCATGTTGCGTGTAAGTGATTCCCACCAACAGCTGATGCTGCCATTCCCACCCATACAGACACAGGCAGGACGGCCTGCTCACAGCTGCCTGCACAGGTGCTGAAGCACCCTATAGAGGACAACCAGAAGGGGGAAGACAAACCAAACAAATACGCAAACATATTACATCATATTATATTATATTAGGACTATATGACAGTATCATTTAGACGCATTTGTTTAATCTGAATTCTAAATACCAGAGCATTCACCTGACAGGCATCATACGTGGTGATAAAACAACGTGTTATACAGTTATATGGTGTCTGCAAACTTTTTTACCTCAAGATCTCATTTGATCGAGTTCCTTAGATCCATCAGAAGACCGATAATGTGCCTTGGAAGAGAAAGAGGATCTGATAAATGCCGGCGAGCGCATTCGCAGTGTTCTGGAAACGCACCGTACCCATGATTTCACAAAAATCTGGATCTAGCGTACTTAGATGATGGAAATAAACTTTTAATGCAAAGAGGATTCACAGTGCAGGGGATAATTGGCAGTTTGGACTCTCACCACTGATGCGTTATTTACTAAGACTGAAGAACAAACAGTGGTGGAACGCGAGAGTAAACTCCAGTCCTAGATGTGTGTTTGCACTTGACCAACCGCTCTTATATGAACAATCTGTCAAAACACACTTAAAGCATTGTGGTTTAAATAATGAACCCAGAGCCCATAATAATCTCAATAAAATCATATTGTAGTTCCATAGCATTTCCATCTTCATGGCAGAAAAGTTTTTTTTTTCTCCTGTCTGCTCCAACACTGACAGCCGATATTTATTCTAGCCGATGGGCCGGCGTTTACGGGAGTTGCAGGGCAGAAATAGGGGGGTCTAAATATACCCCACCGCACCGGCCTGCCCCTCCAGCACCTGCCCCGGTGGAAATAGACAAGGCTGAAAGCTCTGCAGCACAGAAGCAGGTGCGAGACGCACAGCAGAAACTCTACAGCTCTCCGTTTCCTTCTGCGGTCTAATTTCAGCCAAACGCTTCAGAATCATTCACTGAAGTGCACTGCGTGTGCAAACGGGCTGAATCTTGTGTGCCAGCACTTTTAAAGAGAGCTCGTTTCCACTCCAAACGCGTCTTAATGCTCATCGGGTACGAAACATTTCAGGAAACAGGATCCTTCTACAAACAGCTGCTTCTGTTTCGGTCTTACACAGAAAACCAAGTCCTGTGAATCGGCTCCTGCTTTCCTGTTAGACGTGTGCATTACTCTGTGTCTGTACGCTTGAAAGCAAACACATAGGGGTTTTTTTTTTGCACTGATATAAAAAATTGCATAGGATTTACTTTGATTCTATTTCCACTGAGAAACAGCTCATGAATTTTGTAATTATGACGAGTAAAATGTTGTTTCTAGTAGAAAGACTAATAATAGTGTATTTACAGCTTTTGTTTTTCGACTGTGTTTAGAAATGCATAATATCCCATTATAAGTCTTTGTCAAACTTTGCACATTATTTCACAGAATTAATAAAACTCAGTCCAGACTACCCTTTTGGGACATAAGAATATGTTGCTAAAATAAACAAATTAATTAAATGCACACAATACACTAACAGCACTAACAGAAAATGTAGAAAAATGTAGAATTATGTTGTTGTTTTTCGTTTTGTTATTATTTACCATGAATACAGTAATAATTCACTTCCACGTTGTACAGCACAGTAATTTAGAAAAAAAATACTGCAGTAATACTATGATACAGTTATCAGAAATACTATCCTATTTTGATATGCGCTATATAATTTACATCGTATACATGGGAAAAAAAAATTCAAAATCTAGATTTGTCTACTTTTTAATTCCGATTTTTATCATGTTTGCTTAAAAGTTTAAACATAACTATTCTCAAGTGTTAAGCTAATGGTATAAAAACAATATTAAATCAGACACTCATAATGAATTTCAAACTAATTTAAGCGTTAAAAATTTTTAAATAGTACTTCAATTAAAAAAAAAAAAACAATGTAAACACAGACATTGCATTATATCGCAAACAGAAACTCACAGAACCCGATGACTCTCTCCCGTGTGCCGTCGCTGAGATCTTTCTCAGTCACTTCTGACCGTGACGCGCTCGTGTGACGCGCTCGTGCGCGGCGTGACTCCCGCGTCTCGTCGCCGTCGCCGCGCGCACCTGCCCCACGCGCACCAGCTGACCGAGAGCCGATCCAATCGCTCTCCGAGAGCTGTTTGTCAACACAAATAAGTATCTTTCTAAAGTTGTAAAGCGTTCTGACATGCTTCCACTTCCGCTTATATTAAGTTTTTTGGTCATCAAATGATTTTAATCTTTCACCCTAATCATAAATACACCGTGACGCAAATAGTTTTACCCAATAACGCCCTCTTTGTTTATTCTCACGTATAGCGGCCAATAACGCGGACATTTGAAGAAAATAGCGTTGCGAAATAAGGTGGATAGCATACGAAACGTACAAAATAAAATAAGCACAAATAATTAAAGTTTGAGTATATTAAGAATATAAACCGGAAGTATTTGAATATAAGGCTTTAAAATATTAACTTGTGACGGATATAGTCACGCGTGTCCTTTAACGGTATCATAGAAAACATGTATATAATATCAAAATATGTAAAATAATGTCCTGGTTAAACTCTAAAAGGCTCTAAAAAGGTGCAGCGAGGTGCCCGGTTGTCTCTTTTCTATGTTTGGTGTTAAATGCGCGCGTTTGAGGACGTGTTTGCCCATTTTTGGCTTCATTTAGCGGATTCCTACCCCTCTAACTAAGGTCACTCAGTTTGCACTTGTTATATTTGCCGGCGGTTAAACAAACAGAAGCGAAAGCTCGCGGCTGCGGGGCGC
The DNA here is from genome assembly GCF_018831695.1 of Puntigrus tetrazona. Lineage (NCBI taxonomy): Eukaryota > Metazoa > Chordata > Actinopteri > Cypriniformes > Cyprinidae > Puntigrus > Puntigrus tetrazona. The sequence goes on along the minus strand of NC_056714.1, from coordinate 20,219,047 downwards.
GTGCGGCAGGTGGCGCTGTTGACCGGCGTGGGGCGAAAGTGCGCAAATACAGTGAGTTCGCTGCAAGTCACACGAAATCGTGCTTCAGAGTGACTGTAAACACACTCAAGTGCATCGCGAACACCAGCTTTTTACGCTAAGTTTTTTAGATTAAAACAATTTCATGATGTACGTCACATACTGATGCATGCGTAAGATGTCAAACATTGGTGCACGCGTACTGGTTTGACTGGCATCTTCAGCGTCTGGAGTTGCACGCACCAGAGTGTGATTTGGGATTGTGTGTGTGTGTGTGTGTGTGTGTGTGTGTGTGTGTGTGTTAAGAGTGTGATCTGCTCTGTTGTCTGCAGTATGCATGCATGCATCAGTGAGTTTCAGGCTCTTTGTTGGCTGGATGGAGGCGGGGCGCTGCGGGGCCGCTGGTCCTTTTGTGCCCCTCACATTTTGGGCAAAACCAGAACCGCCGCGCTACAGACGCGTCAAAAGCATGACACCGGACTATACAAAAAGAAAAACTTCACAAACAGCGACGTGATTTCAACATCGCGTTTTGGGAACGCTCTGAAATTCTGGGTGAGTGAAAAAAACTCATTTTGGGCAAGATAAAAAACTTTCTATTTTGTGACGATTGTTATTATTATTTGTTGGGGATATTTATTTTAATGACTCGTTATCTTAAACGACTTTCTTTTCTTTATAGACAGTTGTCTTTTGCGTTGTGCATTTTTTGTCTGCTGGACTACTCGCTGGTCAACAGATTACCCCGTTACTAAGCAACCGGTCGTCTAGAACGGTGATTCTCAACTAGCAGCAGGCGTTCGTCGGGAATACTTGGAACGATTACGATTTCGCGTCGCTTTAAATCTGAAAAGCAACAGAAAACAGAAGCTAAACGTAAAATATTTATCTGTCACTAGTGTATAATAAATTAATAAAAGTAATAGCGAACAATGCCTTTGATAACCAAAATGCATTAACATTTACGAATACTGAACTCACTCTAAATGTGTAAATAAATAAAATTACATATATATACACTTCTTCTACACTGTAAATCTAGTGCTACATATTAATACAAGATATACTGTGATAGTTTTATGGTAAAGGTTTCACATGCTGATCACATGGGCTATTAATAAGATCAGCACTGACTGATTACATTATTTAAGATGTAAAAAAATGCACAAAAGCATGCTTAATATTTAAAATTTCACAAGACTCAAACAATGTGTGGCTTTAGTGGCCCCATGGGTTCCAGTACCCACCTGTGCCACGCTGGCCCTCACTAAGAGCTAAAATTAAAAACATAAAATTTAAAAATAACTTTTTTTATATATTTCAAACTTAATATGTGATAACGTATTATTTTTTGCATTATTGTATTTGTGATCATCTGTTTATAGTTCTGAGGAGAACTCCCAAGTCTTTAAGAGAGTGTGTTTGTAGTCCTGGGGTCTGGCAGGTGTGGGATGTTGTGCACTGTTGTTCAATCTCCCGCCAATATTGCACTCGTCCCGGCCTCCCTGACCACGAGGAACACGCGACTCCCGCTGCAATCTCCCGCCACAACAGCCGCTTATGATGAGCACGACCGCTAGGGCGGCGCCAGCTTGCAGGTTGTGAGTATATGGCACTCACCAGCTTACTACTTACTGAATATTCTGCAGTATGCATCATACAGCCTGTACTTTTGTGCATTGCATACAGTACTCCATACAGTGTGCACTGATTACACTGCAGAGTTTGGAAATAATAATAGATAAATTCAAGTGTTTATGCATACAGAAAATTCACATGTTGTGTGCGTATATAAAGCACAAAACTATACAAGCATGTTATTCCAAACATAGCATAGATCTCTCAATTGAGTTTATATAAAATGTTCATATATTACGTTTAATATAATTTTTTTTTATTTAAATATTTCTATACATATGCTTGAGCCTAGCTTGTGGCACACAGAACAGGAGAATTTTGGGATTGACATATTAAATTGTAATTTTTTTGCCATTTTAAGAACTGATTTCTGTTTTTGTCATTTATTAATAATGATTACAGGACCATTTTGGTATTGGTTGTGTTCTAGAAAATACATCATATCCCTTTATTTCAAGACAGCTGTTAATGCAAATGGACTCTCTCAAACATACACTCATACTCACACATTATACGTCTCCGCGATGACATACGACACATAAACGCACGAAATGTAAAATAAAAGTCTTTTCTCTCATTTCATTCAGTCTCCTTATCCGGAGTGACACAGACGCTGGGTAAATCTCTCATCTGTCCTGATTGTTCGGCCCCTCGCACACAAGAGTTCAGTGGCCCCACGCTGGGTTTCAGAGGGTCTAGAGAGAGACGGAGGGCGTCTCACTCCCCTCACACCTTTATGTGCATTAGAACCTGTTTACGGTGTGAACTGAAGTCCTCCGGGACGGTATCTGGAAAAGAGCAAATTTCATGTTTCAGTTGCTTTGCGAGTGTGTTGTTTTAATGTTGTAATCCTGTTTTTTGTCAATAAACAGCTTTTATTCAGAATGTGTAGATTTTAGATTTCTTGAGAGTCTTGGGACTGTGATTTAAATATCAAAGAGTGGATTAATCTTTACCGTTACAGCGGTAGCGCAGATTGGACCAGATGATGTTCTCTTGAGAGAAGCAGAACACGCCCAGGCGCCCCCCTCTCATGGTGGTGTCAATCACAACATTGGAGTCAGCCACCATCTCTGCGCCTTCATACAGCTTCACCCTGCAACAGGAGCACAAGCCCTCTTACATGCCACAGTAAAGAACTACCGTGCAGGACTGGATCTAAATTTAATATTGGACAAATAACTAAACTTGTTTGCGATGCAACAATATGCAAAAACAACCTTAAGAGCAAATGCTGAGATTCATTTATAAGACCACAAACTGCATAAATAGAAAGATGAACAATTTTTGTATATGTATATATATATATATATATATATATATATATATATATATATATATATATATATATATATATATATATATATGCTTGCAATGTGAGTGTGTTTTAATTCATAAAAATATAATTGTTAATATTAATAATAATAGTAAATTAAAAATATAAACTACTGCTTCAGGTGTGAAGTTTTTAATAATTAAAATATTTTCATATTCTCTTATGTCCACTAAGTGATCAAAAATAGTGTGAAACGGTAAAATCCTTCATAAATCATTATAATAGTCTGATATGGTGCTGAGTTGTTATCAGTTATCACTGGTACTTAATTACTAATAATAGCTCTTGATATTATCGATGTTGAAACGTTTTTGTTTTAGTTTTTAATATTTTTGTGCAAACACATTTTTGCCCTTGAGATTTTTGATTAACAGGAAGCTCAAAAGAACTTAAAAAAAAAAAAATTGGCAACAGAAAGGTCATGGCTACTAAAAATTCAGCTTTACCATCACAGAAATAAATGAGACTTAATATATATAAATAAATGAGTATAGTAATTTATAAAAAAAGAAAAAAAAACTAATAAATGCAGGTTTGATGAGCATAGACTTCTTTCAAAAACATCAAAAAAGTTTTAAGTTTTGTGTATATTTAAAAATGAATTAATGCATTAATGCATTAACTAAAATATTGAAAATATTACAATACATTTTATCTTCTACCAAATGAAAAATAAGCTTGCACTGAAGTACCTTAGAGTTTTACTGGACACATGACCAAAATGCAATTTTCTCCTTAAAAACCCTTTTATTAGGCCCTTCTCAATGCACGCTTATGAGGTTGGTTGAATTTTATTATTCACATTTAGCATTGCTGACCCAATTTTTGTTTGAGAACTGTTGTTCTAGAATATTCAGTCTGAATGAAGCCGAGAGCTGTTTTACACTACCGGCCGCTGCTAAACTCCACCTGCTCACCCTCTAATTACCTGATAATAAATGAGATCTGATTTGATTTAGCGGCAGGCTGGACTTAAATTGCATTATGTATGAGCGGAGCATGTCTGCAGCACTATCCAGCGTGTGTGTGTGTGTGTGTGCGGACTGAAGTCCAGTGCTCTATTCACTCCTCTCACTGAATACAAAGCAGGTGTGTTTATGTGTGTGTGTTTGAAAGGGCCCTTACAAAGCCTTGGCTACACATTGTCTCACAAAACTGTGCATACACGTGTACGTACACACACACACACACACACACACACACACACACACACACACACACACACACACACACACACACACACACACACACACACACACACACACACACACACACACACACACACACACACACAGCTCCCCCTCTCTTCCTGTAGGTATTTATAAACTGCTATAAACTTGGCAAAGTTCTGATCTAAAGCGTTCGATAATCACGCAGACTCAAAGTTTGAAAGCTTAAGAACCGCTTAACCGTCAGACGAGAAGTTACTGAAATCAATTTCAGTTGTGACATTATTAAAAAACACATTTTTGAGCCTTTGCCGGAGTTCGTTTGTCATCTCTTTAGAAAAAAAAGGCATCTGATTTACAACACAATGCCAAGAAATTACGCAGTACAGGAAATCATACACAATACATGTTTAACTGTCCTCTGCGGTCCGTTCTCTCTCTTTCTTTAACGGCCCGTCCACTACAGTAGTTTCCGTTGGATCTGCATATGAACAGGCACCAAGAAAATTCTTGCCAAGGATTTCATTGGCATGGCAACCACAACAATGGGCGGCCAGGGGGCCCAACCACTCAGCAGAGTCTCAGGGGTGTGAGGGGGCAATAGAGGAGGGGGCGATTGAGAAGAAATTTTAAGGATAACTAGTCTACCCCCCCCACCGCCCTCTCTCCAGCACTCCAGCACAAGCCTCCATCAGCTGCCAGCGGCTGGGATTGCGCCCTCTTGTGATGACAAAAGCGACCCACGATCAAAGTGGCTTCAAATATAATCCAGAATGGATAACAGTAACATTTTGTAGCACGCTGTAAATTGAAATATTTTCTAAAAAAAAAAATTAAGTGCAAAAAAGGTGGTTTACAGTTTACGCGACCATTTAAAAGACTTTATAAATGTTTATAAATCAGTAATATTTCTTTTAGTATCAGAGTGATATATTTATTATTAATATTTACATTTGTATATTTTGTTTTAATTTATAGCATTATTTAAAGTATATTTTGTCAATTTTATTACGTTTTTTAAAAATATGTATATTATTTCGTTTTGAGATTTTTTTATTTTAGTGCTGGGCAACTATTAACCGTGATTAATCGCATCCAAAATACGTTTTAGTTTGTTTAATATACATGGGTACTAGTATAACATATATTAAATAACGTATTTTGGATGCATTTAATCATGATTAATAGTTAAAGACACACAAACAGTATGCATTTTGAAAATATTTACATGTATGTTATATTTAAATATATAAACATTAATTTTTTCTTAAATATATATACATGCATGTGTATGTATTTATTCATATATACAATAAAGTACACACACATATATATACTAAATACTCAAAAACCTTTATTTTGGATGTGATTAATCATTGCCCAATGCTATTATTAGTGTTGACAACAGTTGACAGCTGCCTAATATTTTTGATTGATTTTTTTATTCTTTGATGAATATAAAGTTCAAAAGAAATCAATTGGTAGATTAAATATACATTTAATGTTACTTCAGCTCAATTTAATGTATCCTTGCTGAAGTTTTTTGTTTCTTTATTGTTTTTTTTTTTATAAAACTAACTGACCCCAAACTTTGAACAGTACTGTATATTGAGTTACTTCACAATTGTCTTATTTGTAGGAGAACTCACCTGATGTAGCCGACCTGTGGCCGATGGCTAAGCTGCCACCGGTACGAAGTCTTGTCTTGCCAGCCGACGTTTCGTGGGTCTTTCCAGAGCAGTTTCACCTCTCCATCCGTATCCCCCGTGTGCCACAAAGCATTGCGGAGGAACTCACCTGGACCTGTACGAGACTTCACTGCCTACATGAACACAGAGTTTCAAAGCCTTGCTCCCCAAAAGCTCCTATGTTCTTCGGCAAACCAGTGTATTTCCACGAATAAAAGCGATTTGAGCAATATTCGCACCTTGAGCTGCAGACCAGGTTCAGCCATGGCCCTGAAGGGGATCGACTGCCAGTACGTCTGCTCGGTCTGCTTCCACATCACCACATAGAAACTAGATGAATCCTGATAACCAAAGATGAAGCCAGCGTAGTCGTCGTCAGTCACCGTGTTAACGTGAAAAGTTCCCTCGAAGTCCACCCCGTTAAACGCTGTGTAACCTGTGGAGAAGTGAACAGTTTGCGTTTGAAAGTCCACTGGGCGTTTAGCTACTAAACACTGAAACCAAACTTACCCACTGCCAAGCCCGGGTCGCTGTTCATGGTTTGAACAATCTCCATACCCTGAAACACACATTTATATAATGTCTCAATATAAGCACTTAGAAAAGCACCTTCAAACATCCATGAAAAAAATTTAATGCTTCTGTATTTTTTTTTAAATTTCCATTTTTGACCACTATTTTGCTTTTTAAATATCTTATAATGACAAATAGTTTCTTAATTTTTGTCAGGAGTTATGCAAAATCAAGCCTAATAAGCCTTTAAATATGAGCCACTAAGTGTATATTTGTTATGTACATGCATATATTTAAAATATACATATATATATATATATATATATATATATATATATATATATATATATATATATATATATATACACAGTGCACACACATATGTTTGTATTGGATGTTATTAATCAATTGACAGCACTAATATATGCACGCACACACACACATACACATACATAAAAATATACACATATGTGTGCATGCAGGTTTATATATATATACACACACACAAATACTTGTAATTGTGGTTTATGAGGACTAAAATATACATATAAATAAGTATCTATATATCTATCTATATATATAATTTTTTTGCAAAAACGGGCCATGTGAACATTAGACACTGTTTCATTCATACTCTAGGACAGAAGGCACCCAATAAACATCAGTTAATTATTTAAAAGTAAGATTTAATCTATAAAAAAAAAGTAGTGCAACGTGAGAGCAGAAGGAATCCCATGATGCTTTACCTGATTGAGGACCACCCAGTTCGGGTCGATCTGAGCGTCACCCTCGGGGTCCAGAATGACTGTCTGATATGCTCTGAAATCCGTCAGTGTGACTTCAGCACTTTCTGGACACACGTCGACTAAATCCATCACCGCATCATTGTCAAAGTCATTCTCACATACATCACCGACTCCGTTACCTAAACACCAAGACAGAAAAAGTATGAGATGAGTCACTGATCACAGGAGGATTATTAAGCATTAGTGATAGATGTGAACACTCTTACTGTCTGAGTCTTTCTGGTTGGGGTTGGAAATCAGTCTGCAGTTATCGGGTCCAATGCCGTTGATGGCGTAATTGTCCGGGACTCCGTCGTTATCATCGTCCTCGTCACAGTCATCTCCGATGCCGTCATTGTCCGAGTCCAGCTGAGAGCTGTTTGGGATGTCTGGGCAGTTATCTCGAGTGTCCTGGTGTCCGTCTCCATCACTTCAAACACACAACATTTAACACCATGAGCTGAACTGTGTGTCTGTGATAAAAATGTATTATAAACGCAACAATTAGACACTAGATGGCATATATGGCATATAAGTCTTACTATATATGTTTTATATATATGTGTTTTACATATATATATATATTATATATATATATATATATATATATATATATATATATATATATATTTGTTTACTCACGTGTCTTGATTGGTGTCACAAACATCCCCGACTAAGTCATTGTCTACATCTGTCTGTCAATAGTAATAATTGAGATCATTATTCATTCAATTAATTATATAAAAGTATATGGAAAGATCATGATCACTACAGATGCAAAGACTAGCCATTTTTCAGTTACTTGAATGATTTCTTAAGGAAGAGTTCACTTTCATTCCTAACAGGAGTACAATTATTATTATCCCTGTAGCTGAAATACAAAAATATATATATATTATTATATTAAACAAATTCCTAAATGAAAATTAGAAATGTTTCGTGAAACAAGTTTAAACTCACTAACTGGAAATAAAGAACATAAAACTGAAATAAACAAATTAAACCCAAAAAAAGAAAAAACTGCACATTTTTAAATTAACCAAATAAATAAACAAATACACAAATGAAAAATAAAATAATAAATAAACTTTGTTTTGTGATGAAATTATGAATTACACTGGTTTAAAAATATTATATTGGTTAATAAATGTTTAGAAAATTATAAATGATGAACAATTGTACTGCAAAGTGGATAGTGACAGGTGCTATTAAGTTTAAGTTTCAAAATGGATAAAAATTTAATTTTCATACAATATATTAAATGTAAAGCCTTCTGAAGATACAGTTTATTATTATAATCTGAAATGTAATATATTATATAGCCTTTTATTTTCCACAAAATACAGCAATTCAGACTGGATTGGAAAGACATGAGGGTGAGTAAATGATGACACATTTTTGGATGAACTTCTTTTACAGACTGTATCGATGTACAATGCAAAGTTTAAAGGTTTGAAATAAACTAAGACGGGATGCAGTACCTGCATGGGGTTGCTGATCTCAGGACAGCTGTCACACGCGTCCCCGACTCCGTCTCTGTCCCGGTCCGTCTGCATTGGGTTCGGCACTTTGGGACAGTTATCTAACACATTCTGGATTCCTGCAAAACATCCACACTCATCACGCACACAAAGATGATGTTGTAGGGCCACAAAAAAGATCACTGTGTCAAACTGAACAGTCTTTACCGTCTCCATCGATGTCCTCGTCACAAGCGTCTCCCTCTCCGTTATTGTCAGTGTCTTTCTGGTCGATGTTGGGAACGGTGGGACAGTTATCACATGCATCACCGAACGAATCAGTGTCAGAATTCTGCTGATCTTTATTGGAAACCAACCGACAGTTATCCTGAGAAAAAAAAAAAAAAAACATCTAGTATTATAGTATTCTAATTTATTTTGTTTCCAAAAGCACCAGTGTAAATTTAATTTAGACAGCATATCTAGACTTTTTTTCTGACTTAGTTAAGACGTTAGTTGAAGTCTCAAAATGCATTAGATAGAATAATATATAATTTATCAAAACTGGAATCCAACTCAATTCTTAATTTGTCTTTTTTTCTTTTTATAATATTGCAATAAATATCATATCTTGGACTACATATCGCAATAATATCATATCACGAGTGTCTGATATCCCTAGTATTTATTCATATTTTGAATTAGATTTTTTTTTTTCATTTTCATATTTAATTTCAAGTTTAGTTGTAGTAAATTTGTTATGCCATTTTATTCTTTTTTTTTTCCATTTCCATTTAGATTTGATTTATTTTTAGATCTGTTTTATTTTATTAACTCTAGCATTATTTCGTTATTCCAGTTAGTTCTCAGGCAGCATTTCTAATTTTCATATTCAGGTTTTGTTTAACAATAACAGATCACACCTCTACGTTCTTTATTCCATCTCCATCTGCATCCTCATCACACTGGTCTCCAATCCCATCATTATCTGCATCTTCCTGACCGGAGTTGGGTGTGAAGACGCAGTTGTCCTAAAAAAACACACAACATGAACATCCCCAGTGCAACACTTCAAGACAGAGCAGCATAAAATCCTGCATTCAGACAAGGGAAAAAGTTCTGGGACTGCAAGCTACGATTAATCTATCATATAAAAGTCCAAACACAAAAACAAACTTTTGTTTATGTAAACGCATTACCTCATCTAGGATGAACAGCTTAATTTCCCTGAAAGGTACAACATGTACGAACGATTGCGCTTGAACTGGAAAGAATCAAGTCTATAAACCATCAGAATAAACAGAACAATATGGTTTCCCAAAAATGATAAAAACTCGCATCAATTTGGTGAATGTTTATACAGCACCAGTGTGCGCAGGGAGAAGGATTGTGGGTAAAATGAGTCTCCAACCTGTTTGCAGTGCTTGTCATTGTCCATGCAGGGCAAGGAACGATCCGGGTAACCATCAATATCAGTGTCCTTCCCACAGGTGTGACCGTTACCGGCCCATCCGACATTACACTAAAAAAATATACAGAAGTTCACCAGAAAACAATGCAATAAAGATATACAATACATGTAAATATAATTTGTTTTTAGTCCTAAGCCATGATGAATTGATTGTAGTTTTAAACTGCGTTGCTCTCAGTAGCCCCGGCCCCTGTGAAACCTCATTGGCTCAAAATTGTAAATTAAAGGGATAGTTCACCCAAATATAAAAATATAATCACCTTTTCCTCAAACCTGTACTTTATGCAGTGGAACACAAAAGATGATGTTTGGAAAAAAATGAGTTTTTTTGCCTATACATTAAAGTCAAAGGTAATTAAAACTCTTTTTTTTCTTTTATGTTCCACAGAAGAAAGAAAACAATACAGAATTGGAACAACATGAGCAGGAATTACTGATCATTTTCATATTTAGTTGAATTACCGGTTTACGAATCTAATATGTTCTGACCGCATGTGATTGTGTGACAAACTGCAATCTTTCACTGAATTCTTTACACGTCGCCTCTAGTTAGGACGCGATGTGTGTGTATTGTGTAGACATACAGCGCAGGTGACGTCTCCGCTCCGCTGCATGACGCAGTGAGCGTTAGTGTCACAGGGGTTGAAACTGAGCGAAGCGCACGATTTCCGAGGGAAACATCCAGCTGTCTGATTCCCGACATATCCAACCTTGCACTGACCGCATCGATACGATCCCTAAGAGGGGAGAAGAAGTTAAAAACATTAACGTATACACTTTGTATGATTTCAGAGAAAACGCATTGGGGCTTTTGTGCCTCATACTCACAACGGTGTTGATGCAGATGGAGTTGGGTGTGCAGGCATTGGACAAATCAAGACATTCATCGATATCAGAGCATTCCTGAAACAAATTCATCAGAAAAAGACACTAGTTGCTGCTTGTTTTGCTATTTTGCCATTTAATGCAATGGCATTCAAGCAGTTTTATCTTGAGCCACTGGACCTAAAGGTGACTCTTAGCATATATTACACTAATGTTCAAATCTGAATTCCAAGCATTAGAATTACACATTTCATTAAATAGTTTGCCATTTTTGATAGTCCAGTTGCTTTCCTCTGCTCAAAGGACTGGTGGATGAAAAATAATTAATTATAAGCAAAAAAAAATTTCTAGGAAAATAAGCTTATTTAGTGTTTATTTGACATTTTAAAACACATTTGCATTAAACTGATCAAATGTGTAAAAACATTTATATTACAAAAAATGTCTATTGTTTATACAGTAATTGCAGTTCTTCTGAATTTTCTGTTGAACAAAGAAAAATTCTTAATAGTCATTTCCACAAAAATATTATGCAAATCAAGTGTTTTTAACATAGCTAATAATACTTGCGCAGCAAATCAGCTTTGTAAATTACATGACACTGAAGTCTGGATTAATGGTGTTAAATATTCAGCGTTGCCATATAGAAGAAAAAAAAAATACATTAAAAAAATTATTATTAACATAAAAAAACAAAAAACATAAAATTGCAATAATATTTCACAATATACAATACTATCTTTGATCAAGCGATTGCACGGTACCTGATTATGACTCTTTGCATATTCCAGACCGAAACCAGAGAGAGGAGGACCCCAGAATCCGGGTGGGCAGGGTTCGCAGGTGAAACCTTTAGCTGTGTTAACACATGTGCCTGGTGTATAACACGGCTGAGCCTCTGCACACTGATAGGGAGAGACACGCTAGCATAAAACAGCTTTAACAAATCAACACCGATGAGTAAAAACAAAGGAGTGTGGATTCTGGACCAACACTTGTCGGTATTCGAAGATAAAGCCAGCACTAAATACCCTCACCCACCTCATCTATATCCTGACAGTGTGTGCCATTCCCTGTCATGCCCTCCGGACAGGGGCCACAGCGGTACCCTGGGAATTCGAACGTCTCCATGCAGCCTACGCCCTTAAAGCAGGGGTTGGGCTGACAGCGTGAACGAGGCTCATGAAATCCTTCAAACCAAAGAGACGCGATCATAAGAAGTCAGGAAGAATCTATAAGCTCAGTACATCTAATATCATGTGAACTATACACACACACAAAAGAATCTAAAAGCTATATTTTGAAAGTAGGCAGTTTTGTAGGGATAAACACATCAAATATTGTCATATGACCTCATTATTGACTTTCTAATTCAGTTCTATGTAAAAGCGTCTTGACCAAATGTGTTACATATGTAATAATTCATTTTAAATAATGAGGGGATTGAGGAGTGGCTTTCAGTTTACCTGAAAGCGGCAATTATTTTCATTATTTTTGCAATTTTAATAAACATTTCACCTTTATCCTAAACTGTTTGCCATTTTTTGATACTGCTGATGATTTCATTCTCCCAAATAACTTGCAGGCAAAAAAATAATTATATACTACCGCTCAAAAACTGGGGTTAGTATGATTTTTTTTAGAGAGAGAGACATTTCTATTATTTTCTTTTTTATCTATTTCAAATAAATGCTTTGTCAAATATTTTAAGCAGCAGAGTCGTTTTTAACATGACAATGATAATGATGATAATAACGATAATAAAAAGAAGTGTTTCAAAACAGATTATTTATTATTTATATAATTACAATTAAACTACATACTTTTGAATGGTAGCATTTTTACTCACGCTTTGGTCCCATGTAATAAACAGCTTGTATAATAATTATAATAATAATAATGGATTGGAGAGGATTGTTAGATGATTTTATGTTGCTACTCACCACACATCTGGCACTCCAGAATAGCATTCCTGATAAGAGACATTTCTTTCACCTAAATAGCGCATAAACACATAAATCAGACATGTTCAGAGCAGTTGCACTAAGCATTAATCTTAGCACAGATACCCTAAGCATTAACTCACACCTGTTCTCTGATGTCTTCTCTCAGCTCTCCCAAGATCTGATTAAAGATGATCAGCTGGCCAATCAGAGCTTTAGTGTGATCACCTGCGCAAAAAGGTATCACATATTTTCAAACGAAACAAGGAAAAAAAAACAAACAAATTGCAGATCAAGACTTCACCAATGTATACTCGCCTAGAATAGAATTAACCTCGCCGTTCACTGAAAAACAAAAAGTTTAAACAAAAAATATATGAAAGCAATCAAAAACCACATATTCATGCTCTATATACAGTCCTGTGTTCATGTTGGCTGACCTATGTTGTATGAAGAGGCGTCCCCCTGAAAGGGACAGTCGGTCAGGGCCCCAGCTTGGGCAACAGTGCCCCCTAGTGCCAGTTTAAGATACTCCACTGATCCCTGGAGGAAACATTTGATTATAATATTTGATTTATTGAGTCTTGATATCTGGATTTTAGCCCTTAACCAATTACAGCAAATAATGTCTTTTTTCATTCAAAAATAAATCAGTAGTTTACTCAATAAAATCCAGAATTCTTTATTTTATTTAATTATTTATTTATTTTTTTTAAGTTTAATAATTTATAAAGAATACACACTGTTCACATCATGTTCACATTTCTGCCTTTAATTTTTTTATTCAAAACAATAAAAAAATATCTGTCCAAAAATCTGGAGCTATTTTTTTGTTTGTTTGTTTTTTTATTTATTTATATTTTTATTCAGAAAGCAAGCCTTCAATCGATCAAAATAGTCACAAAATATTTTATTTCAAATAAACGCTGTTCTTCTGAACTTATATAATAAAAAATATATATATTATGCAGCACAACTGTAACATAATAACACTGTAACATAATATATTTTTTGAGCACTAAATAAGCATATTAGAATAATCACTAAAGGATCATGAAACCATCAAAGAAGATTCAACGCAAATAATGTAAAAATAAAATAAAATAAAATAAAAACATTTCAATTAAAATAATATTCTGCTTATTTTAAATGGAAAATAAAATTTTGAATTTTGCATTTACACTATTTTTAATCAGTTAAACGCAGCATTTGCTAAAGAAAACATATTTTAATGATAGTGCAGGTGATGTGAAAACATAATCAAGACATCATATTAACAAGGTCATCCTACATTGGTCTCACCTGCATCCTAGTGTATGCCTTGTGGCCATTACGAATCTCCACCAGCTCTGCATCTCTGGGCAGAGCGACCAATAGAGGCAGCCGCTGGGCGGAGTCAGCCAGGCGACAGTTCACATAGAGCTCGAGGCTCAGGTGCTCTCTGCGCAGGCCACCGACACGGAGAATAATAGACTGAGAGCGTCCGTCTGCCAGATTTGGGCTCTGCAGGTTTACCGTGTGCAACTTCCCATCTTCACGAACGTACCGGATCAGAACTAGAGCAAAACAAACCTTTAAGAGCGCAGGCCGAATCGGCAACCCGTTTGATCTACGCCGTGTGATTTTACGAATCGAAAAATGATTCGATAAGTTAAAAAGTGGGCACTCCTGAACAGAAAACAGAGCCAATTGGCTGTTGTTCGACATTATGCAGTCAAGTCAACTTAGAAGGAGAGCAAGTTGATTCTGATTATAGATTACAAAAAAGGCCATTACCTTTGTTAATCTTGCTCATGATGGCGACCTCCAGGTATTTCTTGTTATCCTGCTTGTTGTAGAGGCCCAGCAGAACTCCACCCAGTTTAGCAGGCAGACGGAAGGAAGACATCACATACACATCACTGAGAGTCCTCAGAGATAAAGAGATCTTCTCTACCGCAGCCACGGTCTGCTTCACATCCTCCAAACTCAACACGTCTATCACTGAGAGAGCCAAACAGTAACAATAACGCCCCGCTCTTCCAAATACATATATTGCTATTTTTCCAACAATGAAAAATGTGTGCACAATATTTCACTATTTTTTTTTTTTTTTTTTTTTTTACAATGACAGTTTATAGTGACCACAGCTGTCAAACCCCAATAAGAACCAAACCAACAAAACGCAATAGAAGACCCACAAAAGCAGTCTATATGACTCTTGCACAGTAAAGTCCATATTTAAATTTTTTTACATAATGACCGATAATTGTACATTAGCAAGCTTTTTAGAATTTATTTAGGTCTTTTCCAATACACCATGTCTCTTATTTAGGCTATCATTATTCAGATGCAATCCGTGGCATTTATTTTTTAATTATTCTTAATAGTTTTAATTCCCTTGCCAATCTGTCTTTTTATGTCTATGTTATTTGGTTGCTTAAAATAAAAAATTTAATTATTAAAATTGTTCAAAAGTCAGTAAGTATTTAGATTATTTAGTACTGGAGAACTGGATCACAGCTGGAAATGAATCCTTTAGAAAAGGTTTGTGAAAGGGGTCTACTGATTCATTGAAGAAGAAAAAAAAACATGAGAGTGAATGAGGACTTTACTATACCCTACTAGTCTCCTCGAATAACCTAATCTAACCTAATCTAGTCCCCTAATTCTTCTTCTGTAAGATCTTTAATGACAACAGACGAGCTCCGTTAGGATGTTTCTAAAACTTTCTGAATACAGAGTGAAAACTAATTAAAGACAGCAAAAACAGTGAATGCGAATTAAAAACAGAAATTAATTTAAAATATAATGGCCGATATACAAGAAAAAAAGGACAGCTGTTAATTGTCTATCATATAATAACTACCTGAGAGAGGTCAGTGTAACTAATTATGAAAGTTAAAAAAAAAAAAAAAAAAAAATCATTACCCGGTACGTCTTGTTTCTGCGCGCTCTCTGCGAACCAGACGAACACGAACACGAAGAAACCGACCCAAACTTTCATGTTTACAAATAATTCACGCAAAAGTCATGCAGAATATATCCAGAACAGATTCGTCGGCGATGCATTGAAACACGAAATATTTCCACTGGAACAAACCTGCGCTGTGCAGGAGAGAGAGAGAGAGAGAGAGAGAGCTGATCTGAGATCTGAGATCCGCCCTCCTCCTCCTCCTCCTCCTCCTCCTCATCATCATCACACAACACATTAATCTCGCTTAAAACACACGCAAGATTGTTAGCACGCGCAGACTCAAGGGGGCGTTCACAAAGAACGCGTTCAGCGTTCCAAAACAAACCGGAACAGCTTTTTTTAAGTGCAACTTTGACAAGCGGTCTTCAAATCCCAGTGCTATAAAAAAAAAAAAAACAGCAGGCTATTTATTAATAATAAATAAAGGCAGTTCGAATTATGCAGCGTGTGCCTTTTGTGATATATATTTAATATTTAGTTAACTTTTTTAAAATGTAATTTCTATTTTACACTTTAACCCCCCTGAGGTACCAAGGCCACCTTTGATATTGAAACACTGTAAATACTGTCCACACTGTAAATAAAGAGTACTGGAGCATGTTTTGCAAGAAAATAGCCTACTGTCTTATCTTATCATCTTTCAAAATACAGCTTTTAGATTCTTGTGTGTATAGTTCACATGATATTAGATTTATTGAGATTATTGATTCTTGCATTTAATTAATGTGACACTAATTATTTGTGAAAGCTACTGGCAATTTCTGAGTGACAACTAAATCCAAAACCATTTTTCAGTGTTTTTAAGACCTTGCACTTACTCCACGGTGAAATACATAGAATAATACGCATGGTTATACCATAAAAATATATATTATATTGTGAAAACACTGGCTTTTATGTCTATTCTCAATTCCAGCTCTCGGTTTAGTGCCAGTCTGCTTGCAAACACAATCTTCTGGCATAAAGAAAGAAAATGCTGTTGACATTTTAAAAGCAGAGCAGTATGAGGGCTGTTCAGTTTCAGCGTCCAGTCCCGACAGTCCGTCCTGGGGTGATGTTTATTTTTCATTACCTCTGAGTTTCCCTAGAAACAGCTTTTAACAGCAGGTGTCGGGGGAACAGTTCTGTCATACTTGAGCTTTACTGGACCCTGCAAGCAGAAAAAAAAAAAAAAAAAAAAAAAAAGTTGAGTTTTTTTGTACCGAGTACCATCAGAAAGCACTCTAAATGAGGAGCTTGTTAAACAGCCCTCTTCCCAGAAGGGAAAATATGAGTTTTGAGTAAAATCTTCACAATGGAGTCATGAATCAAACTTTTACACCCTGAACAAAACCAGAACCAGTTTGGTCCATGACACATAGTTCAGAGCATAACCCCACCCACTGCTTCCCCGTCTCGATCCCTGTGTGGAAAATGAGCACAATCCAAACGCATTTTTTCTCTTTCTCGAACAGGAATTCTTTCCCAGATGATTCTTCTGAGGTCATTAAACGATGTCGTGCGGCTTCGGGGAGCTCCTGATTGCTGTGGATCTACTGCTGGGGAGGGGGGTTCACTATGTTTCCACACACAAACACAAGGAAACGAACAGGAGCCAGAGAGAGATTCCAGTCTGGTGCTGTAACACACAGCTGTGTCTCCCCCAGGGCACCCATTCACAGAGCCCTCGCTCAGTCAGCTCTGATGCTCGGAAACACTGCCGGCAGGTAAACTGTAGCTTGAAACAAATATCTTTCTCTCTTACAACCTCCAATTCACACTCACTGGTCCCCAGGGTCACTTGTTTCAACAACGCAACAGATAAAATCAGCAATTGACTGCGTCTGTGCGCCAATGCGACTGGAGAAAAGAAAGAAACCCACTGCAGGATTATTCAGGACCATTTATTTGCCCGTTAAATTATGAAAATAGAAATCCATAAGCAACACGTATTTACAGCCCGTAACACTATGTGAAAATGGAATAAATTACTGTGCAATCTGTAATTTCTTCTCCATCTCTGAAGAATCTAGTATGAATGAATACATCGGCACACCAGTGAACTAGTTTTGGAGCTTTATGCTGTAAAACAAAGATGCTTAGAGGAAGAAAACGACAATAAACAACAGCAATAAATCAGCCACCTTCATTGATCCAGTGTTTCTCTTTCAAATAGTTTAACTAGATTTAAAAAATCCACTCATGTAGCTTAACTGCCACGAACCTCATGGAAATTTACAGAAACTGAAACATCTTAGCCAGTTTTGTGGTCTGTCAGCAAGATTTCTTTGGACAGTAACTTTTGGCTTAAAAATATGCAAGTGCCGGTTCTAATCCTCATTAATGTACAATAGTTTCCCTTTATCCTTTGCAGTAGGCTGAAGATGTTTAAAGGGTTGGTTTAAGAGCGACAATTTTGTAATTACTCCCGCTTGTGTTGTTGCAAACCTGTACGATCGTCACTAAACATATCGTGCTTTCTATACGATGTGCCATAATAAGCATTCTGGCTCAATATTCAAATGCGCAAAGCACAAATCAGTGACGCAAAAGGTTCTCACATGTCATGTGATCAAGCACGTGTATCCAAATTTTAACATGCATATGCGTATTAGAATAAGAATATTGTTCCAAGAGGGATATCTTTAGTGAATAATTACATAAAAGGTACAGCTGCAGGATATTTAGATCACAAGTTGTTTCAACTACTTTTTCCCTCAACTGCGAGCGCAAATCTGACCTTTATTTGAGAGGAAATCAATATCATCATTTTACGTAATACGTCTTTTTGTATGTCACATGAGAAACCAAGTCGCACATGTTTGGAATGAGACAAGAAGTAGAATAAATTCTGTTTTTGGTGATTTACGTCTTTAAGACTTGAAACGTTATTAACTATTGGCAATTTCCTATTTCACTCAATAGGATCATCAAATTAACATGAGTATTAAACTCTCTGAAGCATATAACAGCAGATCAGTACCGACAGCAGAGCAGAAAAATGCAGGTAAACAAATAAAAACATAAAAATATACAGCTTCAAATAAGGCAATAGCACGTAAAGAAAGCTATTTAAAACCATAATACGTGTTTTGGTCCACACAATGAATGTTGATGACGATGCTTTTAAGTGCTTTCTCGGCTAAGTTTAGCTTAGCATGTGAATATATAAACAGTTCTGCTTTTTATTTTTGGTAAATATACCCAGTAAAGAGATTAAAGCAATGAGTGCAGCTCTATAAGGAAAAAATCAGATTTAAAACCAAAGATTATCATGCAATTAAAGATGAAGGAATAAATGATACATAAATCCCCCAAAATATTGTTCCTGTGTTTTCCTCCACCATTTAGGCATGACCATCCCAGTGCAACTGAAAAGTCCTACTTTCATTCATCCTCATTCACTCCTCCTCTTCCTCGTGGGAGGGGCCTCTCAGTGAGGCGGGGCCTGCAGGCTCCTCCTCCGGCACGTGTTCAATAGCGACTATGCCGGTGAGGAAAGCGTAGCTCAGCATCGCTGCCACTGCGACCAGAACTGACAGCAGCTGCTTGCGTCTTTTGTATGGCTCGCTGTCAAAGTCGCCCCCCTGCTGTGTGCTGGACATCGGACGACTGACGCCATCTGCAAACAGAACGTGCACGAACATGAGGACTCGGTGACTCTTATTCTACAGAAAGAACAATGGACGTTTTGTTCTTTGTAAGCACTTTACTGTGGTTTTTGGTCTCCCACCTTTACTCTCGCTGGGGAAGTACAAGCTCAGGATGTTGGAGCAAAATGTGTTCAAGTTTTCCAGGTTCTTCAAGTTCTGCTGCAGTCGGCAGTTAGGCAGCCGGATCTTAATAAGCGGAGCTAGATGACCAAAGACATATGCATCTAGGGAAGAAGGCCTTTAACAAACAAATAAACATACACACACACAAATGTATATTAAACTTAACCCATAATCGACTGAAAATAAAGGTTAAAGGTCAACCTAAATGTGTAAAACACTTACGAATCCCCAAAGAAAAATTTGTTCGATCCCAGCCGCTGAGAGAGAAGATTGAGGCATTCCAGAGCATCGTGGTAAAGCTGGAAGTAAAGATGGAGAGAGTCACAGAGAGAACGTGTAAGAAACAACTAGATTATAGATTATTATGCTCGTCATTTTTTGTTTCATACCGTAGTATTCAGTCTTATCTTTCTCAATATTTGTGCGTTTGCTTTGCAAAGCATTAATTTAAGGGGTTCATGTTTCACAAGTTACATATACATGTTATTATAATACCAATAAATCATGCATAATTTAACTTTAAGACAAACCCTAATCCTAACATTATAATAATAAGGACCTGGATTTAATTAATATTATTCATTGAATGTATAATTTTACTGTAACAAGGACAACTCCAAATAAATTGTAATTTTTTTCAATTTTTTTAATTCCACACGGCCACTGAAGAGAAAGAGATTAGATTAAAAAGGTTTAAATGCAGTTGTTTCTTGCCAAATTACCATGAACAAGAAACACATTTAAGAATTTCTATTTCCATGGATCAACATATCAGTACATTTTATACAGTATACTAGTATAACATATTAGAACAGCATATAAAGAGTACATAGAATACAGTAGTATTACCAACATTTATATAATAGTATATTTACAAACATTTATTTTTTCTAAAACATTTAAAAAGCACCATTCCATATTAACTTTAATGACAGAAAGCAAGTTCAGTGAAATCACTTTATTTGACGAATGAAAAAAACAGAATCCACCTTTGAAGAGCCAAACAGAACTCAACTTTACAGAGCTTAAAGCATTAGATTACACAAGTGCACAATAATCACAACATGTTGGTGTGGAAGCTAATATAGCTTTCTTGGTATAAATGTGCTGTATGAGTGTGCATAAAAATGTCAATTTTCTTACACTCATATCTTCCCAAACCTGTATGACTTTCTTTCTTCTGCAGAACTAGAAAGAAGATGATTTGAAGAATGCTGGTAACAAAACAGCTTGGTTTCCACTGACTCAATTGGACTCTATTGACTCCAATTGCACAGGCATAGCGAACAGTTCACAAGCACGCACAGAGTCAGAGTCCTAAACAAGCAGAGTTGTTTCCCAACATCAGACTAGCAACTATCTAAAACCGAATTCTCTGCCAGAACGGAACTTCTGCTCTGTTTGAGCTCAGATTCCACAGATCTGCTGGTTTATCAGTGTCCTCTTCAGGGACCAGAACACTGTTCCCTCTGGCTGGAGTCTAACAGCCGCCCTGGTGTCTCAGGGAGGCGTTAATATCACAACACATACAGCCAACCCACCATCTGATGCATATCTCACCGCTACTAAAACAAACAGTATCCAAAATCCCACCAACCTCCTTCTCTGCCTCTTCGCCCGCCTCCAGCGAACTGTTTCCCCGGATCAGACGGAGTCGCTCAAGCTGCCTGTTCTGCATGCGGCCCGGCAAGAAGAAGTTGAGCGGGAAGGACATATTCTCTCCGTGCCAGCGGCGCGTCACCTCCACATAGTTTTTAGGATCGATCCACAAAGCGTAGATCTGCAGAGAAATTAGAGTTTGAGCATGTACCCACTAGAATTTCCTCTTTAAGGTCCAGTGTTCGAATCTCACCAGTGCAGGTAACAGCCGCTCCTCCAGCAGCGAGATGAAGGCCAGAGTATCGGCGCCCTCTTTGGCCGAGAGATCATAGTCTGCATTATATTTCTGAAACACAAATTTCCAGTATTACTTTACGACACTGAACCAATCAAACTGTGACTGCTTGCTTTTCATGTCTGTCAGATGGCCTCTTGGGCGGTCCTTGACCAATGAAAAGCGCTATGGAGTCCAGAAATTCTGTCATCAGTCAAAAAGCCAATAGGATTTTTCTACTGGCTTTTTTGTTATTGCAGAAAATAGGTTTGAGATTATCACTAATTTTGCTCCTCAAGATAATCTTCACTAACAAAAACAAGTTTTATGAATTTTGAAGCCTGAATGCAAGAGGCTGGTTATACAGAAACTACACAACGATCGCTTTCAAGAAACATTTTAATCTTTATTGAAAATCTACTATTTGGAAAGTCTGAGTTTCTGTTTCTGACAACCTCTGTATTCCCATTTAGCCACTTGTCAGCAACAGCCATTTTCCAAGACACGTAGAAGAAGTAGTATTGCATAAAGGTAAAAATATCATGAGCTTGTGTTCATCACAGACAGAAAAAACCCCCACTGACTTTGGAACTACAAAACCCGAAGTTCATAAAAAGCATTTTACAGGTTGCAGCACTCTATAGAAGAAATTATTTAGCATCCAAAAAGATGTAGTGTGTTGTGATCTGATTTGTGTATACTCCTGAGTCTGTAAGCAGCAATACTACTGGTAAAATAAGAAACTATAAACGTGTTTCTAGGAGGGTTTTAATTATGCACCTAATTAAAACCTTTCCTGAAAACACATGTTTATTGTTTCTCATTCCATTTAAATTTAATGGGCACCTTTATTGTGCAATCAAACAAGATTAATGAGGAAATTAGGGGAGCCTTTATAATGGCAGCAGGCCTCACTGGAAAGGTTGTGGTTCTCAAATGAATAAACCTGAAAGAAAGAGTGAAATATACAGGGCACTTGAGTCATGCATGATGAAAATTAAAACATGACCATGACAGTGGCAAGGTAAGAGATGATCACCTGTTTTCTCAACTGAATGATGATCTGGCTGGGTTGGGAGCAGCTGCCTTCATCTTTGGTCCTGAGAGCAGGAAGTGAACCTTCAGTGAAAACATCAGCATCAGTAAAAACAAAAAAAAAAAAACCCAAAACAATTATCTTCTATAGGCCTATAAAGATGATTAATAACACAGTCCGTTTAAAGTTTCGACTATCACTCTGGACATCAAAAACAAAATCTCTAGAAAACTTAACATTGCATAATGAAAACTTGTGTTTTTTTTTTGGAAACCGTGATTTGTTTGTTTTCAATAATAAATATATTACAGTGCAAAAGAACAGCATTTGAATTTGAATTTTTATAAACTGAAATAGAAGTCTTTATTGTAAAAATAATTCAAAGTAAGTATATTTCCAAAGATACAAATTAATTAAATGACCTTTTAAATAAATAACTAATTTTTTTAATTTATTAAGGTTTTAATAGCTTTAAAATGCATCAATCCAAAAACCTATCCAATCTATCCAAAGAGGACGACTTCTATAATGTGATAAACGGGGTAAATAACTGATATACTTTAGATGGTCTTTATTTTTATTTAGGCTTATTTCTTTGTAAAGAATAATGAAGTGGAAGTAGTGGAAAAGCTGTTTTCTCAAAGTGAAAGGGTCTACCCAATGCAAAACTACTGAAGGAACATTGGTCTTCAATATGGAATAATATTTAACTTTGGAAGAAATTAGGAGCCAAGGAAAATAATAATGGATACAGACAAGAATGTGGAAAGAGAAAACATACAGATGCAAGTTATCAGCAGCTCGGCAGGAAAGGGGAAGAGGCCTGTGCGCTTCAGTTAAAGCACACGCTAAATGCTCGTCTTAATGAATGTGGAGTGTTTGCCAGGAAACAGATTGTTAAAACTCTGCCTGCTTACCTGTGGGGCTTCTCCAGGGGTTAGAAATCCTGTGAATTTTGAGCGGGGCTCTAGCAAAGCGAGCATATGCCTGGAAAATGGTATAAAAGACATTATTATTATTATGTAGACTAATTTCACTTTTTGCTTAACTAGATTTAAACTTCCAGGTTCACACAGAATACGGTTATTAGTGTAGCCTCATGTCAGTACGTGGCATAAAACACCCTTCTCCAGGTTTACAGGACTGTCTTTACCGTTTACCATCTACTAGACGAAAATTATAAAATCTTAGGAGCGGGAAAAGCTATTTTACGCGATCACTTTGAGGTATCACTTATACACAAACTTACAAACCAAACTGTATGAACGGTGTTGTTTTCCTTTTCCAAGCTCCACTAAATTCCAACAGGCAACAACACAAAACACATGACGATGACATAATATGCAGTGGCAAAAAAAAGACAACTGTTAGTCAAACAGCTCCATTTAGCACTTGGACAGCGTTAGAGGTCCAGGATCGGATGCCTTGTTTTACGACGACATCTGATAAAAAGGGACGTAATTTCACATTCCAGCACATGCAGCTGAGAGCTGACAGATTGAGCGCTTCACACCTGGCTCAGACCGTCGTTTAGCAGATTCTTTCCATTGAAAGCATCTTATACTGCCGATCACTGGGGTAATATTCCCTGGGGCGCTTCTTTACACTTCAGACCAAAAGCCAAGAATGACTCAACAATCATCATACTTGATTCTTAAAGGAATAGTTCACCCAAAAAATTAACAATCATGATTTTGTAAGGATTATTTTGAATTCCAGTACTCGAATTCGGGACACCTGAAGCACAATGGCACTATATGAAGGCATGTTGCCTTATGAGGCTATCGGAGACGACAATCTTGTTACTCTGAGTAGAATCTTCAAGCAGCTCTTCAACAGCTAACCTTAAATATGAAGCTTCAGATGTTAGAAAACACTTCAAATGATGCAGTTATTACAAACTAAATTAATAGGAAATAGCATAACAAATAACTTCAGGCAATAATCTTTATTTTTTACTCTAGAACTCTTCCGTGACCCTACATAAAATCAGTGTGAATAAAAGAGGGATGGATGTAATTATGGCAAAAAATATGCCAGGCTCAGAGATTTTGTAATGGTTCAGGAAATATGAATAGTATTGACTTCTTTAATGTTCATGTTGGAGCTAGTCCCTATGAACTGGGTTTTAATGGAAAAGAGCTGCATAAAGATCCTTTAGATTGTTTCTTTTTCGTTGCAAAAACAGCACCAGAACCATTTCTTTAACATTAGGCCACCACCAGCGCTCAGAAAACTCACGGTGACTGTAAAAGGGGAGGGGGTTCTGGAAAATGCTGAATATTGAGTTTTTGGATTTTCTCCTTTTCCCCGTTTGAAGTTGAGCAGTAAGCTGGAAAAGTGCCATCAAAGGCTGACATCATAACCTCAGATTTATTACTAGATTGATTCCTACACAATCCTAAATTGTGGCTCGTAAAAGTATAGGGGATCAAGTTTGGAAATAAATCACTCCTATGTGAACAACTGGTACTGTCCAAAGCAAACACGAAGAGGAAAACTACAGCTGGCTGAAAATCACTTTGCCCACAGTAAAAGCAGTTCATCAGACTCCTGCTGTACACATAAACACATTGAAATCAGGCCACGGATGACAGAACAGCTTCTCTTGAAAGTGCAGATGGTAATAATTAGTTTTAGCTGCTCGTAAGATCCTTAAATAGAGTGCTGCAGATGATGATTGGACTGTGCTGCTATTAAGCCCCGGCCCTACTTTGCTGCACGTCCAATCACTGCTCGTTAAGGAACAGTGTTTTAATAAACCAAAACTAAAGCAACCACCCAGGAGTTAATTCATCAGCGAACACTAGAATAAATAGTTCTTGCTGAATGGTTACATTTAATAGTTTTCTCATCCAAGCACTTTTTTTTTTTTAATTTTAAATAAAAAAAAATAATGCAACAAGTAACTAGGTTTACCATGAAAAGAAAGGGAAAGGTTTTTTTAATAAAGATTCCACTGTATCCATGTTAGGTGTTAAAAGAAATTCCAAGACCACTGCAAAACATTAAGCAATGAGAAAAAACACTGACTTCATAAACATTAAATAAGCATACTTTAAAACAAAAAAAATCAAGACAAAAACTTTAAACATCACAAGAGTTGTCCTAAATAGGCCTGTCATGATTATTACAGAAATGTCTTTTCAGATTATTTGATGTATTATAATAAAATTTAATAATAATAAATGACAATTATTAAAATAGCAATAATAATAATAATAATAATAATATCAATAAGAAGAAGAAGAAGAAGAAGAAGAAGAAATATTATTACATTACAGTATAATATATATTATTTGTAATGTTAAATTACTTTACAATGAAAGTAAAGTTTTTTTAACTATGTTGTTAAATTTTATTTGTCTTATGTGAGCACCCCAAAGCACATATATTTTATGGCATTTATTCACATTTACATAACCCGGTTTCACAGGTAAGACTTATGCCTAGTCTTAGACTAAAATGTAAATCTGAGCGGTTTCAACTGAAAGAAACTTAAACGAAGTGTAATTTTTTTTTTTGCTGTGCCTCTTTGCCCTGAATTGAAGTCACAGTGCGTTGTTCTTGATCTAAACTGACCAGGTTAATATGAAAAATAACAAATTTCACCATAGAATCAAACGAAAAAATTATATGCTCAGAAACGTATCACTTGCACATACTTTTTCAATTCAATTATTTAATCCAACACTTTATTGTTGAAATTCTTTCTGAAATTTGTCTTGGATCTCTCAGGGTGTACTGTCTCACATCAATTCACGTCGATGATTACTAAACAAATACCTTTAAAAACAAAATAAATAAGGATTATACAATTACATAAACACACGGCTAGGGCATTATGTAATATAGTCTTTTCCATCTAGCATATGCAATGAGACTTCTGTTGCATATAAATATAAAAATGTATATTTCTCATACTAAATATGAGAGTCAGACAATTTTTTTCGTATACACATCTTGAAAACTTGGTGTAAACTATAATATAGGATGTTATTTACATATGTATGTTGGACAGAGGAGAGGGGGACACGGTCGCATTACATAAATCAACACGGCATTAAGATGCAAATCAGTAATGTTTTTTTTTTCTAAGACATGTTTTAAAAAATGACTTTAAAACTTCTTTAAAGCAGGGCCATAAAGTTAATGTGACTAACAAATGAACCTTCTCAAAATCATGAAAAAAATTTATCATAATAAACAATGAATCACTGACAAAACGTTATGATTACGATGGGCCTAACTTCAAACCGACAGCTACCAGGCAAATCTCCAGACTTCCTCAGACCTTCACATGCAGTTACAATTTAATGCAACTATAGGCCCACACTTTCTGGTGCAATGAGATAATCTGGAAAATTCTGAATGAACTTTATATTACAAAACCATCAAACGCAGGGAGCAAAACATGCCTGTGGTTTTCAAGGAGCCCGGAGTAGGTGTAGACAGACTGTAACACACAGACATCATCCCAACCGCTGGCGAGCTGGAAAAATCCCACCACACTCTTTAGAGAGTCCAAAACACACAGCGCTGATGTAACCTAATCACTTTAACATGCGATTTCAGCAACAGTGACCTGGTTCTGTGCCCGCATACAACCTTTGCTGATTAGGAATAAAATGGATCTGAATGCCGTCTCCAAAGCTGCAGACGGGAGATGAGATTGATGTTAACTCCAGATGACAGTGGAGGGTTTGTGGTTTACAGTAGCACAGACAGGTGGCGCCCTGGTGTGACCAAACTGAAGTGGAAAAACAAGAAAAGTGGAGGAAACTTATCCCACAAGATGATTCATGCAGCAAAAATAACTGCAGATAAGCACCTTGGCTACGGAATTAACCAAGAAATTAAAATGCATGACCTTATCATAAAATCATATGAATTAAACTGGAGATATTCCCATTTTAGAGGGAAGCATGACCTGACTGGTATTTAGACAGTGTAAGCCCACACTTGACAAGGGGGAAAAAAACTGTGCATGGGTGCAGAAATTTCCAGAATTTTATTCTAAAAAAAGTATAATAATTCTAATAAGTGTGTGTGCGTGTGTGTGTGTTTAAACTTTATTATTGTAAATAATAATAGTAATAAATACCAGCGGAATCCATTATTCTCATAATATAACACACATACATAATAATATAAAAAATAACAGCTAAAACCACTACGCATATAAAAATATGCAAGTACATAGTATGTTAGAATACGCAAAAAATCCAGAGAATTATTTAATAAATAAGTCATATTATTTAAAATAGGCCACGTTAAGAACGACGTGATATCACTGTACCATATCGCACCGCCACTGTACTGTAGAAAGTGACTGGAGTCTTTTCTCCACAACGACGGAACTTAAGCAGAACCCAGTCGGTATAAACATTCAGACTACACGAGCCAGTGCTGAAAACTCACCAGCACGATGAGACAGTCCGTATTTACTGACGGTAAACCCAAACCAGCCTTCCAGCAAAACAGCTCACAGGGCGCCGCCATCTTCAGAATCCAAACACCTCTGACCCGGAACTGATGGTTTCAAAAATAAAAGCCCCAACCAGAACCATCTGTGGCCGCGTTTCATTCAAAGACGATAATGTTTGGTTGGTTTAATATGGTTGGATTAAATAAATTGTAACGCGCTTTAATTTTGTGTGGGTGTAAAGATTATGTAATATGCTCATACAGCACATAACTACAAAAAAACAAACAAAAAAAACAAACTACTGGGTTAGTCTATCATTGATGTGATAGATGGAGTGGTTAATTGTTGCTGAAAATGAATCTTTTTTCATTTATAAATAAAAAAAATATTATTTATATAGTCTAAATAATATTTAAAAACAATAAAGTAGGTAATTATATTTAAATAAATTTCATATAAATTGCAATATTTTACTGTATATTTGATATACTGTATATATCAAGCCTTGTTGAGCACAAGAATTTTCCCCCCCAAAATACCAACAAAATACTATATATAAAGTGTGTTTATTGTTTGTGGTAACTGCAATTTACTTTTGTAAACATACATACAACTAAAAGTGTAGGAATACTGCTGTCATTTAATGCTTTTCTATACTTTTGTAGCAGTGTTTTCTGTTTTGGAAGTAGTTTGGTTACCATGGAATTAAGGTAATTGAACTGAACTGCATGTTTTTGTGTTATATAGTATATTATCAGTGTTTTACGCAGGGGAGAGCAGAGATGCCATATCTTGGCCAAATGGACAATCAACCACACATGTTGCAATTCTCCATCCCAAACAGCTGCCAAGAATTCATGAGCCAAAACTACATGCACAAATGGTGACATCATCTCCAGAAACTCAGGGGACTGATAGAGTCCATCCAGTACATTCCAGTTCAGGACACGAGCACCCATCCCGTCCGCTTGTGCAAACTGTACTCCACTTCTTTCTCTTTAGAGCACTTTTACTCAATCTATGGCCTGGAAAAACACATATGTAACCACTTAATGTAACTGTGTTCTTAGATAATTAAGTTTCATCGAGGGTAAAGACGAGGAAAGTTCAACACATTGGGAAAATCTCTGGAAAAGGGCTTTGGGCATCATTGGGACATTCCAGAAATCTCTAAAACTGTTCCAAGAACAGGCTAAAGGACTGAAGGAACCTTCCACATTGTATAACACTTAGTGCATGGTAGGGTTAATAATTAAAGGAACATGCAATAATATTTAAGTTTTTTTTTTTTTTTACAAACAATTATTATTCATTGTAAAAAAAATTAAAGCAGTTATAAACTCAGTTCAGAGTTCAGGGTGTCAGTAAACATTTCAGACTGTGTGTGGTAAGATGACGTCCTTCCACCCATAAGCAAAAGGGTGGCATAAAGCACTTCACTGAAGCCCTGTGGAAAAACCAAATGACCCGTTTAACAACTCGAATTTCAGACACAGACAAACACTTAAACCTCAAGTGAATAAAACATCACTGATCTGAGAGGAAGAGTTCTTACCGCAGAGGAAAAACATCAAAGGATTTCAAATATTTATAGGAATGCATATGATTTTGTTGAATCATCTGACACAAACATCCCAAAATAGTGTTTTAAATCTAATGCAAACTGGAAACACAATAAAAGACGTATTATTTCATTTATTTGAAGGAATGCTTTAAAAAGGCTAACAGATGTGGTTACGACTGCAAATGTCTTGCAGGAGAGAGTTGACCACTACTGCAGCCAGATGAAACACACACACACACACACACACACACACACACACACACACACACTTTTGCTGGATAATGTCACTGCTGATGTCATCACATGGATTCATTTCAGCAGAGGTGAGATGTGCTATTTATAGAGAGAAGTTATGACCACAAATAACACATATATAATGCCCCCAAAAAACAAAAGCAAACAAAACAAAAACACAATAAGCAAACATAATTAATTATTATTCGCTATTATTTAACACCAACAACAAAGTATAGCTGGGGCTCTTGTAATGGTCTTTTGCAGAACAGAGAAATTAAACAAACATTAATTTATTATTAATAATAATACTGTGCATATATTGAATTTAAATGTTGTCATTAAGTATTCAACCTCATATTTGTTTATTTTTATAGAACATTTAAAAAGCTGGCCAAAGTGTTTCCAATTAAACAAACATTCAGAAAAATCAAGAAGACAAAACAAAACAAACAAAAAACAACAAAACATGCACTATGTCCCAACTATCTTTCTGGGCCTTGAACATTGTTGTATTGCTGTCTAGGTCAGAAAGCTCTTGTATTTCTTTAAAAATATTTTAATTTGTGTGCCAAAGATGAGCAAAGGTCTTAAGGGTTTGGTTTCATTTATGGGTGAACTATCCCTTTAAGTATTGCCTTTGTCTCAGATGCGTCAATTAAAAACACAAATGAATCAAATATTGGCATAAGTTAGGTGCACAGAGCTAAAAAAATATGTGGATAGCATACGTGAGATTATGATCTGGGGAAGACAGATATTTATAGACTTCAAAGACTTCTAGGCAAATCTGAGAACAATGTGAGACACTGTTGAGAGCTCTTCTGAAACTCTACTGATGTGGGATTAATGGGGGGTTTCATCTCAGGGGAAAAGTCCGAAAAACAGGAGAGACGAGCGAAAGTCTCATTTTAATCCAATAGCTGTGAAAGAGAAATGACTGAGATCTGATTTGTGGATTTTCTAACTTTAACGGCGGTTATCTTTTTTCACTCCTCAGACACAATGAATCGCAGGAGCTCCACCCACCTGTGTGCGGTACCTGCTCAGGTGCTCAAACAATAAAAAGACTGTTCGCTCTGATAAAGAGCTACTTTCTCCAGAGTCCAGGACATTAGTGGATGTTGACTCAACCTGCTGGCAGAGATCACACGCTGAAGGATTACTCTTCAAAGATGATGAAGATTATCCCAAGAGTCTCCACCACCTTAGTTGTTGGTTGGATTGTACTTTTCATGGGTGAGTAGTAACTTTATTTCAAAAAAGAGTGTGTGAAATATGAAAAACTGGCATCTAACTTTTAAGGGATACTTAATCCAAAAATGAAAATTCTACCATCATTTACTCACCCTCATGTCATTCCGAACATGTATGACAGTCTTTCTTCGATTGAGCACAAAAGAAAATTTTTTGGGGAAAAAATGAAAGTTATTGTATTTGTTGTTTGGCACATACACTCTTAGAAATATAGGTGCTTCACAATGCTATAGAAGAATCGTCTTGTCTAAATAATTCTATAAAGAACTTTTAACATCTGATGCACCTTTGTGTTTCACAAAAGGTTCTTTGTGGTGAAAAAAGGTTCTTCAGATTATAAAAAAGGCAAGAAAGAGATGATTCTTTAAAGAACCTTTGACTGAGTGCTTCTTCTTCTATGGCATCACTTTGAAGAACCTTTAAAGTACCTCTGTTTTTTAATAGTGTAAGTGTCTTTCAACGTATGCACAAAAACATATTCTGTAATCATGAGGGTGGCAACAGTTTAATTTTGGGGAGAAATGAAAACTTGACATCGTTATATCAATATCTGATACAGGTGTAAACTCAGTCAATGTATCTGCGATGGATTCCCCAACTGAAAGTACAGATGCCTGGACTCCACACTCTTTGACTTCAGTTATCATGGATCTCAGAATCACGAACCGTGTTTATAATGACTCACTGTCTGACCAGCAATCAGAAGAGTATACAACACTCAAGCAAGAGGTGGAACAACTGGTGAGGGGCTCTTCTTAATCATGCTTGTGTATGTAAAGACCGCATGGGATATTTACAGTATTCTGCGATATATTACATCCACCGACAGATGTAGAGTATACTATAGATGATCTGAACGACAAGGTCAATGACCAGTAGTTAACTAGAACTTATACCAGGGTGAAGTGATGGCCTCAAATAAAAATAATCCAGTACTTTAATATATGTTACTGAATGATTGCACTTACATAAAAGTACCATTTTTTATTGAATATCATATACATACCAAGGTATTCGCTAAGGTACCTTGCTAATGCCATCATATCATGGGACTCCCACAGTGATATTGTAAAGTTGCCAGATTTATTTATTTTTAGAATTGTATGCAGTATGTCTGAGAAACCATGGTTTTTACCGCAGTACTATGAACAACATAAGCTATGCTAATAAATTAATCTACTTTATAGAATGGCAGCATTATCAAACTGATAAATTGTGCTATCAGTTAAGATGAGTAAATCGGTCTTACTCTGAGTAATATAGATTTTTCTCTGTTGTACCTTTCCAGTTTGCAGATATTTATGAACGATCGTATGACACCACTCATCTGATATATTTGGGGACAGATGAGATGATTTTCAGGTTTGATTAACTCGTAATCTCTTAGGTTTGCATCAAAAAAGAGAATGTGTGACAGAGACTGTCTGATCTTACAATGTTTCTCTTACAGTAATGGGTCTGTCATCGTCACTTCTCGTCTGCTGTTTGGGCCGACTCAAGTCAATCCAGAGCTTGTGAGAGGAATCTTTTTTCCTGCGTACAAACAAATGCCATCGCCGGCACTAGAGATCGACCTCAGCCACATTGAAAGTAAAAAAAAAAACTGTCAAAAATGGTTGATTTTATATTGTTTTCAAATTGTTCATTAATTGGGGTTTACCACGGAGGATTTGGCATTAAGTATTGACCATCTAAACCTATAGAAGCTTATTTCCACCAATGCAATTGCAAATATACGGTAGAACGTTTTCGTTTACACCTCGTAATTATTTCTTTCTTTCTTTCTTTATTTTCATTTGTTCGCGAATTCTGCAGAACATGCAGAACTCTAAAAAAAAAAAAAAAAAGGACTGCAAGATGTAAACTTGGAATTGTGAAAAAAAAGTCCAAAAAGTTATTTTTGGTGTATTTTTGCCTTTATTGTGATAGGACAGTGTATAGGAGACAGGAAATGAAGTGGGAGAAAGATGGGAAGCAGGAGCAAGAAAGGTCTTTAAGTTAGGATTCGAACTTGAGACATCTGACAATTTTTTTGGGGTTAACAACTCGCAATTCTATCAAACACCTAAATAGAAAGTCTAAATTGTGGAAAAATGAACTAAAAAAAGAATTGCAAGATAAAAAGTATTTGTTTTAATATTCTGTGGCACAAATAAGCTTTCATATAAACCTGACCCATAAAAACTATTACCCAATAAATAGTAGATTCGATCTCACCCACAGATGAACTACCGCTTGAAGAACCCCTTGAGAAAGAGCAGACCATCAGCAGACCACCAACGACAACACATAAAGACACATCCTTTACAACATCGCCCTCTGTGACCACGCCCCTCACTTCCACTCCTGACATTATAATAGACACTGAATCCTTCACCAGCCGTCTTCCATCGACACGATCGCCCAACGTGTCAACCTCCAGTGCTGTTGTAGGACACACCACGAACTCCATCCACTCCACCACCTCCACACCCATTAACACCACCACAATGCACATAAACATCACAACCAGCTCACAGATTCACAACGCAAGTTTTTCTGCAGCACCCATCACCACCAATGCAGTAACCAATGGGACAACCGCAACAGCACCCGTAGAAACCATCGCTACAGCTTCCGTTGGCACCACCGCCACCGCCACCATCACTTCAGTCCCAAACGCCACCATCACTCCAACCCCAAATGGCACCACCACCACCACAGCCCCCAATAACACCACCACCACAGCCCTCCGAAGCACATTTACCTCCATCCAAAGCACTGCTGGGAAACCGACAATCAGCTCCACCAAGATTACAACAGCACAGCCCTCGAAAACCACCACCATGAATTCTCCTGCTACAAAGGTCACTGTTTTGGTGCCTGGATGGGCGGTCGCCCTCTTAGCGCTGGCGGCTGTCAGCCTCTTCCTCCTCATCATCCTCATCATTCTGGTGAGTGATCGAGGGTTTAGGATCAATGTAATATAAACCTTTGGTTTTATAGAAGAACGTGATAGCAACTTTAAAATATGGTATTTGTTATATTTTTGAAATGTGTCAAATTTGATTGTTTCATTTGAATAAATAATAAAACTGACCAACTTTTGTACTACTATCCCTAAGTATAGAGTCAACATATTGTCATTGGCACAAATTATATTTAGGTATCAGATTATAGGCAATTTACCTTTAATAGGACATATATATATATATATATATATATATATATATATATATATATATATATATATATATATATATATATATATATAACATATATACAACACAACAGAAACAAGCCACAACACAATGTAATTGGAAAATACCGCAAAAGAAACAATCCGCAACACAACGAAATTAGCACAATACAAAGGAAACAAGTCGTAAAACAATGAAATTTGCATAACGCAATAGAAAAAAGTCGCTACACAACGAAATTAGTACAGCTCAATGGAAACAAGGCACAAAATGAATCGTATGCATTGTGTTGTGCTGATTTTGTTGTGTGGTGCACTACTGGTATACCACCGTATTACCATATTTATATATAAAGCAAAATATTCATGGCAAAATACTTCCAAGCCAAGTTGAAACATTTTGGGGGTGATTTTGTCAGTGTTAACAGTTTACTGTTAAAGGACAACGGTGTTCCTCCTCTCAGGTGGTGATCTGGTGCTGTTGTCCAAAACGAAGAGTTTTCGTGAATGAAGCTGAAGAGATGAATCCTCCCATGTACTTCAATCCAGACATCCCTATGTATTCAACACAAAGCACATTTGATACATCCAACGGCAAACAAGCGGTGCGATATTTTTCACAACTCATTCTGACAAAACTTACCTTGTGTTCTGTTCCTATAAAGTTTGGTCATGAAAAAGAGTGAAACTAGATTTTATAACAAAAGTGACTCCTTTAAATTTTCAAGACTTACAACCAAATTTTGAAAGCAAATGTGCTGTACTGTAACAACAGAATTAACAGACTTTATTATTTGTTGTTGCCAAATCTAAATAAATTTTAAATGGCTAATTACAATAAAGCTGACAAAATGTAATTGTTATAAGACTTAAATAATAGATAACTTAAAATGAAAATAAGTTATGGTATTAAAATGATTAAAACTAATCTAAAAATGTAGACAGAAAAAAAACCTGATTTCTGATTAGAAAAAAAAATACTAAAACAAAACAAAACAAAACCTGAAAACATTCAAATAACACTAATATAAATGCTACAATGTCAGCAACAAAAAAAAGGTCCAAAACCTTTCACTGGGGCTTATACTCTTTCAAAAGGTACTAGTATGAACATTTTAGGATAATAATATGTGCTTTTGTATCTTTTCTCTGAGTGTGTAATAGTGCGTAAAGAAAATGGAACCATAGCAAGAATTTTATCATTGAATCCTTACATTGATATTTACAATAGTTATCAGTTATAGGGTTTACTCTCAAGTTAAAGAAGGAATTAGCTTGTTTTCTGCTGGTACAGACGTAGTGGATCAAGTCTTCCCTGCTGCTGGATAAACAAGAAAATCTGAGAGAAACACCTGTTAGTAAAGTGAAAATGCTGAGTGTGTGGATGCAGCCTTATGATCAGAAAGCATCAAGAAACCTGTAAACTAATGGCAAAACGTGACGAAAAGCATGCAGCATTTTAACCCTTTCTCAACAATACAAAAAGCACTTTTAACTTTACAAATGGAATTGCAGCTTTATTGTGGAGGGACACAGAGGGGTTTTTAGAAGGGTTCTCCATCAGTATCTCTGTCCGTGTAAAACGCTGACCCCACAATCACAGATCAGAACTAGGGAAAACTGGCTACTGTTACCTGGCGTTCCAGCGTCCCCGTCGCCTGCACAGGCCCCTCTTTGTGCAGCTCTGACTAAGAAACCTGAAGCGTGGGAAACTCGACTCTCGTTCAGAGACTGTGAGGCCTCCATCTGCGTCTCCTCCATCGTCCAGTAGCCCCGGCGTCACCGCTCACAATGCCCTGCCTACATTCAAACAATGACGGGAGCCAGGAGAAAAAGACTTAAGCTCTGAATCCAACCCTAATTCAGGCCTCCAGGGCTGAATGCATCTCAGCAGCAGGTTTTGGTGGACAGCTGATCGGAGCAGAGAGTGATTAACTGAATGGAGATGAACGGAGGCGTTTGTTAGGACACTGGCATTTATATTAATAACAAGCTGGATGATTCACAATAATGATATAAACAAAATGATCTAAATCGCCAGAAACAGCCCAACCCATATGGCCCCAGAGTCACCCACAACACACACAAAAATAAAGAGGTGTAACTATTGTTTTTACTTTTTATCTGAAGAATAATTTTTTTGGGGGCATTTTGATTTTGATATTTTTTACATTTTATATATATTCTCTTCTATATTCAGTATGTATATATTATATATATATATATATATATATATATATATATATATATATATATATATATATATATATATATGATGTATGGATAATATTTAAACAAAAATAAGATAGACAAAGATCAATATTTCAGTATATACAATAAATACAATTAAGTAAATAAAAAGATAAGCTAATAACTGAAAAAAACAGTAAAAAAATCAAATATATCTAACATTTAAATAAATCAAAGATCAAACTAATTAAATAAAAAATATAAACAAATAATAATAAATAGTAATCATTTTAAATTACTTACTAGTTAATACTTTAATAATTATAAATAATTTAATAATTAAAAATTATAATTATAAATAAAAAGTTCTTTCTAATGCTCATGAATGTTCTAGTGAATACATGCCCTTCATTGTCATCTAATGACTCTTTTTTTAACAGGATGTCAGAGAAAAACCTCCAAAAAACCGGACAGGAATGTATGTGGTGAACCAATGAAGGTCACAGGTATAGTAAAACACATATGCGGTGGTGAGCATGACACACTTCTGTAAATAACCCAGATCAAACTCACACTTTTACTCAACCATTCAGGTTTTCTGACCCCAACACTGTCCCTCCTTCCATGTGTGAAGAAAGAGGCCTGAGAAAACCCTTGTTGGATGAAAAACTGTCAAACATCCGTCACTCTACTGCAGGATGCTGAACGAACAGGGAAATTATTTTACATGCCATTCTATTGATTTAGAATTTATTTTCCTACTATATACCTTTGCACAAAGTAATTTGTAACTTTTAAAAATTGATCGAATGACGACAGTAATGTGATGTATTAACAGTGATTTAGTGAAATTAAAGATTTTCTGAAAATGAATTAAATCTTTTCATCTTAATTTTAATGGAAAATGCTGTTTCATGGGGAACAAAATATTTGGCGACACTTCCTGTCTACCACAGATCTAAAGCAAGAGTTTTAACTAGTTTGTGGATTGGGTGACAAACCTAGTATGGAATAAACCGAACATAACTAGACAACCCTGTGTCACTTCGGCCCAAATTCTATTTAAAAGTAAAGTGTATAAAAATGTGCCTGGCACTGACTTGATAAAAAAATCGAGATATGGAGTATTTGAACAAAAAGAGCATAAACGTATCAGAGGAAGGGTGAGACAAGTGAAATTCTGCAGATTATCTCAGCGGTCAAATGTAAACTGTGATGAAATTTCATTTTTCTCATATTTCATGAACATTCACACACACAAACTCTTAAATTTCCAATTAACAGGTGTATTTGTCATGATTCATTTTGTATAACCCTATCATAGTGCACCAAGATGTTGTATTTAATAAAATGTCGGATAAACATTCGGATAATTATGAAGTCGTATCAATCCAATCGAAACTCTTTTTCCAAGTCTGTGGTGACAACATTATGATTTAAATGTTAAAATATGTCCGGTCCAGCAGGAGGTGCTGTCTTCCTCAAGGCACTGGTTAAAAAGCAACGTACGTAAAGAGAAGCAGGCAGAGAGGAGTCCTCAGCCCATCTCAGCATGAGGCTCCAGTGTTTTCAACCACAGTTCTAAAGCAAATTTGGTTCCAGTGCTGACTCGTTCGATGTCCTCGCCGTGATCCGGGGCCCGGTTGCAAAGCACAGAAACAGGCAGCGAGGTCTCGATTAGCTCACCGCGTGGAGACACTTCTGTCACGCTGGCGACATATAGAAAAAAACAGACACTCAAAACTGTGATATTAATACTAAGAGATAGTTTATCCAAAAGTTAGGCCACCCAAGACGTAGATGAGTTTGACATATTTGGAGGAACGAGTTAATTGCATTACATGCTGCAGTGAATGGGTGCCATCAGAATAAGAGCCCAAACAGCTGATAAAAACAACACAATAATCCACACGATTTAATGTCTTCTGAAGCTGTATGATTGTAGGAAACGTACTTATGATTAAAGGGTCACTCCACCCCAAAATGAACATTTTGTTATTAATCACTTACCCCCATGTCGTTCCAAACCTGTACACAACTTCTACACAATTTAAGATACTTTGGATGAAAACCAGGAGGCTTTTTTTTTTCTGCACCTTGACAGTCGTGATTGTTTGGCAGTCAGACACAAGCCACCCCGTTTTCATCCAAAATATCTTCAATTACTAAATAACTATTAAAGTAAAATCTTCAATTACTCTTAAATAGCACTGTTTATAAGCAAAACAGTAAATGAAATACATTGCTGATTTGATGTGACAACAGGGGATGGACTTTTTCACTGGAGGAACCAATTTTAGGGATTCTGGGCAGATGTGATGGTTCGAAGTTAAAAGCCTTAATGATGTTTATAATTCAGCTTTTCAAGACATTACCTGATGGAGGATTACTTGTGGATTATTGTTATATTATGTATCATTTGTTTGGACTCTCATTCTGACGGCACCCATTCACTGCAGTGTGCAAGTGATATAATCTGTTCTGATGAAGGAACAAACTCCTTTACATCCTATATGGCCTGAGAGTGAGTGATTTTTTGGGTGAACTATTCCTTTTAATAGAGATCAATGATGTTCTCCATACCTGATGCTCTGTGGCAGGTCAGTTGGTATTTGAACAGAATCCTTCTCACCATCTACTGCAGACACCACAACTTTCACCAGACCTGCATCGACCCACACACATGCACTGACTTCAGCAGGATCGGGGCGCAAACAAGCCTGAAAAAAAAGAGGACAGAGACTTTATGGCATGTAATGTTTTTAGCATTTTTTTATGTGTGGATGACCTGAAGATGTACCTGTAGCTGCAGGTGTGATTGAGAGCTCTTCAGAAGTATGTAGGTCACAATATGATGTCTCTTAGGCAGTCCTCTGGATAACATGGGTGGATACACTGACTGGACACAAAATAATAAAAAAAAAAAAAATTTTTAAATATTGGATGTAAGGATGCATCAAAAGTGGTTTCTACTAAAATATTAAGTAACAATTGTTTTCAAGATTGATTATAATAAGTAATGTTTCTTTGAGCAGCAAATTTAGCATATTAGAAAGATATCTGAATCAAGAGACAGCGGAAGACTGAAGTAATGATGCTGAAAATTCAGCTTTGCCATCACAGGAACAAATAGCATAAATAAATGTTTAAAATAGAAAGCAGTTATTTTAAATCAAAATAATATTTAATAATGCATTTGATCACAAACACGGTAAAAACTGTATTTTTTATTACTCATCCTCACATCATTCCAACTTTGTAATATTTTCTTTCTTCCATAAAACTGCTTGAAAAATTGCTTGAATGGTGACTTTTCCTGCCAAAAAGTTTAGATTTGCGGCAGAGGTGACAATTATTTAGTGTTTCAGTCTGCTCCACATTTATTTAGTGTGTGGATTCAAAAGACTTGTAAAGTCATGTACCTAACTTCTATAAAACTTTATGGCCCTTTTAATGTCTTTTTTCATTCCCTTTCCAGTTATGGAAAAGAGCAGTCTGAATATTCTGTCTTTCGTATTCATGGAAAAAATGTAAATAATACAGAAATGGAAAAACACGGCCATGAGGACATAACAACGTCAATGAATAAACTATTCCATTAGCGTCATATATATGTTTGTTTCGTGAAAATCAAAGTAAACCCTCTGGATTAGCTTGGTTAGATTCACATCTTAATGCCAATGATTAAAACTCCGAGATTGTCAACAGATGTGTGCAGCGTCCGATTGTTCCAGGTTACACAAATAAAGTTTACAAACAATCGGCCACGATCGGTCAAATTCAGCGTGCGGTCAGTGGCCCCTCTGGACTTTGTGCTATAAACACACACCTCCCACAGGCCGAGCAGCTGAGAGGAGATTTCATCGGGGCTCAGTTTCAGACCGGTCTCTTCTTTCAGCTCCCTGAGTCCTGCATCCAGCAGCTAGTTTTAAACACACACAGAAATCAATGAGCCACGGTAGCCACGGTGCTTCGGGATATTATTGTCCTTATTTAACATGCTTATTATATTACAAAGAATTACTCACAAAAAGAAAATAATACAAACGAATCTATACACTACACAAGGTTCGGGGTTCAGTAAAAAAGATTTTTTAAGGAAAATTAAGTAAAACTTTTATTCAGCAAGGATTCATTGACTGGCAGTGAGAGCAAAGTCATGTATAATGCAACAAAATATTTCTAATTCATATAAATGCCGTTTGTTTGAAGTATTTAACAAAAAGTTACAAAATTCCACCCACAATATTAAACAGCACAACTGTTTTCGAGATTGATGGCAGCAAAGCAGTTTTTTGGACAGCAAATCAGCATTTTTAATGAATCGTGTGACACTAGACTGGAGTAATTATGCTGAGAATTCAGCTTTGTATCATATAAATATATGATATATATATATATATATATATATATATATATATTATATATATATATATATACACACAGTGTTGGGAAGGTTACTTTGGAAATATAATAGGTATATTAATATAACTCTATTCACAATGTAAGTAGTGTAACTTTACTTTATTAAAATAATGTAACATACATCTTTTTATAACTTTTTATTACTCTTTTAAATTTCTGATATTTTGAACTGTTAACCTTTTTGAAACATTTAAATCAGGCAGGGTTACTTTTTTTCATTACTTTTGATTTCCTGTCATAGTTTTAAAATCTTTAATTATTTGAATTTACATTATAATAATAATAAAATAATAATATAATTATCAGGCCGGTTTTGCCATATATATATATATATATATATATATTATATATAAAATTATAATAATCTTTATAATTATATAATATAATAATTATAATAAGCAAAATATAGCGCACGTCTTTGTTTTGCGATAACAACTAAATCATATTTATGAAGTAGTCTCAAACATTAGACCCCATTGCATATTAATTACTAAAAAATCAATCAATCACAAATTAATTCTCTTAATTTCATTTAAAACTTGTTAAGACTGATTAATTGACTGCACTCTGTTTACGTGACGCAGCATGTACCTTTTCATCCAGCTCCACATGGCCACCTGAACAAACAAATTACATCCATTAGTCCTGAACCCCACGGGATTCTCACACACATGTGGGCCACATTTCTGTGGCTATTTAACTTCTGCCGATAACACCGCAGTCTCTGATGGAAAGTATGATTTGAGATTAGATTAAGAAACCATTTAAAATAACCGTTTCCTCAGAACCAGACAAAACTGACCAAAATGACCCCGCTCGTCTGTAAATCATAAACGCATGAGCACACGCTTGGATCTGAGGAGTCGTTTGGGTCGGCGTGGAACGTCACTCACCGGGCGGAACCCAAACATTGGGGAAGATCCGGAGGCTGGAGGCACGGCGCGTTAGCAACAGTCTCTGATTGGCTGACTGCAGCAGCACAGCCACGCCCACGTCTACCCCACGATTCAGGGTATCTGGGGGCAGGGAGTCAGCCTCTGAGTGAGACAGGTACTTGATGGGGCAAAATGACGCCCTCTAGGGTTAGACAATGAGTTTGAAGCACAAATTAAAAACTACCGTATTAAAGGGTATTAATTTAAGTAACAAAATGCATATGGCTGTAAAAAAAACTTTAATTTAATCTCACCTTTAGAGGAACTCCTCCATCACACAGCCTGTCATATAGAATAAATCTATTACTCTCCAAAGAACAGCTCACAGTTGCCTGATCCTCAACGCTCCCGACAAAGTGTCCAGTTATGCTCTGGAATAAAAGACACATGCGTGTGTTGATACACTAGAGATTATTATTTCTTTGATATAGGACTTATATTGACATGTATGATTATTTAAAACATAGTTTTAAATAACACTATAGAATATAATATTATTATTAGTTACTATTAATATAGACTGGATCAAGAACTGTGGCAACGTCTCCAAGATGTGCACCACATGTCGATCTAATTCAGTTAGCAGAATTTAACTGATAAGGAAAATCTATTTATGACATTATTTTTGACAGCATCCTCATTTTACAGCAGGTAGACGCTTGGAGACGTTAACACGGTTCTTCCTGATGTAGTTCATGTCATTCCAGACAGACTGGATGATGATCAGATCAGACAAAAAAATCTCACTGGATTATCGCAATGGCGAAAATGAATGTTTGGACATGTAAACTGATATTTTCAACTGACTCACCACAGCGAAAGATAAAAAATAACCATTTTTAAACCACTTTTAGCTGCTGATAATACTAGATGTTCTAAACACTTTGGGCAGCTCTCTGTGTGTGTGTGTGTGAGTGTGTGTGAATGTATGATCACCATATACATACTATACATATTTCTGCAGTGCAGTACAATAATATGTGTGTGTGTCTGTGTGTGTAGCTGATTTATTTGTAGTAGATATTATATGTATTAACTATAGCGCATATATATATATATGTATGTATGTATGTATGTATATATATATATACACACATAATCATTGTTATAGACATATTTTAGCTGAGCTGACCTGCACGAACCGTGCGCACTGCGGAGCGGCGTTTTCCCTCGACAGATGAACTAGAATCTTTCGGACTTTCTCCATACTGTATGTATGACACCATCATAGAATGCGATAATTAAATTTTCCCCTCGTTATTTGATTTATTATGCCGTAAAACAAAATATTCGTATTGAATTACATATGGTACTCATCAGGGCGAACCACTTAACTATCCAGGAAATCGTCCGAGCGCATGAATGAGTGTTTACAGCAGAAAGGCCCTCATGCTGTCCAGACTCTGAACCCAGACCACAACAGAAACACCATCCAAATCGATACTCCGGGAAATGGATTCTGTTTCAAAATAAAAGTCCACTTACGCGCCCGTAAAGCCCTTCTCATGAATATTAACTAGAAACATTTCCGCCAATCAGGAAAGGGTACTCGTGACGTAATGATACGTGTGTGTGTGTGTGTGTGTGTGTGTATATATATATATATATATATATATATATATATATATATATATATATATATATATATATATGCAAGAGCTTCTTCTGATGTTTTAAAATAAAAGTCTATTTATATAACAGATTTTTTTATTCAAATGTACAACTGATTTCAAAATTATTTCAAACTTATTTCAAGCAGTCTAGATATGGAATAAAAGCTTATAAAATACAAATATATATTTTTTAAATCTATTAGCTGTACTCATGACAACGATTTGCTAAGAGTTATTCACATCTACTGTTTTAATTGTTTTTAAATTGAAAGTTTAAAAACTGAAAAAGTCGCTAACGAGACAGCATCAGGTTGTGTAAATCAAGTTTATTTGAAATATCATTCAGTCAAATACAAACACAAACACAGCCATATTACTACGTACTACATGTTTTCATTTTACTACACATCAAGAGTTCACTGAGAACAGGCACAATGTAAATCTCACATGCTGTCATAAAGACAAAGATCTACAGACACAGAACAGACGACACATGCTTCCACAAGAGGATATTACATCACCAAAGTCGAGCCCTTGACTGAGGGTTCAACCTCTGACCTTTAGTCATTAGGGTGTCCATGATTTTGGTCACAAGTGGTGGCACTTACAGAGTTGGCAGTCATCATAGCTTTCCTGAAGAATCAGTACGGATAAAACGAGATGACAAAAAAGCCAAGCGATGCTGTTTAGTTATTCACTGGTGTTCAAATTCACATTACTCTGCTTTAGAGGAGTTTCACTGAACATGGGCCACATTT
The DNA here is from genome assembly GCF_018831695.1 of Puntigrus tetrazona. Taxonomy (NCBI): domain Eukaryota; kingdom Metazoa; phylum Chordata; class Actinopteri; order Cypriniformes; family Cyprinidae; genus Puntigrus; species Puntigrus tetrazona. The sequence continues at coordinate 20,174,999 of NC_056714.1, read as the reverse complement.
ATCAAGGCTTTTATTTTGAAAGATTCTTTTCTTTTGTAAGCATACTGTATATATAAAATCATTTGGCGTGCTTACAGTGTTGTTACGTTTTTAGAGTTTCAGGAACTTTTATTTTCAAATCGCAATTAACAAATATCAACTTGATAAATGCAGCCCCATATGTCCTCATGTGGCTGAAACAAACAAGTTGACCGATATAAAGATCCATGCAAAAGGTGGTACAAAATGCTATGAAACAAGACGGAATCACAGAACCTTCTTACCGTTCACATTCACCATAATTCCTTTTTCTGTTTCTGCTATGTGTCTAATTTCACATATCCTAAGAATGACAAACACACTTAACCCTCTAACATACATCGATAACACTGGATTCTGGTCTAGATTTCTGGGTAGACATTTCATGCTAACAAGCTTCAGTTTGTAAGAGCGAAAATAAACGAGGTACGAATAACTATTAAGTCGAGCATTCAAAATTACAGCAGTCCTACGGCCTGTGAGAGCAACAGCCAAGCAAAAAACGAGATTTTATCCATTTTATTCTCAAAAAATTATTTACAACGTCACAAAAGTTTTTTTTTTTTTTTCTGTAGTTGTGGTTGTTTACCTGTGAGTGGTTTGTAGGTGAAACAGTCCTCTTTTGCAGTTGGTGTAAAACTGTGCTAAAACTGTGCCTTTCTGCTCTGAATGACTCTTATTTTGTCAGTTTCCGGCATGGATCATGTTCTGGGTCTGAACTCCAACACCATAATGTTGGTTTGCTGTGGAGTGAGGGATGGGCGTCATCTCCTGGGGTAAAAAAAAAAAAAAAAAAAGTTACTGGACAGTCAAATCAGCCCTTTAAACATTAATAGATACCTGAAACACAACTTAATTGTCAATTATTAAGAGCAGAAATACAAACCTTTATGGCACTCACAGACAGGGCGTAGACCCCAAAAAGAGACACAACCAAACCAATGATACATGCTAGCACCAGGAAGCCGATCAGTGTCACCAAGATCCCATTCACTAAGAACTGTAACGAAAACCACAAATACAATAGTACACTACAGCAGCACTGCTCTACGATAAAACTACATATACATACAGTATTTACATGGTAAATCACAATCATATGCAAATAATAATAATAACAAAACATGAATATCCACACAGAGGGAAAATGGAAAATGTTATACTTCAATTAATCAGTCATATTTCAAAACTCTAATTTGGTAACAGACTTTAATATTTGGCCGTTGCGTTATGCAAAACTTCTGCATATTTTTGTAAGCAAATATAGAGTATATATGTAGCTATTTTTATTTAGCTGTGATTACATTGCATTAGCCTGCATACATCGCATTGTTATTTTAGCATTATTTATGTACTATTATAGCATTTTAGCTTTTATTCGTATATTTTCAGTTTAAATTTTACTAATGTTGTTGTGTCATTTTGTCATTTTCGTTATTATACTATTTCTATTTCAAGTAATTTTAGTAGTTTAGCTTATACTTCAAGTTATTTGACAATGCAACATTTTAAAGTTTTTCATCTAATATTTACATTGTTATTTTTAATTAATTTAAATAATATAACAATGTAAATATATAATTAAATACAAATCATTAAAAACATTTTTTTATTAATAATCATAAAACCATTACAAAAACTATTACATTAACATGTCCACGCCGCTCTTTAATTATTAGTATCATCACCTGTTATTGAAAAACCCGTATCAATGGTCAAAGTTATTCTAAATTAATAAATGCTTGTGAGTTCTCACCTGAAACGCTAATAATTGTGTCAAAAGCTAAAGGATAATTGAGATTAGATTCATTTTGAAGCAAATTACAAATCTGCTTCAGAGTCTCAGGATGTGTTTATGGTTTTCCGGCTGCGTCGACTCACCTCTTTGTGTCCACCTTTCTCTCCTTCTCCACAGCAAGCCCAAACAGAGTGAAGTGGGTCACAACACCACTGAAACAAGCAGGACAGAGCCTGGAGTCACATCTCTCTTTCTACTCACACACACTCAACCACAGTCTGCCGTCTGACAGACACCGACGTTCAGATCGATGTACAGCCTCCCGATGCCTACTCTCAATATCATCTGCTTTTCTGTTCCACGTACAGGACAGGCAGAAATAAAATGGCCTGAATCCAGTGTTTGGCAATGAAAAAAGAAGGCGGGGCCGGTTGAAGTATAACATTTTCCCTTTTTTAACAAATGAAGACATTCTTGTGTTTTTTTCAATAACTGAGTATATGATCAGCTTTGTTTACAGTATTCGAAATATCGAGTCACTTGTGGGAATGAGGGTGTCTCGGCTGGAGGATGAGCAGGATGGGCTTCTCTGTTTGTTTACCTCTGTGTCCCTGTAGTAGTACGACTCTCCTCTGAATGGGATGTGTCTGGCCATGAGCCCAAATCCAACAATATCAAATGCTGCTGTTAGTAATTGCAGAACAATGGTTGTCAGCACCTGCGACGAACGAAGAGACACGTATTTCAACAATAAATACAACTCTCATTTACGATCTTCCAATAATGAATGGTCAAAAATATATTGATGGAACTATTGGCGGTTATTGTAACTGAATAAAGCTGACAGTAAAACGAAAAACTTTAATCCAATAAAATATACAAAAATATAATAATAATAACAATAATAATAATAATAATAATAATAATAATAATAATAATAGCTTGTTGTTAAAATTTAGTTTAACCTGATATATACCTTAAACAAGAAATAACAAAGCACTAAAACGTACTGAAATGTATATTTTACAAAATGTAAAAAATAAAACAGACACTGAGATAAAATAATTTAAAAATGACTAAATAAAAAAAATATATTCAAATGAAAACGGAACATGTAAAAAATGAAAAACGGGTTCAAAATATTAATAAAAACTAATTGTGGTTCTGATCACTGCGTGTCATCATCTGTCTTGAGTTTGAATCCCGGGTTCAAGAATCTTTCCCAATCTGGTCCTCCTCTATCTTTCCCAGTTTGCTTGTCAACTTTTAAAAAAAACTATCCTATCACAATAAAAGGCAAAGTGGCAAAAATAAGTCAATTAATGTCTGGCAATCTAAGTTCTTGGCAAAAATAATATGCAAAGAGGACCTTTGCTGTCAAAAGTTTGATTACACAAGACTACTGTTGCTGAGACTGCACTTCATGTGGTCAATACAGGATGAGGAGGTGCAAGGTCCTTTCTGACGGAGGGACATCGAAGGGGTTTAAATGAAGAGAGCGAGACTGACATGATTTGTGACGCTTTCTAATTTCCAGATGATATTTATACTGTACCAGGCATTTGGATGGCTTCCTCCCAGTGTGCACCAGGACAACACCAGTTATGACAAGCTGCATGAAATAGAGACATGTTTTACACGACCGAGTTTAAGCATCTTAAATGTATTCGAGTGCGTGCGGGTCCTGTACCTGAGCACCGTTGACAATGAGGATGATGATTTCGCGCTGGATATGGTAGTGCAGCTTATACACAACTGAGCTCAAAATGACCGTAAACACTCCAATTATGATCTCGATAGCCTAAACCAAAGCACACAAAATGTTACAATTGTAAACTAACCGCAGCTTTGCAATGCAACGCAACATTTTTTTGCAAGTAAAATCTATCTAAAATAAAACTGCAAGCGTTGAGTCTACAAATATATAATAAAAGGCAAATAAATCAAGATACTTTATTTTGCACGCCAGTGAAGTTGGATTGAAATTTATCTGTTATGTGTTGATTTCATTGAGTTCAGTCTGTCAGTGTGTATGTGTGTGTTGCATCTCAGATATGGGTGTGTCCTTGGATGCTGGCCAAATGTCATTTATTAAATATACCACATGTGCGTTCACGTTCAGCTGGAGCCTAAATATGATATTCTATAAGACAGCACTGACTGAATGTCCAAAAACTCGCATGCAACATACCATCGATATGTAAACAATGTGCCCTGACTGTAAAAATCAAGCTTAACGATACAGGCTAGTAGATAAAAAAAAACATCTTTAGCCAATGATCCGGCGACAAAATGTCTATTTAATAACGTGACAGTGCGCTGTAGTGAAACTCACGCCAAGTGTCCTGGGCTCTGCGCTCTTAAACGCTTTAGTCTGAGACGCGTACAGCGACATGCTGATAGATCACCAATCGCTCATCAATACACCACACGATCCGCTGCAAACGCAATCACAACAGCTCACGTCAACAAAACGGCGCGGATGCTACAAGCCAACGCTTTCATGCACACCGAGAAGGGTGTTTTTCAATGTTTGAAGCGCACTAACGTGCTGGCGCGTGCCGGGGAGCGCTCGCTTACCTTTGCGCACTGGCGTTCTGCAGCAGAGTCTGAGCGCGCGGCGGCTCTCCGCAGTGTTGATGTCATGAAGGGAGGCGGCGGCTAAACAGGGAGAAAACCAGGTTGGCTCGGTCCCGATCACAACTCACTCATCCCACCGGCCCTTATTCCACAAAACACCCTTGCGAGCGCTCGAGAGCGGGGTATTTTTAAACCGGTTATGAATTATGTAGAAGAGAAGAGCTGAGTCAAGAGTGCGCTAGGAGAAAGTGCAGGCTTGTAAAATCGAGAAACAGCTGTTTGTGTTCTTCTCCCTAAATAATGTCTATGCACGTATAGGCTATCGATGTGACCGCGGTAAAGAGTGAAGAAGCGGCTCTCAACCAGGGCTCCGTGGCCCTCGGCAAACTTCCATGAGGGCTGCAAGATGATTGAAAGCAAAAACTCAAAAAATAAGCTAAAACAAATAAACATGAAGATGCTTCTTATTTGAATTCATCCCCAAACGACGGGATTTCCTAAATTGTGTTATTTTAGTTACTTATTGTAACTAAAAGGGCCTTCGTAAAAGTACACTGGAGTAAATAATATACTAAACTCATTGTCAGAAGTCATAATTATTACATGAAAGGCAAAACTATGACGTGTCATAGTTATGAGATGAAGTAATAAAATATAAAGTCATTATTATTATTGCAAGTCAAAGCACCAACGGTCAAGAGCGAGGATACTCGATTGGTACGTGCTCACACATTTACATTTTGTCCTATGTTTAAAAACTAATTATGGCATAAAGACTTCTCATAGTTTCTTTTGATGTCACAATTGTAATTTATGTCATGTCATAATTTCAGCTTATATTATTTAGGCCGGTTTCACAGACGGGGGTTAAACGGATTAGGCCATAATTCGATTAGGAAATTTAAATAATTATAAACATGCCTTGAAAAAAAGCATTGTGTATTTTAAGATTAAACAAAAGCACTGACATGTTTGAAGATCAGTCCATGTGAGTTTATTTCAGTTAAAACAGCTCAGATTTATATTTTAGTCTAGGCTTAGCCCGGTCTGTGAAAGTCGGGGTTTATCGTAAATGATAATGACTTAGCATCTCAATTTCACATTTTTGTGTCACAATTATGATTTAGCATGTAATAGCCTTGCAATTATCTACCAACACATTTTTCTTTTGCAGCTGAAATGGGCTTTCGTAAAAAATAAAACTTTATTTTCTTTAAGATCTTTACCAGAGAACAAATTATACTTTTATTATACGTTTCCCCCAACATTGGGAATGTATTGAAAAAGTACTGCTTTTTCCAGCTAATAAACTTTAAAACACTGACAGCCAATCGGAGTTTTAAGAGCTCGAGTATTTAAAGCATATGACACAACGGTTACAATTAAATGTATTCAATAAAACTGCGAGAAATATAATGAAACGTAGTGCATTTTATTCATAAAATTTAGCAAGCACTGTGTAATAGGCCTCATAGAAGAACATCACCATGTAGAAATGTCAAAAAGTACAAATTCTAGTGGAAAATCTTGCCTTGTATATAAGAATCCCAGCAAAAAGAAAGAACTATAGAAAGCAGACAGTATCAAATTTAGCCTATATGATGATTAAACGTTTGACTCGAGAAACCTTGGCCAGAACTGTGTGGCCATTCAGGGGTTGGAGACACAATCCACCCCGACTTTCAGGAGACTGGAGTTACTGTTGTAAGGGTCGGCATCGGTTTCACTCTGAAATAAAGAGAGAAGATTTTCCACGATCACATCGTTATTTCGCAATCAAGACTACACTGAGAACTGAAGTTTATAAGCGTAGGTCTTCAACCGCAAACAGATCATCATATATATATATATATATAAACCTCCACTGAGGTCTGATCTCACCTGTCGGATGGCCCGGGCAGAAAAGATGGCCAGAGAGATGCACACGCACAGTTCAAGAAAACAAAGCACCAGCAAGAGACCCTTCAAACCATCCATCAAACTCTAAATAAAAAAAACATCACACACGGCATACAGACAGTCAACTTCTGTCTCGCGAACATGCTACAAATACATCTGCATTCATCAAATGTAAATTTGAGATCATCAGTAGTCACAGACGTACATTAAATCTCCATATCATGTAAGAACAGGACCAGTAATCTCCATCGCTGCAAGGATCCACTCCTGGTCTGTTGCTGAGTTCCCAACTGAAGTAGCCGATTCCTGCAGCAGCCAGCAGAGCACAGATCACACTCATGGACAGCGTGGCTTTGATCTAAACCAACACAGAGGACAGGAATGTATTTTTTTTAAAGAATTAAGAGTTTTCAGAACATTTGAAAACTAAAGGAAATCCTGAAGGTTATTCAGAAGGGTGCAGAATGTTGTAGGAATAAAAAAAAAAAACATAAACTTGCTGCCAATATGAGAGTCTGCTCACCAGAGAAGAACTGGATCTCTTGTGTGCAGCAATTGCCACGGACCCAGAGACGACAAACTGAAAAAAAAAAAAAAAAAAAAAAAAAAAAAAAATCATTTCTGTGTATATTTATTTGATTTTATCAAGCTGATACAAACTTCAGAGGTGTCAAAACTTTTTACTATGAAGGGTGAAAAATCTAACTTGACAGAGCTGTGGACTAAAAGTAAATGCTGTATTATATCCAACTATAAATCCATATTGTAATAAAATTAAAAAAAAATGCATTAAACATTTTACTTTTTAAAATTAAAAGCAAAAATAAATTCATTCAGTAACAGTTGCTATATTCAGGAAATAGTTCAATCTCACAATTCAGCTATATATATATATATATATATATATATATATATATATATATATATATATATATATATATATATATATATATATATATATATATATACATATATATACACACACACACACACACACACACAACACACACAATTATATAAAAATAAATATATACAAATTTACAACATATTATATAATAAATAAATAAATACAAAATAACCAAAATATACATGGAGTCTTTCAAAAGTAATAATGAAAAATTACAAACAAACTTTCAACAAATGCATAAATAAATAAACAAATAAATAAATAAATAGTCCCAGTAGAAATCTTTGAAAAATGTCCATTAATACATTTTCAGAATTTAAAAAAAAAAATGCAATAAGAACAAAACAAAACCAAATTAGAAATAGGGTTGCGAAAATTTGGAAATTTTTTGTGAACATTTTTCAAAACATTTGGAAAATTTCCAACCCTCTTTTAACCACCGCCTCTTTATATAAATGATCATATTTCTTCTGTTATTTCAGTGGCATTTATTGTGTATTTTTGTATATTGTGTAAAAACGCCAGGGCTCAAAATGTTTACTCACAGGAAGTCCGAGGGACATTACAGTCTCAATATTCAGCATGTCCACGAGCACGGTAATGGTGCACAGAGTCATGACCACCACGCCAATAAACACCTGCACCAACTACACAAACACACACAAACACTTCAGTACAATATACTTTAAATCTGACAGTCCTGAATCGCTTTCCTCTAAACATTAGAAGAACGGTTGTGTGAAAAAGTGATCTGTTACAACATTCTTGCAGGCTAAAAACAACTCCAAGGCTTGCATGCTGCAAAAAATAAGAAGCAATATTTAACATAGTTGTGAAACTGCAAGTCCAGCTCTCACCCCCAGCGACAGAGGCTTCCCCTTCAGGAACATCTTGTTTTTTGCCGACAGGTTGGACTCTTCTAGTTCACCCGAGCTGGTCTTCAGGTCCGAGAGACTGTGTTTTTTCCTCCAGTGGAATAACATGAGTCACTACCCTCACTCCGTTCGCCTCAGTAGTCATTGAAGAGGCCATATCTCACAGAAATATGAGGCTCACCTTAATGCTGCCACAACAAGGAAACAAGACGCCATATGAACTAGCTCGTCAAACCTGCTTTTAATGTTGCAGATCTTAAGCCACTGTTATAGCTCGCATAAGACTGTTCACTGTGTATACAGTTTGTGATATAAAAATAATTTAATTATGCTGTTATTTATTCTAGTTATAGCCTAAACAACAGGTGTGTTTTATCAGGCACCTTCATTACTGCCCTGTGTTTCACTTTATAGCTACTGTATCGCTGAATACTCATTTATGAATCCATCGAACTGGACTATCAGTCACAATTCTTCACTAACTGTGAATGCATATAGTAAACATATAAAGTAAGACATAAACAGTAGCGTCGTAAGAACGCCATCTCGAACGCCACTGATACTGTTTTAGCAGACCCGACTGCTGGAGTTTAAGACAATAACGTTGCGCAGGTAGGCAGCGTGCCAGCTTTCCACAAACAGCCACCATGACAGTGATTTTAGTTTAGGACGAACTTATAAACGTGTGTATCCCGTCTAAACAAAATACCGTACGTTTACCTGTTTACTTGCCGCTTGTTCAGACGGATCGGTTCAGGAGCGACCTCATTTACCGACAGAACAACAGAAAAAGCCTAACGGGAAATAAAACTTCCTTCTCCTCCCACTGATTCTATTTAACCCCTTCAGGCACAGAGGTGGAACTTCTGTCAGAAAGTATTTATTCTTTTATTATATATAAATGCGATATTTTATTTATACACTGTGAAAAGAACTGTAAGTCATACATTTTCTTCTTAATTAATTTTTTTGTGCAAATTATCCCTTTTTTTTGTAAACAAGCCATTTTTTTCATGACGCGGGGCTATCTTACCTTAAAATCCTAAAAAGAAAAAACAAACCAAAACTGAATTTCAGCACTGACCGAACAACAGTTTTGACAAAACAAGCATGATTTCCTAAAATCCTAAAATATAAATAAAATCAAACGATTAGCCTATACATATTATGCAATATTTTGCTAAAATTCTAGCGATCACTAGATTTTTCCAGACTAAATATGGGTCAAGCATCATTTTTTTAGTTTAGCTTAGGGCTCAGCTTTTCTGCTCGTCCAGTTCTGTTTGCCAGATATTGTCTGATTCCGCGTCTTTAGGTTGTTTCTGAGGTGTGGTTTTGTTGCACCTCATACTGCGCCTCCAAAGAACCACAAAAGCAATGAATACAAAGAGACAAAAGACGAACAAGAGGCAAAAAGCAACCATTTCGTTATAGTAACTCTTCTGTGCAACGCAAACGATGTCTTTTCCTGCAGTGTTTATGTTTATAGTAGACTGAGGATTAGTCCTAGCTTTTTTCTCATTGGTCCTGTCTGGTGTCATAAATGCATCCGTCCTTTCCTCTTTTGTAGGTTCAGATTCGTCAAACTCAAATGCTGTGTAGTAATCAGAGATGGGCTCTGTTTTTGGGTCCTCGTCAGAGTTCAGGGTTACGTCAGGTTGGCGATCTGATGGAGGAGGGAAAGAACGAGGGAAGACAGGGAGAGTTACAGCAAAGGCGGCGATGGTTTGTTTGAAGCCCAGCTCCTCAGACACGCAGAGGTAGGTTTTCAAGGTCTCTGGAGTGACTGTAAAAACAAGACTGTCATCTGCCCTCTGCATGTACATTAACTGAGGAACGACTCTGTTGTCCGAAAACCTCCAAGTCACATCCGCCAGTCTGGATCTCGAGCGACACGGTAGAACCACAATCTCATTTAATCGTGCAATCCGCGTCACTGGAAAAAGACAGAGATATTAATTGAATCAAATGATGAATGTGAATGGGTGCCGTCAGAATGAAAGTTCAAACAGCTGATAAAAACATCACAGTAATCTAATCCACACAACTCCAGTATTTTGTGAAATGAAAAGCTGCATGCTTGTACGAAACAAATCTATGATTAAGATTTTAAGCTTTAAACTAAAATACCAGAACATAATAATGGCACCCATTTACTGCAGAGGATCCATTAGTGAGCAACTGAAGCAATACTAAATGACTCCAAATCTCCTCTGATGAGAAAAACAAACTCATCTACATCATGGATGGTCTCATGTTGAGTCAATTTTAGCAAAAAATAGCTTTTTTTGTAAGCAAAACAAAATGACTGGATGTGAAAATATTCATAATTTCACACTAGAATATTTACATTAAGCATTTGAAAATCTGGCACCTTTACAAATGACCTACACCATGTAGTTGCAAAGAACACTCAGAAATGTGTTCACCTGTAGCAGCAGTATGTTTGAACTCTGTGCATTGCGCATTGACATTTCCGCTTTCCACATCCTGCCGTCTGTGTTTGAGACACAAAAAGATATGAATTGCAGTGAGATATATGCCATTTCACATCAAAGCACCCCCCAAAAAGTGCCAGTTTTCATCTCAGTCAGTCCACTGTGGTTATTGCTAAGGCTAAAATGATTAAATATCTAAAATCTAACTATTACATTTGTGTTTAATGTTAATTCAAAATAAACTGAAAAACAGAAATGTTGCCCTGGCAACTAACTAAAATAAAATAAGCACTAAAACTGAATTAAAAAATAATGAAAACAAATAAGCTTAAATAAAAACATAATTAATTCCAAAAAATCTAAACACTAAAGCTTAATTTAAAACGAAAATTGAAAATATTAAAATAAAATCTATTTCAAATTATTAAAAATAATACAAAAATAACACTGGATCAGTTGGACCGTTGCTACTTAAGTGGGTGGTTTATGGACTATTTATGACTGCCCAAGATCTTAGCTTAAAATTCTGACATTGGTCCAGAAGAAAAAAACTTACAGGTTAGAACCCATTCTGGACACAGTAGCACAGGCTCTGGTCTCTGAGTCCCATCCACAGAACGGGTCACGGGCCAACACACACTCTGCACAGTTTGGATAAGCTGAGCAGTTGGATACAGGCACTCTGAAGACACCCTCAGAAGAGCCGATGAACAACACACCCTATAATTTACAAAGACTGTTACATAAAACCTGATCACATTATACATCTAATCAATTCTGACTCTGTTTATTATGGAAGTGATTACAATAATATATGAGACAAAAAAAAACCTTGCTGGTGGAAAGAAGGATGTTTTTCACAGTATGCGGTTGCTTAAATATCTGAATTTCTTCGATGACATGAGGACCTTTAGCCAGCAGGACGACTTTATGAAGAAAACCAGATTCTGAAGAAAACAGAAGAGGACATCAGACCATACACAAATAAACACGATAAACTAAATCCATGAATAAAGGTAGAAAAGCTGTCACTGTGTACCTTTCATAGGTTCAAATATGTACACTTTAAGTACAAATCTGTACCTTTATGGTACCAAAATGGACCCTTTAGGTACAAACACATACCCTTTTAAAAGGTACAGCCCCAGTGACAGCTTTTATATCTTTATTTCTGACTGTCTGTATTAATTATGTGTGTACCGGTGAGCAGGTAAAGGATGGTGTAGCTGTGTCCATTTGCAGCTTGAGTTCTCTGAACAGCTAAACGGCTATACCGCTCTTCTGTTGAGGAGAAAATCAGTTTCTTGTCCACGGGACGCACAACTTTTTCAGTCAGGAAGCTCTTTTTTACAATGTTTAACACACGGTCGTTGTCATTGAATAATCCACACTGTGAAGATACGACACACATCTGATTACACAGCGGTTAAAGCTGCTGCGCATCACTGTCTGAATGTTAAAATATATTCTCGGGTCCCAGTTTAATTTGTTACTATAATTAAATCACTGGCAGAGGATTTCATGAGAAATTTAAACACTGTGCCACTTTGCAATCATTGCTCTGTTTGCTTTAGCACTGATTTTATTTTTTTTAATTTAAGAAATACAATATGTGGGTTCCCGATGTTGACTTTTACGGTGTCTAATCTGTGGCATCAAATGAAATTGCAAAAATAAGATTAATATTATTTTAAGAATTTTATAGAAATGTAATATTTTAATATATTGTAAATAACTGAAAATGTTACATATATACTGTATACCACTGGCTCTCTTATTCTGTGTTACCTTGCCAAGTTTACCGTCTACATTTGGTTGATGATTCCAGTGGTTTACATTCAAATCGAATGTCTTGTAATCGCCTGAAAAAGCTGCTTTAATATCTGTTAGACTAAAAGCACAGACTGCCGACAGGCTAGATGACGCTGCCCTAAAAGAGAGAGAGAGAGAGATGGAAAGTAAAGGATTACACAGATGTCACATGAGCTTTCAGAACAGTGAGAATATGTCATGATTGCGTGTTTGATTTAAATAATCACAACCACTGTGATGTAAAGACTCCGTAGAAAAGGGTGTTGTCAGGAGACTCGTCATCCGCTGGGGACATCTTGACAATATCCTGCAGCTTGTTGAACTGGAGCTCATCCCCTTGTTGGCAGACCAGCTGAGACTTAGCAAAGGATGTCCAGCGCTTCTGTAAGGTAAGGCTTCCTCCGTTGTCATTCTGGTATAAAAATGATTTCATTAAAAAAAGTAGTAGAGCTGTGTCTGTTGAGGTATTTTTTGACCCAGATGACAGTAAAAAATATTATGTATATAATCAAAATGCCTTTTGCAAGAACAGTACAAAAAATTTAAAAGATTTTTTGGATTTTATATAGCTGATATATCTCGAATTTTGTACACTCCTGATCATTTCGGTGTGGTCTTAATTGAGATTCTTGAGTGTCTTTAACAATATATGTTCTTCTTTTTGCTATATTTATGGTTGATATGAATTTAAATACATTGCTGTCTAAAAGCAATCATAATGTATAACATTTGCTCTGTTTTGGTTAGGTTACTTATCCTCACCGTGCAGACCTGTGCCACACGAGACACAGTAAAAGAGTTCAGAAACGAGTCTCCGGTCAAGTCCCCAACCTCAGTAAAAAACAGCAGGATCTTTCCTTCACTGGCGATATGTGTTGAACTTACGAATTCAGGTTCTAAGACAAAAACAAACTGTGAAAATTCACTCAAGGTTGCAGTAGCGACTTATTTATGAGCCTTTTATGAATTAAGTACTATAATAGGCCATCAACATCAAACTTTGCATATGTTAGCATTATGGCAGCGTTACTTCTGAGGCAAAAATATACAAACCCTGTAGCAATTTTGGTACATTCTGAAGCTCCAAGTTATTGCGCGCTCCTCTGCTGTGACAGCGAGAAATGACCTTCACCCCAAAGTAGCCGACTTTTGTTGCTGTATACAGCTCTTCGTCTGTTAGGGAGGTCAGAATTAAGCGTGTGAGAGCACTAGTTTAAGTGAGGTCATTTCAAAAGTTGTTTCTGGCCTCTCACCAACAATAGTGGCTGTGTTCCTCTGGGTGGAGCTGGAGGGACAGCAGTTTTTGGCATCTTTTGTGTCTCTGCCAGTTCTCAGAGAACTTGCTGGCTAAAACAGAGACTTTAATCTCAATCCATTTAATTCCCATATATTGATCTGTGCAATTTATGTATCTGAACTTACTATGATGAGGGCTTGTGGTTTATATGCATTTGTCCCACAGGCATAAAGGTGTGTAGAGTTAAAAAACTGCAGAATACTAATGAAGTTGCCACAATCCTGTTACGGACAAGCATAAAAGTGAACAATAAGAGGTATATTATAAGCTTGTAAAAATAAAGGGCCAATCACATAATTGCAATTTGTTAGCCAAAGTAGGCATACAATGCATTTCTTCAATTTCAATTTAAATTAAAATTTATAATTTATATTTCTTCTTTTTTTTTTTTTTTTTGGAGTAAAAAGAATTTTTTTTATGTTTTCGAAAGTCTGCCCCAGCTGGCATTTATCAAAAATACAGTTAAAACAGCAATAGTTATAATTACATTTTTATTCAAGTATGTTTTGGAATATTATTTATGCCTGTAATGGCAAAGTTGAATTGGTATTTACTCTTAAAAGCTATAACCACAAATAAGTACACATTAAAACTGTTCTTATAAAAATTCATGAGGTGATAGAATATATTATAAAGTTATTTATAATGCATTATTCCTTAAGAATACCCTTAAATACAAGCTTTTCAGAAAGTTCCAGGCTGATGTTAAGAATGGTAGCCTACATACCGTCTTTGAGGCCACTGTACAGGTTTTTATGTTTTGTGGAGATGCTGCCCATTCCAACTGCAAAAATGAATTAAATAAATAAATATATAAATAACTAAAAGTAGTTTTCCCTAAGTCTAGGGTGATCTTCATGACGGAGGTTTAGAGAGTGCAAATCTGAAATATACAGCACAATATTCCTAAAGGGTTAGACAATCTTTCTCACCTTGTCTTTGAGTGTAATACTATCAGGCTGACTGACATCCAGAGAGAGCAAAGCATCCCGAGCACCAACAAACAGTGTGTCAGCATCAGCGCTGAGCAGCAGTGTGCTGCTGTTCTTCACAGAAGAGCTGTGGTAGAGGCCCAAGAGACGCTCTGAGCTTCCTGTTGGAAGAAATAAAACAACCCGTTAAACCCTGACCGCTCCAGTATAAGAATACAATTCTCAGAAACTGGCGTGTGTATTTTACACCAAATTATTTTTCTTGACCAAGTGTTTAGCAATGAAACCACAACACTGACACTCTTTTCCTCTTTTTGCTCTGAGGAAATAAGCATGGCCCATCCGCTGAGATTAAGCAATACTGAACATACAGACAAACAGAAATATGATGTTGTCTAATCAGCCAAACTCTCTTAGAGAATGCATCATTAATATTAGAAGATAAATAACAACCCTGATTGTTGATGAGGCTGATTTTAAGGTTAAGTTTCATAGCAGATTCATAATTGGTTCCAACTTATGTTCTAACTTATGTCTGAAGCTAACCGCAGTGTTAAGACACGCTTCTCTGCAGCAGCAGGCCTTCGTGCGTGTGATACAAATAATCGTTCAGCGGTGGTTTCAAGCGAGCAGCATTTAGACCATCAAGTATTTGCAGAACAACAGCAACAGATAAAAACAAACCAAGCCACAGCTCAGATGCTTAAAGAAGAAATATTACAAAACATACACATGTGTTATTGTCCAACATGACTGTGCAAAGATTAAAGTAAGGATTTGGCTTGTTTCATGAATTATTTTCTTATACCAAAGTTGAGCAGATTTTTTTGTATTTCTATAGAAGTCAGAGGACCAAACTACTTTATTACAGTTGGGAAAACAATTAATTTCTCAGTAATTCATACTGGAAACACATTCTCACAAAAACGTGGTTACAAACGACAGCAGTGATATCAGCAGCAGTCCGACTGATAAAAAACAGTTTCTTTCTCAATGCTTATACTAGAACATCTATTTACATATACTTTGTCCTCAACACTCAATCACTATCAGCCACTGTAAGTGTGAGTTTTTGTATCATCAAAAATGTCTCATTATCATCTATCAATCTGGGTTTCACTTACCCTGAGAGAATGACACACGAGGACGCAGGGAAGCATGAGACGAATCTATTAATCCCAAGACGAGGACCTTAAATATCCAAATCCTGCATAAACCTGCCATCCTAATGGATGTTTTAGGGTACAAAACCGGTTCTGATCAGCTACAGAAACAGCAAGTGACTGGATCTCACTTCCTTTTGATCTGACCTTCTAGAGCGCAGCAGGAAGGAAGACTAAAAAACCTCAAGCCACTCTGACTCAGTACCCACTACTAAACACTTACTGCTAATGGCACTACTTCTGACAGCAGCACGAAACTGAATTATAATGATATTATCATGATATCTTTTTATATTCAGTAAGTGCATTTCCTCTTGATATATCTAATTTCTGTGTCGGATAAAAACATCTTGTTTTTAATTGCAAATCTTAACTGATAACAATTTCTTGCAAAGCTGCCTTATAATTTGTTATGTAATAAATAATATAATATAATATAATATAATATAATATAATATAATATAATATAATATAATATAATATAATATAAGTAGTTACAAAAGGTAGCATAATTATGCAAACTATTTTTTGTACCCGTTTTGTTTTGGAAGCTATGATGATATCTAGGTACACCACACGTTGTTTAACAGAGATAGAAAGTGATAGTGGTTGGAGATAAGGTAAAAAGAGGAAATGTAGACACAATTAAAGAACATACTGAAGGCAACAACAATAGGGCAGGTTGCTATTATTAGGCATGAAAGTCAATTAGACAAAAAGATATTTCCTCGAGTTGAAGGTAAAAGAAGAGGCGTGCAAGGGACTGAAAGTATTTTTAAATACTGACTTTTAGACATAAAGTTTGTGTAAGCAAGCAACCTCACAGAGGTAAAGAAGAGTTTTAGTGAGTTCAGAAAGTCAAAATGTTCTTCTGCTATTTAGATTTTCAACATTTAGCAGGTGACGAACTGGAGCTATGACCTTTGGCCTTTCAGCTGTGAGTTTTCTTTCAGCTATCATTCTGCACAGCACACAGCGAAGTTTACAATGATACAATGACAAAACATTTGTACATAGCTATATAACTGCTCATTATTATTATTATGAAAATAATGCTTTAATAAAAAAGTTATTAAATGTACAAATTAAAAATTATGGGGAATCGTAGCGACCAAAAACATATAAATAGATGTAAAAATGGATTTATATTGCAACCTTTGACGTGATGACAATATAAAATCCTGTTTATATCATAAATGTAATATGTAATCCTGTATAAAAGGTGGTACGTTTTGAGGACAAAAGTCAGAATTACAAAAATAGTTGATGAATTTAAAAAAAAAAAAAAAAAAAAAAAAGCATAAAGTGATATAATCTCACAAAAAAAAAAAATCAGAATTTTGACATTACCTATAGCCTAAAGCAGAGTTGCCAAATTATTCACTCTAAATCGACAATTAAGATATTTATTTAACTATGTAAATACAACATATTTGTCTAATTAATTATGAGCATTTGGATAAAACAAATTCATACAGGACTGTACTTTGTATAATACGAATACTGGTATTTACACTAGCTTTATCAGACACTGTACATATTACACTGTAACTGTAACACATCAAATTTGTTTTAGGCAAAACTTTGTCCAAAAGTGCAGCACACCTCACTGACTGATGGAGCTCCCACAACCACAGACGTGATGTTCCTCTTCAAACACCTGACCTCTCACTTCTGTTCACGGTCACGCCGTGATGATAGTTCGCTCTGGGAAAGAGTAGAAAAGGTTTTTAGTAATTGAGAAGTGGGACAAGTCAGGGTGCAACCTCCCAACTTTTCAGTTTTTTTAAGAAAATGTGCTTTTTTTTACCTTGGACTGTGCAGATATCATTTCAACTTTATCTTAAACAGCAGTCAAGATGCGTTTAACATTTCAAAAGACTTCACTGTAAGCAACAATTCCACAATATCATATATATGTATATGTATATGTGTGTGTGTATATATATATATATATATATATATATATATATATATATATATATATATATATATATATATATATATATATATATAATATTATTAAAATATTTAACTGATGGAGATGACAAATTTGACAGAGTCTTGTAGTAATTTTAAATATTGAATACATTGGATTAATTAATTACTTTATTAAAGCAAAAACAGCAAACAATAAGTATGTTATTATATATTAAGCTCTTATTCAAGAGTCACATTTAAGTATTTTGTTATATCACTGAAACACAAAATCTTACGGTATTGGCAAATTAGGCATGTTTTTTAACAAAACAAATAGCGTTCACGTAGCAGCCATTTTGCTTTTTTTTCTGTTGACGCTAGATGCTAATGGAACCTGATTCAGGGGAATAACATTATCTAAAAGTTTAATAATTTCCTCTGAATTCGAAAGATGGTGTTGACATATCATGATTGGGACACAGGAAATATTAACATTAAGATTTAAAATATTCTAAACCTATAAATGTTAGCAGAACCTGTCTGACACTGTGGCAAGGGGTCCTTTGGAGTGACAGCTGCCCCGATATTACCTGATTTTATTACATGTCTGACGGTGTTGACAAAAACTGGGGGCACAACATAGAGACATTATGAAGCATGCATGTGTCACTGAAAAACGACATATTATTAAGTGTTACTTCTCATAAAACAAAATCTTTTTTATCATGAATTTTTTTTTTTATTAATTAGAAAGCATGCGAAGGATATGATGAAGCGCACTGTTTTAGATGTAGTGAACAGACAATAGACAGTCCTAGATTTGGTATAATGATCAGAAAATGTAATTAAATTAAATTTAATTAAATTAAAGGTGAAAATTGCGGTAAATACTTGTATTTATATTTGTATTTTTAAACCTACGATTTTTACTCCGTGTCTCAAGAATGACTGAAAATCAATGACAACAAAAATAAAGTTTAATATTCCCTTAAACACTTTTCAAGGCATTTCAAATATATATATATATATATATATATATATATATATATATATATATATATATATATATATATATATATATATATATATATATATATATATATATATATATATATATATATATCTATTGTTGTAGGATTGATCTGAGTGTAGGTCTCATTCCCTCACCCTCTTTGTTTTCATATCTGCTTTTCTCACTATTTTAAAGGCATTAAAGCGGTTTGGTTATTACTTTCGAACATCTGCAGATCATCCCAAACACCTCAAGGGGGCGAAAGGACAGTTCTGATCATCTAATTCCATGTTCAGTAGCCTACATGCGTTTACAGTTTTAAATAATGTTAAAATATAATTTCATAAATTTTGAAATGATACTATTTTTTTTAGCAATTAGTCTGATAAGATAAGATTTCTATATTTGCCTATTTTGGATTTGTTTTGCTGAATCGCTTGACAACTACTTGTTTACAAGTCTACACTCGCGCACTTTGTCTTTGAATTGAGCTAAAACCTGTATATGCTTGCAGAAAAATGCCTGGAAAAGCTCATGACTCACTGACAGTGTTTCCCTTTTTCTCTCCCACAGTAATTCTCAAATCCTGCTTCTGGGGGCCCTGAGGCACAGCACACTAAGATGCCTTCCTCCTCTAACACATCTAATTAGACTCATCATCTCATTATTAGAGGTTGCATGACCTGAATTGTGCGTAAGATTAGTGAGATTCCTATTACGTGCAGCGCTAGGGGCCCCTGGGAGCCGGATTCAGAAACACTAATCTTACCCCATTTGAGTTTAAATTGCTCTTTTACAAATGCCAAAAACACACAACAAGTATTAGTTCATTTTATCTAGTTCTTCTCTATTTATTTATTTATGTATTTATTTTTACAAAAATGTCAGTAAAAGGTGAACTGTTTTATAAGCAAATATAACTATGTACACATAAGACCTATTGCATAATAGAACTTCAAAACACTTCCCTTATAGGATGCAATATATTTTGTCAGGATGTTGATATTTAGGCAACACGTATTATTGAATGGTTGTGTTTTTTGTTGTTGCTGTTTTCGGATTGAACTGGTAGCTTGGGGCCACCTAGAGACGAGTGGTAAATTACACATGTCATGAATCTGACAAGATTTTTAATAACATGATTTCTAGTAGTCGGTGTTTCTCAAGAAAACGTTATAATATGAACTATTTTTGCTGGCTATGTAAACGGCACTTTATAAATCTAAAAAAACTGTCCAAAATTAACGTTAGTGTTTTTTATCAAACGTGGGCGGCTATCGTCTTTTAATACTTTTTATAAGGCACAGTATAATCATCCAGCAGGGGGCGCATTTTGGCTCTGAAAGACAATTCCTTCACTGAGCACCTTTATATTGTTAGAAACACGTAAAAACAATATATGTAATCGATTCATACGTTAATCTGTTACATACAAAAATTGGTTTCTATCAGTAAATTGTATATCTACCTCATCAATTTCTATAAAACACATTTTCCGTAACGTCGTTTAGCAATCGGTGATTGGTTAATCCTAATCAGCGCTGAGAAAAGTAACAGGAAGCATGTGACAACACTGTCTTTTTTCAGACGCAATATTAATTACAAATTAGTACTGATTAAATAACACACACACATACATATATGTAAAATCAAATTAAAATGAAAACCTCAAACGAGGAGTTAAAATAAAATAATTATTTTCCAAACCCTCTCAAACCACGCCCATTTTATACACCCATTTCATGCTAATAGCCTTTCCACTCGCTTATTCCATTTCTATGGCTCCAGTGAGAGTCAGTCAGCTGGAGACTGATCCAAAGCATCAGAAGAGAAAAAGACGTGAGGAAATAAACGGTTATCATGGCATCGTTAAATCTCGGCTTCAACGGGGCTCGCAAAAAAGCGGTAGCTCGCATCAGAGCCGTGGAGAGGAGGAATCTGATCACCGTGTGCAGGTAAAAATCTGACTACACATTCATCATCATCACTGCAGCACACCGGCGCGCGGGACATGTGTGGCGGTGATGTCATAGTTATTTTTTAGCAAGTTAGTTTTTTTGTGAAATGCTGATGCCGGAGCAGGGGAGACGAGATGCTGTACGTGTGCTGCACGCAGAAGCGCTGATCTGAGATCTGTCATCACAGCATCACGTCATGTAGATGGAGCCCTTAAAAAAAGTACAGTGGTGATAGCTAATGAATGATTCATGCAACATGGCATTAACATTGTTCTCCAAGGCATGCCAAACATTTTGGCTTTTCTATGGTGTTTTTTTTTTTTTAATGGTAGGATCATGGCTCATGCCACTCATATAAAAAACAAAGACAACGTTCGGACATATAATATTCTTGCCCCATTTAATGCATTTTTTGTTATAAATATATTTTTACATTGTTTATATTAGAAAAACTTATTGCTGGTTAAGAGTGAGCCTCAACAATGATTTTAACTAGGGAATGAATAGTTGAAATACGCAATACCTTGAAAACTTTTGACCCATTCTGTGTTGTACATATTGCATTGCTGAGAAATCTAGCAGGCCTATCTCTTTCCTGAAGTGGATACGGTACGTCTTGTTTTAGCTGCATGATTTGCTACATTTGCCAAAATGTGCAGTATACAGCCGGATCAACACTGTATCCCAAAATGGAGCAGACTAAATTTGACCTTCTGTTTAGTGTGTATCAGATTTATTTTCGGATAAAATTTTGATGCGTGCAACCTTTTAAAACGGTTAGTTATTTATCGTTGCATACAATGCTTTTTTACATGTTGCAATGCAGCATATATTGCAAAATATGCGACTTTGGCTCACTGGAAAAAACATGATTTGTGAACTAATAGATTTTATTTTGGCATTACTGATGTAGTAAACTTGCTCGGAAGACCACCTGATACAGCAATGCAATGCAAGTCTTGTAAATAGTATGAATCGTGACAAAATTGTTCAAAGACTTGGCATTGTTCCTTTAGCGAATGCATTTTTGATCAAAGACTCAAGATAAAATAGCATGGTTTATCTAATGTTTGCTTTGGTTAACGCTATCAGTTATGTTTAGCTTAGGAGCTCAATCTCAAGGTTTGACATAGCTTTTCTTTCTCTTTTTGTGATAAAACTGTGCACTTTTGTGTCGTTCCCTGGACATTTCATTTCGAAATGCACAACCTGCAAGAAGCAACATAATAAAGCATGGGTTAACCTGTTAAACCGTGCTTTTTTTTGGTGCCACTCGCTGGAATATGATTAAT
This sequence comes from Puntigrus tetrazona, assembly GCF_018831695.1. NCBI lineage: Eukaryota > Metazoa > Chordata > Actinopteri > Cypriniformes > Cyprinidae > Puntigrus > Puntigrus tetrazona. Next base: position 20,153,158 of record NC_056714.1, on the reverse strand, counting down.
TACATTAATATGTGTAATTAGTCAGTGCCACAAAGGCCACGTTTGAAGCAGGAAAAGCGTCTGTCTGAACACAAATGAATGTCATACCCATGAGGAGGCACAGCAGGAATCAGCCAATCAAAAGGCTTCGAGTATGACGTGTCCACACATATACGATCACAGTAAGACAGATTTTTACTGTGTGTGTCTGAGGTAGAAAGAACAGAGGCACAGATAAGCAAAATCCATTTCCTCTCATGTTTATCCTGTGATATCTGATCCAGAGTTCATTCAGGACTGAAATAAATCACTGCAGGTCTTTTTGTCTTTGGGTGATAACACGGTCTGTGACGTTCAGGGAATCATGAAAGAACGCTCACTATTTGTCAGAAAGCCTTGAATTAAGATATTTGATTGTAATCAGAATAATTGCTCTAGATCAATGCTCCTAAATTGATCACTTCAAAGAAGTTCAGAGAATTTGGGACATTCTCAACTAAAATGTCAGGCTGGTTTAATCTAGGTGAGATGGCACAGGATGGCTTTCTTCAGAAATTACATTTTAGGAGATGGTTTTATGAGGATCAGATTTAATATAGTCAATGTGACCTTTCATCAGGCTATTTTAAAGTCATTTTGCAACTCTATCAGTGCCACAAAATACTGTGTATCGCTAAACAATTCAAGCAGTAATATGATAATTGGTTCCACATGACCTCATGACTTTGCATACATTTTGCCATAATCAGATATATTTTATTGTAGTGTGATTAATATACAGTTTTACTGTCTATTCATATTTTTTCTCATTTTAATCTTTATTTACGTTATAGTAATTTTGTTCTCTGTATTTGTCATTTTTACATTTATATATATATATATATATATATATATATATATATATATATATATATATATATATATATATATATATATATATATATATATATATATATATATATATATATATTTTTTTTCATTTTTATTAAATTTTTAAGTTTTAGTCATTTTATTACTTAGCTGACAAGATAACATTTCTCTTTTTTCAAGGTTGTAACCTAATATTTATATTTTATTTTTATTTAGATTATTTCAATTACCAAAATATTAATACAAGGGTGTATTTTAACATCCCAAAAAACACACGCACAAACATAAAGGTGTTTGCAAATCCTTGGCATATAATGCTGCTGTGCATTTCATAGTAGTTTTGAGTTATAAGTTACTTAACATGATATTTAACCGTTACTCTTTATTCTTTAAGTTATTCTTTTTTCCCCCCACATTTGCTCCGTGTGTTTTAGAAAGGAAATGTCAGAAGTGAAATTATCTCTGAAATGACATTTGCATGAAGGCTGCTGGGTATTTGGAAGTCATGAGGAGACACATAAAAGCAGGAGCTGCCGATAATGAAAAGGACAGTCATTTATGCCATAATTACATTTGATGAGACCATAATAAACCGCACTAATGGTGCTCCACGAAACACAAGACATCTCCTTTTGACTATAAGTCGTTTAGTTCTAAGTTTTAGTTTAGGGTTTTTACAGAATACAGTAGATGTCCATCTGTCTCCTTGCTGAACTGAGATTTATGGTTTTGTTTGTTTGTGTCCAAATAGCAGCATAGTTATTGTTAACTAGAACTAAAAAATTGAAATTATCTAATTTGTAAATATTATAAATTGACCCAAATTAGAACAAAAGGAAATTATTTGAGCATTAAATTTTATTTAATGCGTTTGGAGATGCATACAAATATGACCAAATCTTTGCAGAACTAAAGCTTGTCAGTGTTTAACTGAAATGTTTGCGTGTTTAAACTGTACCGTGTAGATTTCTCCGCGCTCATGATCGTGATGGTGTGTGTTTGAGTGTGCAGGTTCTCAGTGAAGACCCTCATCGATCGCTCGTGCTTTGAGACGATAGACGACACATCTGCTGAGTTCATCAACTTTGTCTCCATTCTAGAACATATTCTCAGCCATAGACTGAAAGGTGAGGAAGAAAACAAACACGCTGTCCTGTTTCACTTTGAAATTGTAAACAGCATTTCATCTTTATCTGAGCAGAACATTTTTAGCAAACCGACCTGGATTTCATAATAAATCCTCAATGTGTGCGAGCACAGCAAAACACCTGTATTATTTAATATTTGAATAGGGCATTTACATTTTAATGTACTGTAGAAAAAACAGCCTGCTGCTTCTTAGAGCGAGGATGCTCATTAAACTATACACGCACACACACACACACACACACACACACACACACACACACACACACACACACACACATATTTAAATGCATGTGTGTGTTTTAATATATGCATTTTATAATATATTATGCATATAATACAAAAAACAACAACATGTATAACCGACGGAGGCTTAGAGAACAAATAAACTGACATGTTCTCTGATTAACTGTTAAAGTGAGCTATGAAGGAAGCTTCACACACCATTACATAGTGATGCTAAAAGACCTACACACACACACACACACACACACACTCCAGCTGCTGTAATGAGGTATAAATACAGCACTGAGTAACTCATTTTGGGTTCGAAAAGCTCAGACGACTCGCAGCTTGATAAAACAGCCCTCACGCTCACTTACATATCGCTGTTTTTCAGCCTTTCAGCAATATTTGATCTCTCCATGTTTATGTATGTGCTCTGAAACCGCTTAAAAGCAAGAAATCCCCGCGGAGCTCGTCACTTGTCGGATTCAGCCCTTTCAATTACTAGCTCGGATATTTGCCCGCAGTGTCACTCACTGCACAAAAACATAGCACAGCTGATTGTTTTTCCGCAAGAGTTTTGCATCTGAATGAATACAGAGCTCTTCTTAGGGAATCAAATGGCTTTTACACTGCATCGTGTGTGTTTTCCCGCTGTAGGTCAGGTCAGCTGGTTTGGCTACGAGAGCCCGCGCAGTTTCTGGGATTACTTGCGTGTGGCATGCAGTAAAGTCCCTCACAGCTGCATCCACAGCATCGAGAACATGGAGAACGTCCGCAGCTCTAGAGCGAAGGTCAGGACACACGTCTATTTATATACAATTGTAGTATTTATTATTGTATCAACTTAACCTTTTTATATCTCAGTTTACATTACAATTTTCGTTTAAGTTTTAGCAATTGCGTTGCATGCATTTGTCATTAAAATTGTATATATATATATCTCATTTAGCTTAAATTTGTTAGCTTTGATGTATATTTTATTTAAATTTTAGTCATTTTTGTACATCAAATTATTTTATTTTTTTAGTTAGTTGTGACATTGCAACATTTCTAAATGTCAGCTTTAGCTTTTATTTTTTTATTTAATTTATTTCCATTTAAGTTTTTGTGTTAATTTGAGTTTGTTTTAGAACCTTTATGTGCTTTTATTGTTATTATTTTTAAATATTTTAATGAACTAATTCATTATATATTCATTATATATTCATTCAATATTTGTTGCTGTAATGAGGTATAAATATAGACTCATTTTGGGTTTGAAAAAACTTGATGAAACAGCTCTCACACTCACTTACATATCACTGTTTTTCAGCCTTTCAGCAATATTTGATTAGCTTTAATTTATATTTTATTTAAGTTAAATTATTTTATTTGATTAGTTTATTAGTATCAGCTTTTAATATAATGTTTTGTTTTTGTGTTAATTTTAGTTTGTTTTAGAACCTTTATGTGCTTTTATTGTTATTACTTTTAAACAAAAAAAAAATTATTAACTAATTCATATCAATTTAAGTAATTTTAGTAATTAATTTTATTTTAGTTAGTTGCTGATGCAGCATTTAAAATGTTTTTTTTATCCTAATATATATATATATAGTTACATGTCGTATGTATTTTTTTGTATTTTAAATAGTTTTTAATTGTATTAAATAACAACTCTGGTTTGCTGTAAAATTTCACCATGCTATCATGAAATATAAATGGGACATTTTGTGACAGAGGAAACTCCCAGATCAGACTTGTCCTGTTTAGATGTGCTATGGTCATCCGTCTCAGATGATTCGATCACAAGCGGTCAGCTAATACAGAAAGCCGGCTCAAACGCTGTGTTGTTACTTCAGTGTTGAAGGCTTTAGTGGTTGACAGGTAAGAGCATCTCGTTCTTTCTCTCAGGGTCGTGCCTGGATAAGAGTGGCGTTAATGGAGAAGCGTTTGTCTGAATACATCTCTGCAGCTCTGAGAGACTTCAAAACTACAAGGTATCTTTCCTCAGCACTCAGGCACACACTGAGACTCTTATATTTGATTGCGGGTTGATTGTGGTCAAATCTTTTTATGGGTCTCTGTTGTCAGCCTCTCCACAGCACAGATTGTTTAAACGGCACCATACGACATATTTAGCCAAATCTTTATGATTCTTTCATGTATACCAGTTTAATATATAGAGGCATTTAAAAGAAAGCCATTTATAGCTTGACTTCTTCAAAAGTCACTGAGGTACTTTGAAAATATTCCTTTTTTGAGCAGTACGACGTGTCAAGGTCTAGATGAACTTTTACAGTTTATTTATATGATGGCAATGTTGCATTTTCCCCGTGATCCTGCAGAAATCATATAGATATTCTGCTCAGGAAACATTTATTATGATCAATGCTGAAAACAGTTGCGCTAATTGTCCTTCTCTGGTCTTCATCAGTTTTGTGTGTTTGTTCGCCAGGAGGTTTTATGAGGAGGGGGCTGTTGTTCTGGGTGAGGAGGCGGGGCTTCTGGCAGACACTCTGATTGGACTGAATGCCATTGACTTCAGGTACATTCATGTTCATTCACTTCCTTTCTGTGGGTGGCAGTGACATTCAGCTGTGCCACAGCGGGACAGGATGCTGATCATTCATTATATGGGTGGTGCTTTAAAAACACCTGCTGGCGTGAGCCCCCAACACACACACACAAATATAGATGCTGAGAACAGCCTCTGTATTATTTTGTAGGATAGTCACTTCCTATAACGTTCTGCCACGGTAACATTCTCCTCACATAAAGTACATTTGTTTGCTTATGCTGAAATTTTCATTCTTGATTGACAGTTTCTGCCTGAAAGGGGAGGGGCTTGATGAGAGCTGTCCCGTCGTCATTGACTACACACCGTACCTTAAATTCACACAAACGTAAGAGCACTACACAAAAGCGTAGACATGTAAACATGCTGGCTTTGTGAACATGCTTTAAGCCTTCCTAATGCACGAGACTGAATATTCCACGTGTGTGCGTGCTGTAGTTCTGACAGCATTAGCAGCGATGAGGAGGAAATGAGAACACTGGGCAGCAGCGGCAGTGAAGCAGGCACTCCAGAATCCCACATGGCTGCCAGTCTGATGGCCGATCAGAGCACCTGGTACAGCAAGAGCAAAAGACTAGAGCAGAAATACAGAGTCGTGCTGGAACAGAAGGTGAGAACGGCTACTAATTGTACTGTTTCTGTGTTTGGTGTACAGTTTGCTGAGTGATATACAATTCTTACATTTTTCCTTTATTATTCCTTTATTCCTTTAAGTATTCTTATTTTCTAATAATTTTTTATAATTTTTTTAATGTCTTTCTTTACTAATTCAACCACAAAAATGCTAAATTATATAAAATGTAAAAATTCTACTTTAAATCAGTCATGCTGCATGCTGTTTACATGCGTTTTTAAATAGTTTTATAAAATATATCTATATATATATATATATATATATATATATATATATATATATATATATATATATATATATATATATATATATATATATATATATATATATATATATATATTCAGTAATTAGTGTACTAGTTTCCCTGTCATGTGAATTAAATTGAGTGGTAATACTTTCTACATCAGTGATTCTCAGTGCTCCTGAGTGTGTCATATTGTCAGTATCTAGTCTGGTACCCTCAAATCAGGTCGCGGGGTCTGTACTGATGAGTCAGTCAGGTGTGTGAGATAAGAGAGACATCCTGAGGGGACCTGGGAGCAAGACTAGAAAATACTGACACAGATCGCATAAATTATTATAATTGTTTAGGGTTATCTGGAGGAGCTGGTGCGTCTGAGGGAAGCTCAGCTCTCTGAGTCTGTCGCTCAGAATAAATCTCTACTGCAGCGACTCACAGACACCGAAATCAGCCACAAACTGGAGAAAGAGCAGCTGGAGATCATCATACTGGAGCTGCAGGATCAGCTGTAAGTTTGAACCTGTAATCATTTAGCATGTGTGCATATTATCAACTCTTTTATTTAATTTTGAAGTTAAGTTCAAGATATTTTAAGTTGTTTTTAAGTTAAAGTTTTTCATCTAATGTTTAAATTTTATTTGAACTTCATTTAGTTTTCAAAAAACATTTTTAATAGATTTAGTTAACAATAACAGCACTGCAAAAATGTAACATAATATTCTTCTCTATCATTTCAGCATCATTTAATGAATTATTGTCATCATCGTATCTTTTTAAAAAGCCAACTTTGTGAATAATACGCAAACCTGATCTATCAAATGATCTATAAATGATCTAATTTGAATAGAAACTACATTGTCTTAAAAAATGCATTAAAAGTGACAGTTCATCCAAAAATGAAAATTCTGTCATTTACTCAGACTCAAGTTGTCCCAAAACTGTATGAGTTTTTTGTTATGCTAAACACGCACACACACACACACACACACACACACACACGCACACGCACACGCACACACACACACACACACACACACACACACACACACACACACACACACACACACACACACACACATAAATAAATATTTAGCAGGATATAAGTTACCAGTTTATGACATTTTCTCCATACTCTGGAAGTAGCTACAAGCAAGTGTATGGTTACCAATATTTATCAAGCTGTATATATAAATGATGATTAAAATTTTTAGGTGAACAGCAGGTGACTCCTTGGCAGAACACTTGAACCAGATTTTGAACCTGAATTGTGATTAGTTACTGAATATGACACTGTATTTCATGCAGAAACGCTGCACACACAACTGGCAGAACTGTTTAAAACTTGCCTGTGTAAGTATGATTCATGCTCATGGAAATGTTCAGCTGCAGGAGGGGAAAGGTTAATTATCTGTGCGGTGCGGTCTCATTTATCATCTGATATCATGCTCTGTGCTGTGTAGCAGAAGAACGGTTCATCTTTAGTGTTTTCCGTGGCTGCGGAGTGTCAGTACGGATGATGTCTGAATGGTTCCTGCATCCCGAGTCGTCCGATTCGTTTCTCCTCTCATCCTGTCAGACAGCTGGAGTTCACGGTTCAACTGAGCTCTGGAGATCCGTGTGCTCGAGGAGAAGGCAGCAGCTCGACCAGAGCAGGGTTGCTATGGAGACAGACGCAAATAAGTTAATAGATGATTGCAGCATGTAAGCAGAGAGAGGATTTGATCGATGGACGGGGGAATGAATGAAAGACTAGAGGAGAGACTGATGGGCGAATGTGTTTGTTTGCAAACTACCTATCTATCAAAATCTATCAAATATATTTTATATGCATTAAATGGATCAGAAATTACAGCAAATAACTTGAAAACTCTAAAATAATTAAAAAAATAACCACCTCTTGTGTTTTGAGTTTTCTATTCGACAAAGAAAAAAATCCAGAAAAAATGGTGTTTCCACAAAAATAGCAAAACAGCAAAAACCATATAGTAGAAGGATTGTGACACTGTAGAGTGTAGCAACAATTATGAAAGTTCAGCTTTGCTATGGCAGAAATAAATAAAATTGTAAAATATATTCAAATAGAAAACAGTTCTTTTGAACTGTAATAATATTTCTCAGTATCTCTATGTTTGATCAGATATGTGCAGCCTTGCTGAGCACGAGGGACTTTTTTAAAAAACACAAAAATATGCATGCTAATATTTTATTCTGGACCTCTAGTAGATCTGGAAAGACATCGCTCACAGTCAGGTGTTTAATTGGATCATGACGGTAATTCACTGCATTGCAGAAATAGAACAGGGTCTTAAATCTGGGTCTGGCAAAGGCTGCTTGGATCTGGTTATGAAAGATAAACTTTTTAAGCTGACTTGTTTATATGTTGTTTATCTAAGTAGATACAACTACGCCTTGTGTTTGTTTCTCTGTATCAGCCGCTGCGGACCATCTGTGCGAATCAATAGAGATGTCCGTGAGTGTTCGCAGACCACTATTAGTGATTTTTCAGCTGAGCAGTCAGTTTAGAAATCCAATAGCTAAGGTTAAAGACCGTTTATGAATGAGAATATGTGACACTTAATGCTTTTTTTCAGATGTTAAGCTTTCATGTTACTTGTTGACGAAGATGGATTTCTGGGAAGGTTTGGGCAGGTATTTGTGTGACAGAAGGTTTTTTAGACAAGCCTGGTTGATTTTCCTGCACTATGGTTAAATCGGTAATCGTGATTAAAAAAAGTACAGATGGACAGCAACAAACGTTACAAAACATGGTTAGGATTTATGTTTGAATTCATTACAGCTGTCAGTGAGGAGGTTTACTTATAGATTTAGTGACAGAAAACAGCATAAGCAGCATAAGCATTTATTAGAGATAGCTAAATTTGAGTAGTTTTCAGTACATAGTTGCCAGATTGTAAAGAGATAATATAATTGGTCAGAAAATATATATTTTTTAAAGGATTAGTTCACTTCCAGAATAAACATTTCTTGATGGTTTACTAACCCACAGGTCATCCAAGATGTTTGTGCCTTTTCTTTTCAGGTGAAAAAGAAATTAAGGTTTTTGAGGAAACCATTTCATGTTTTTTTTTTTTTTTTTTTATAGTGGACTGTAATGGGTAGTTTCAGTGCAGGTCTACGTTAGACCAGCTGATTTATATACCTTTCACCCGCAGATGCTCGCCGTCACGCAGTATGTAATCATGCACACGAGGCGAAGGCACCGACCCGGCTAACATGCAAAGAAAGTCAAACACCCTTTACAAATAAAAAAAAGTTAAAATGACAATGCTGGACGATTCTGAAGTGGGAGAAAAAAAGCCAAAAGTACACAGACGAAGATCTAACCATGTGTGAATTTGTATGTAATGTGAGAAGATGCACATTCACATCACAGAGCTAGTGCAAGACGAGCATTTGTGGCTGTATATAAAGTGTTTATGATTTTTTTTTGCTACATATATAAGATCTTAGGCTGCGTGAGCCTTTTGTAGCTCCATTGGGTTTACACTTGTCTTGTAAACAAGAATCTTATGCTGCTGTTTTAGAAAGTATGGTATCACAGTAGGATTTCGTAAACCTGTCATGTGGTGGGATTTAAGCTCCTGATATCTGGCAACCCCACATACTGCTTTTTCAGCTTTTTAGCTTTTATGTTTGTTTTTCCAGGACGGTGATGAAAAACCATGACCTTCGCTCCAGACAGGAGCTTACCTCGCACCTGACCAACCAATGGCCCTCACCTGGTGCTTTGGATACCAATGCGGTTGCCTTGGATACGCTTCTGTACAGGAAACGCACAGGACCATGGGAAGAGTATGCGCTTTCTGTTTTTCTACTTTTTGAATGAATCCTCTCAGATTACACACGTCCTTATGAGATACATGCAGCTTCACACCACAACTCATCTCGTATCGGATTCCAGTCGAGTTGCTGGTGCTCAGCGAATGATCCAGGAAGCAAAAGCTCTCAGGCTCTAGTTTTAGCTCGCGTCTGCAGCTCTCAAATCACATTACAGTATTGGCATGCTTCCTACAGCAATCGCTCTCATATATTGATAACCCACAGAGGTTATTAAATGGGCTGATCTAATTGTAACCCAAACTTCAATGGTGTTTGTGATGAAAACACACGTATGCTATTTTCAGTTTCTTTATTGTATTGTTTTTGTGACAATTAAGACCATTTTTCTTTCTTGTTTTCTTTGTACATGTTTTTTTACGTGTGTGTGAGCGCAGCAAAAGCTTCCAGAGTTTGGAGCAGCTTTCTGCAGATATGAGTCTCTCTCAGATGTCTCTGGAGCCAGCACAACTGAACACACACAGTCTGGACAGCAAGGCAGGACTTACACACTGGCACAGAGAAGGTTTGTGATGCGCGCACGTGTGTGTGTGTGTGTATGTGTGTGAGTCAGCTATGGTGACATCATTCTCTGATAACCAGCTCTATTATAGATGATGTCATTTTACAATGGCCCTTACTCCACCTGAGGGTAAATAACAGCATCCTTTCCTTAATATCTGTGTTAATCTCATGAAACCCACCACAATACAAATAAAACAAATCTCAAAGGAAATAAGGCATAGTTTAAGACAGTTAGGAATTTATGTATTTATGCACCCAAATTTACATTTTTATCTATCTATCTATCTATCTATCTATCTATCTATCTATCTATCTATCTATCTATCTATCTATCTATCTAGATAGATAGATAGATTTTTTTTTTTTTTTTTTACAAATTTCTCAGAAATAAAAATTTGCATAAAGGCAGTGCAGCTGTAAACTGATGTCTGAAATGTTGTGTAAATACATATTTGTTTTCTAATGACATTTATGAGACATTTATGACATTTATTTTCAGTTATGAGAACTGAAAAGTGTAACAATGTAATAATAGTTTAAATAGTAAACAAAAACAGAAATGTGATTACATTGTTTTTTTTTTAAATGACAGTTGATCACTGATTTTAGTTTGTTCACTTATCAACATTCATCATTGAACAGTCAGGTTGAGAGCAATGCATTGTGGGGTGGGTAAAGTATCTCTAGAATTATTTTAGTATTATTTATATTCTATTATGGTACTTATTAATATTTTGAATTAGCTTATAGATAATTATATGTTTTCAGTATAATTTTATATTTAATTTTTTTAGGTTTTAGTAATTGTGTGTGTGTTTAATAGTTTTTCCCCTTTTTATTTAACTTTATTGCCGTTTTATTTTATTTTGATAATTAAAAATGTTACTTTTTCATCTAACATACATTTTAGCTTTATTTTAATTGCTCAATTTTTAATAGTTAGATTTCCAATAAAATTGCTCACATATTGTGTCTACTGCTCTGACTTTTGTCTGTTTAATAATATCATCCTCGCTCGTGTGTGAAATGATATCAGTGGGACTACTGCACGTGCGCTCGTGTTTTCACAGGGAAAGAGGATACTCCGTCTCTGAGGGGTTTGTGTGGCTCCTTAACCTCAATGGCCAGTTACAAATCTCTGGCCAGTCTGAAGTCCAGTGAGTATCTGGCCAGTCCAACAACAGACATGACCAGCCCAGGACTGACCCCATCTTGAGAGACAAGTATGGACATATAAATACGTACACAAACACCCCAACTTGTTTCAGACGGTGTGGGCTTCGAATTGCAGTGAAAAACGAAAAGCTACCTATCGGCACCGTCCTCAGAGCTTCTAAGAGACATTTCAACTAGACAAGATGAAACCCCATTTTGGTTTTTAGTTTAAATTGAAGTGCAGTTTCATTTTCAGATGTGAACATTCGGTCGCTGAAGTCCACAGCTAGCGTAAGCATTAGCATTAGCATAGTGAAGCGTAATGTATCATGATGAATGACAATCTCGACTCAGGACGTCAGTGAATTTCAGCCGTTTGTGAAATTTCGAATGTCTGCTGTTTTTTGGAAAGTCCACAGATAAAAAGGTTTTCACGGTGTTTTAGTTTTTGCTTCTGTTTCATAAAATTTGTCCTGTGTGGAATTATCCTGAATTGCTTTATTACTTTTAAATTTGATTTCATTGCATGTCTCAATATCTGATTTGGTTTTAGATTTATTGTTTAATTTATTTAATATTTTATTGTATTTTAACTTTAACTTAATTTAGTTAAATCTCTTATTTTATGTTATGTTTTCTCCTCTTAAAAACACTTTAATGTAATTATTAAATACATTCTGACCCTCTCTACACATTAAAAAAAACATGCTTAGTAAAATTAACATTTTAAACTATTTTCTGACAGCTTTCAAAAATATCAACAAACATGAAGCTGTGAAATTTCAGTAAGAAAAATATTACCAAATTATATTCATCAAGAATTATTTCAGTTGCAAACAGTGGGTGTTCCATGTCAGAATGGAAAACTGGAGCCCTAATTCTATTAAATCTCATATGATTATGACAGAAATGTTAACAACAGTACTGCTTTGTTCATATGCCACTCCATTTTTAGGGAGCGAGAGAAATATGATTTGAGATTTTTCTCTGGTGTGCTGGATGTGGATGCTGATAATCTTTTTTTTTTTTTCTTGTCTCTGGCTTTTAACTGAAGTGTTTAAGATTCACTCTGTCCTCTTTCATGGAGAGGTCTTACATATTCATCAGTTCTGTGATTTACATAATCATACAGCACTCAAACATGATTTTGCATTTTTTTTTTCCACCGTCGCTCTCAGATAGTGGCTAATGCGCACTGGAGTAAAGCATTGCCATGCATTTATATAAATAAATAAGGATGATAAATGATATGGTGCATAGTGGACTTGAAAAAGAATGTATTCACAATCAAATATCTTAGCTTAATCTGTAAACGTCTGAACTAGTCTTGTCAATTTAATGGAATTAATTATAGAAAAATACGACTGAAAAATTACTTCAGCTAATCAATTCCTCTAATCTGTATGTAAATGCTGTAATTTCCTACCTCCAGAGCAATTCACTTTGTTTTTGACTGTATGACGCTGTGGACTATAGGCCGGTGATGTTCAATGACACGGACATAAATAATTTATTGACTTCAAAGCCACTTTTTTAATGTCCATTCAATGCTTTTTTTTCATCCGCCACCATTCTCTTCATTAGAGAGCTTTTTTTTGTCGTTAATTTGATTATAAAACCAGAATGTACAATTAACGTGCAGTATTTAATTAATTTTTAATCCATTGACTGCCCTAGCCTGAACCCTTTTACTTAAAAAGAAGGATTAATTTTAGAATTAATTTGTAGAGTTGCGAAGTTCAAGTTGAATACTCCTAATACCCGATCATTCTAAAAAAGATTGCATTAAATATTGCTTGTGTGACTGGATCATAAAACAGACGCGTTTATAAAATCAGTTTAAGCTGTGGGTTCTGTATAAAAATGATTGAAAGCGATAAGAAACGTCTGATTGCTCGTGAGCATCGGTGCAGTCATAACAGAAATCCCAGGGAAACACGTAAGCAGGATTCCCTTTGTTGCCGCTCACCAGAAACAGTCTCGTCAGCTCGTACGATGCCTTGCTGGTTATCCATGTTCTTAGTGTTGGAGAATGTCTCGTCTGCCTGTGTGTGACTTCAGTTCTGTGCCGCAGAAATACACGTCTTACATGTGAAATGCATGTTTTACATTGTTCAGAGCTCGTCTTTTCAGAAGCCAGTACATCTAAATGTGCATCTCAAGGTTTTTTTTTGGAATCTCTTACAGCACTGTTTGATCTAAAATGTGCAATTAAATGTGTATAGTGGAATGAAGGAAATGCATTTCAGTATTTAAGTGTTACTTTTCAGTTTCAAGTTTTAGCCTTCACATTTGAAAAGGTAACATGTTTAAAACTTAGCAGAATTGTCGCCTTTACAGACATTTTTGAATGTATTTTCTTCCTCAATGCTTTAAAATCTGTTTTTGTGAGTTTTTGTTCATTTTCTGTTGTACGGTGACAGAAATAAATGGGGCGAGGATAACGAGGGCGCACTGAGATGAATATCATATATTCAGCTAACTATAATTTTGCCTCAATATGTTTAGTCAAAATTTAACTTCATGTCCTCATCTACGATCATGTTTTTTCAATAAATACAAACTTGTCTCATTGTCTGTGTGTGCAATGGAATACTAAATTACAGAGCACTTTGTACGCATTCTCCAATTATAATTTTTTTGTCACACGACCTCATCATCCTGCATGTTTAGTTTGGTGTTGTCAATATGAATGAATTGCAACTGTGTGAAAACTGAATGTAAACAGATGGCCGAAATGAATTCCGATACTTTCATCACACTGGAAATGAAAGGTAAATGGATTCCAATTTTGTGCGTCGCATAAGATATAATGCGCTTCTGATTCAAGCAACACAAATCTGTAAATCTAAAAAAAAAAAAAAAAAAAAACCACAGACAATATTTTGGACTGAATAAAGAAATCAGACAGATTTTAAATCGTTCCTGATTTTTGAAGCACTTAAAAAGCAAAGGACATATAGTGCAATTTAGCTGTGAATATTGACACTTCATTGTTGGCAATTGGTGAAGAAATGTATAAGTCAACAATTAAAAATCATTTAAGTACAGAAAAATTTAAATCCCCTGCTCAGTCTATTTTTTGGCACCATTTGCACACAGTCTTCATTCAACTCAAACCTCGAAAGCACATAACGGAAATACTACAAAGACATTTAACTTTACAATTAAAAGTCAACAAGTCTGAACAGGTAGAGAACAACTGACAAAGACAATCACCATGCCTGATGGGAATACATTTGGTGTAAATGTACTAAAAAAAGGGAGGTGTGGGGAGGGGGTCTACACCTTTTTTAATTAATACTTTTAAAAACAAATAATCAAACTATACTATTAGCTATATTTTCAATAATTTAACCTAAGTGCAAAATTTTTATATTTACTAGAGAAAGTAAATACTGATTTATTTCACAGCAACTCTATGATCTAAGCACGAACGATAGCATGTTGGGAAAATATATGGAGTAATCTGTGGTTAATTTACTGTGTCTTAAATGTCTGTGATCAAATGTTCATCTAAATCAGTGGTACGGTGTGTGAGATCACATGCTGGGCTGTAGATGTGTCACCCTTTGTTTCTTTTGGTTGTATCTACGGAAAAATGCTTTTCCAAACTCGTATGTGCTGATCATTATAGCACACGCCGGAGCCACTTTAATCAGCCTCGGCAGAAAACCTGAGGAGAAGAGACAGAGAATAGAGCTGTACTGCTGAGACATCTAGTGGTGATTTGAAAATCAGGCCTCCAAATACATATATATATATATATATATATATATATATATATATATATATATATATATATATATATATATGATATATATATCTATATATATATATATATATATATATATATATATATATATATATATATATATATATATATATATATATATATATATATATATATACATATATATATATATATATATATATATATATATATATATATATATATATATATATATATATATATATATATATATATATATATATATATATATATATATATATATATATATATATATATATATACACATATATATATATATATATATATATATATATACACATATATATATTTATATATATATATATATATATATATATATATATATATATATATATATATATATATATATATATATATATATATATAAAACAAATTATCAAAATATATATAATTATATACATTAAAATACTTGCATAACAGAAATAAATTACATTTCAGATATATTTACCTGCAAATAGTCCTGATACTCCATTTTCAGCAACTATTCTTTTCATCACATAATATGTGCTGGATGAGACTTGTGTGGACACTACACAGATAATACTGCTCATTAATTACAGGTTTGCCTATAAAAGCTCTGAATCCCATTTATAGAAACATATTTAGAAAATAATCACCGGAATACTCACATTTCATTGTCTGCAGTTCACCCAGCTCTACCTGTCGTTTTGTCTTGACCACATCAAACGGCAATGTGATGACCGATGCAAACTAAAACAAGAAAATACAGGCTTTTCCAAAGTGGTGGTTTGTGAGGGAACTATGAGTTGGATATGCCTATGAGTTAATACCATTAACGAAGAAATTAAAAAAAAAAGTGTCAAATATTAAATGTGCAATAATGCATAATAATAACAACAAGAGCTGTGTAAATACTACTAGAATTTTAAAGCGGCTAAAAAATATACATGCTTTTAAAACGTTAAACATGCAAATGTGCCATTAAATAATTGAAATATTTACTTAAAAATCAAGGGGTACTTCAAGCACATATTTTAGGTCAAAGAGGTCCAAAAAAAACCCTTGTTTTACTATACAAATGTAATGCAGCCAAACGTCCTGGGAAAAATGCCTAAAGTGATGGGATCGCACCGGAACTGTATTAAATACATGAGAGCTTCTATGTGCATCACAAACTCACCGATCCAGACAGCGCTCCAGCTGTGAATGTGATGGCAAAAGTTGGATCTGTAGCTTTGTAGTATTGACAGAGCCAGGTTTTACCCTTCTCATAGTTAAACCAGTACATAGCTAAAGAGAAACAGAAAGTCAGATAAAAATTTAGGAAACAGCAGCCAAGAATATTCATTTAAACACTGATATGAAGTCGCCTTAAACAAGACTTTTTTAAAATGTTTTTGTAAAGACATTTCTGCTCACTAGGATATAACTATAACCCTCTCTCTTTTCCCCCTTGTTTTTGTGATCATTATACATTTTAAATGACATTTTAGTCATTTAGCAGACGCTTTTATCCGAAGCAACTTGATGAAGACAATAGAAGCAATTAAAACAAGCAAGCATATAAAAAACACTTCTGAAATATTTTTATTATAACTGAAATAATATTTTAAAACTATTTTTAACTAAAATACTAAAAACACACAACAAAAATAATCTTAAACTTTAATTAACATTAAAACTATAGAAATAAAATATAGAAATATAGAAACGAAACATTTAAAATGAATAAAAACTGAGACTAAAAAGAGAAGTTTACAAAGGCTATATTTATTTGACAGAAAATAAAGTAAGATAAGTAGTATTGTGAAAAATTATCCCGAATGCTTAATCGTTTTGTGGAAATTATTTTTTTTAGAAAGTTCAAAAGAAAATACATTTTGCAGGAAGAAGACCTTATTATAAAGTGTACACAAATAATTTAAAGAATGCAATTACTTTATTTGCTATAAAGTAAAGTACATAATTAGTGGGTAGATATTATTGCCGCTTTAAAAAAAAACTTTTTGTATATTTGATTCTTGTGTTTATATATCGAGTGTTTTTCAAAAATGTAAAGCCTGTAATATGAAGGGCTTTGAGTGTTTGACCTGAGAACGGGACATCTCGGAGCAGCGTGGGTCCCCAGCCCCTCCACAGAGACCTCCAGCCCTCGATGCGCATCGCTGACCGGATCACGGTGCTCAGCTCCCGGTACGACTGCTTCTCAGACTGCATTTTAGTGCGGATCAGCTCCAGGGGGCTGATTACTGTAGCCGACCCCACTGGACACATGCAGGACACTCATGTAAAGCCGGGCACGCTTTGATAAAGAAGTTCAGCATGCGGAGAAAAGGTCAAACGCTTCATCAACAGGGTTAAGCGTTACCTCTTGCGATGGCGCCGGCCAGCAGCGACGCATAATCTGACCGGTCTCCCATCCGGAGCTTGAGAACTGCACATAGCTGATCGTAAGATGTGAAGTAAATGACTGTTGCAGGCACTGCCATCACTCTATAAAGAGAAATGCATTTTTATTATTTGTGCCCCAGCAATGGTCAGTTTGGTTCGGACAGTAGATATATACGTAACTGAACACTCACAGCGTCGGAGGAAGACCGCTCCATAGAGACCTGATTCCTTCTATACGTATAATCTTAATAAAGGCATCCTGGAACAGAAGAACAACGTTTTTGAATGAGTTGAAACTATCTGTAATATGCATACATTTAAAAAAACGTCACAGGTAGAGACAAACTGTATTCAGGTCGCACTTTGATATGGTTTGGCTTACCAAAGTACTGGAGAAATGACCGTGTGGTTTGTACCATGCCTTTGAATTGCCATTCTCACAGACACATATATGATCCATCAGGCCATTACAGTACACAAAACATTTTCCTGCAAATCATCAAAATATTAATGAGTGAGGTTTGACTTCATTTGAACGGAAAGCAGCTCAAGCTTACCTTTGGGAAAAGGATTCTTTTGTGCCTGCAGTCTGATCTTCACCACATCCAGGGGTGTTACTGTGAACATGAACAAAACAGAATTATTATATAATTATATTTGAACAAATAAGTGTCCGCTAACTAGCATTTAGAAGTTTGGAGTCTAATATATTTTTATTTTTTCTTATGATTATCAGGGCTGCATTTTCTGATCAAAAATAAAGATTTTAGTACTACTTAACTATAATTACAATTCACAACAACTGTTTTCTATATGAATATGTTTTGAAATACAATGTATTCCTGTGATGCAAAGGTGATTTTTCAGAAGTCATAACTCCCCCTTCCCAATTTAAACATCACGCCATAACATTGTGTACTTTTAAGAAATGTGTCAAAAGAATGTTAGACATGGTACGGACTATTAATAACCTACTATTAGACTACAGACTATATGAAACTAATATTCCCTTTCAACCAAGGACATTGTCCTTTACTAAAAATCCAAAAAAAAAGTGTGTATTTGTGTATTTCATCACAACCAGCCCATATATATATATTAGTTATCACCAGATGCTATGCAAATCAATTTACAGTACTGCATCTTATGGTACTTTTAACGAGAAAAACATCGAATATAAATTACATATTTATTGTCACTGAATCTAATTTATGGTCTATTTCACAAAATATATTTTATTATAGTATATTTAACTATATATTTTAATACACAGTTAACGTATTTTTGTATAATAAATTGTGAATACATTTTATCATATATTAGAGAATTGTATATTAAATCAGTACTCTCTTACCAAACAGGGACGTAATAATTGCCCCAGAGCAAGACGCAATCATCTGCTGGACGGGTGTAATGTCGCTCGTAGGGACCGAGGAACTTTTTTGAGAGCTCATCTCCAAGCCTGCGATGTAGAGAAAGTTCCGATGAATCTGGGTGTAAGAAGTCAGTTAACATCACTCTTTACTGGACGACTGCCATGTGCCAAAAAATTTAAATGATGAACAAGCTCGCACCTACTGTACCTTGTTACTAATAGATCTGAACATATAAACCGGGGTTTATTCCATTGACCTTTATCAGTTACCATTACAACTGAATTTCAAATGAGGCAAACGACAAAGCCCATTTAACCCAAAAAGAAAAAAAATGTCATCAATGCAGTCCGAAGATATTAATGAATACACGTGATTCATTAGGAGTTTCACGCTTCTGCGCTAGTACGGGCCATTGCGTTTACCAAACATGACGTGTTTTTGTAGCAGTGTGTTTCGAACCAGCACTTTCGCAACTTCCGGCTATTTAAATTTCGCCGTTGGACACAACAGAGCACCGTTGGACGTGACAGTGTAACGAAATCGCATTTTATGCTCTGAACAGTTTTTTCGCGTATATATTCTACGTAAAATTCGAGCTTTTTAAATCGATGTAACTTACGTTTAAATGTCAGCGATTTGCGGCGGCGTCTTTGAAATGTCAAAAAATATACGTCGAATCTCCCTTCACGAACTCCAAGGTTACAGCAGGTTTTGTGGGAGTGGAGAGAGTCTCGAGCGGGAAAATGGAAACGGGTTGCGTCGAGCGTTTGTTATGAAGATATTTACAAAACAGTGCAGGCGTTTAACGCAGTGTTGTGTTTTTAGTTTAGTGTTTTAATCATAGAACACTTGTAACTAATGCTGCTATGTGTTAGCGGTATAACTAGCTGGTTTAGCCGGGTTTAGGCCTGTAACTGTTAAAAGTAATAAAAGCTCCACGATGAAGCACGAATCTTTCTCCAGGTGTAAGGACAGAGGTGCTGTGCTGTTTATCTCTTTTGATTAGCTTTTTTTTAAAAAAAAATAAAAGTATCTTTTTAAAATAGCAATGCTTTATGAAACTCCTATGCTTATGACATTAAATGACGTTACATTGTAACAGTCTAATTGCAAATATTGATCTTCACAGATTCAAAATTGGACGGACATAATAGTGCAACATCTAAAGGCAAAATTAAACCCTCATGTGAGGCTCTTCAGAACAAACCTTTTAAAGGGAGAATATTTTACTTGGATCTGCCGTGGAATATGAAAACGCAACTCTTGGAAAATGACATCAAAACACTTGGTGGTGTAAGTAGTCATTGTTTATTGTCAAACTTTTAATGTAACGAAAATTAAAGCAAAGAAAGACAGCAGACTCCCTTCCTGCATGTGAAAAAATATTATGATATTTCAGACTCTAATACTGTATATCCTTATTGAGGCTGTTGCATACAAAATATACATTTTTGACATGCAGGAAGAGAATGAGCTTACTAATTTAAAAGGCAATCAAAAAATAACATTTATCAGCTAAAATACTGTTAGTTTAAACTTTACGTTACATTAAGTACTTGTGTTAATTTCTCTTGATGTAAACAAGACTGAATTTTCTGCTTGATTAAAACAGAGTATTAGATGTTTTGTATCTGTAAGAGTTCTAACAGTGTGAAAAAAAAGAGAATTTATCTACATTCGGGGCATCCAGGATTTAGTGTTTCTTAATCAGAGCAGATTTTGGAGATATTACATGACTTGCTTAGCAATGGATCCTCTGCGGTGGATGGGTGCCGCAAAATGACAGTTCAAACAACAGATAAACACCTGTATATCCACACGACTCTGGGTGTTAAATTTCTTCAAATCTGCTATGATGAAGAAACTACATTGTGGATGGATTACACGGTAAGTTAATTCACATGCGTATGCAATCACAGATGTAGTAATTTCCTGTATGTTCTGTTCGTCAGACTGTGGAAAAGTTCTTCAGTAAGGACATCAAGTATCTTGTGTCCAATAAGCCAGAGGCTCGTTATGCCCAGCGTCTCCTGCCGGACTCTCCTGCTCCCAGTCCAGATTCAGGCGTCAGCTCTCCTCATCCCAGCAGCAGGAGGGAAAGTCATGGGCACAGGGGCAGTTCTCAGGGAGTCACGGATACGGTTCGTCAGGATGATTTTTTTTTTCTTTTTTTTTCTTTTCAACTTCACTGCCATAGAT
This sequence comes from Puntigrus tetrazona, assembly GCF_018831695.1. Lineage (NCBI taxonomy): Eukaryota > Metazoa > Chordata > Actinopteri > Cypriniformes > Cyprinidae > Puntigrus > Puntigrus tetrazona. Next base: position 20,132,266 of record NC_056714.1, on the reverse strand, counting down.
ATTGCTTCTGGGTTTCCTAAATCAAATAATCTCTTTAAAGTCTTGAAAATGTCATTGTAAATTTATGCAGTTAATATTTTTATTTTTAAGCGTGATTCGATTTTAAAGTGGAATGCCTGACAGCAACAAGTAAACACTGCCCAGTGATACTGATGTAGTGTCACAGGTGTATATTTTTAGAATGATTTACAGTGGCATTGAATATGGCTCAAACAATCCTATTCAAGGAATGAAAGTGTTTTATAACTGTCTTGCCTCTTGCCTGATGGTAACCCTTCTTTTTAATATTTCCGCTTTTTATCTGTCGTCTCTCTCTCTATAGTTGATCTGCTAATATTTGTCCTGTGGATCTATCATTCGAGACATGCTCCTTTACTGCTGATTGGCTACAAGTTTGCTTTGAGACTTGATCCAACACTGTGTTCAAAGCATTTTTCAAACTTTAAGCAGATAAACATCAAATTAAATTTTTGGGGTGAACTATCCCTCTAGTTATGATGAATGTTCGAAAATAGCATTTATTTGACAGATTATTTTTTTAAATAAAAGTATTAATTTCTTTAAAATCCAAATCTTTTGAAATGTTTGATTGTCTTGTGCTGGATTTTCACAGGCAGCTGTAAGTCGAGGCAAATCGCTTGTGGAGAAGGTCGTTAAAGAACAAGTTAGTCAACCTTTATCATGTTTTTTTTTTTTTTTTTTTTTTTGTGAATGAACTCTGTGCCGCAGCCTTGATAGTTTATCAGTACTCTGCTTTTCTGCTCTGTTTTAGGAACGTGTTCAGATGAATGGGATCTTGGCAAATGCTGTGGAATGGGGGGTCAAAGTCCTACATGTTGACGGTATTACTTTTGTCATCATTATTAATACTAATATTATTAATACTGATCGTTAATACATTGTTAAAGAAGTGAGTCATTTATTCCTGGCCTTCCAAACAGATGTTATTTCATATGTTGACAAGAAGAAATCAAAAATCATTACAATGAATGCAGCTAATCCAGTGGTGAAAGGAGCTGTGAGTAGTTTTGATCGTAGCACATTTTACTATATATTTTTATATTTTATATTTATTTTTATTTATTTTATATTTTATTAATATTCAGTTTAAAAAATTTAAGAGTTTAAAAATGAAGTATTGAAAAAACATTATTCAACCACTTTTCTGAATATTGTACTTTTTATTTTACTCTCCGTCTGTGGAGGTGCATATAATCCTCTTATTTTCTGTATTCAGTTTATCACTCTTTATTTTTAGGCCAGCATTCAGCAGACAGAGAAAAATCTGTATCACAGGCACAATGGTAAGTAGATATTAAAGAACCTCTTTAATTCATATTTTTCCAGTTGAAAAATGTTAGTTAATGATATTATAGCCATACTCGACTTTAAATGTTTTTTATGCCCAGCTGGAAGAATTCGTCGACCATTTGTGAAAGTAGAAGACTCAAGCAGGTGTGTTTTCTTTGTTGAATTTGTGTTTTCAAGTAACCATTCATGTTATTTGTCTGGTTTAATAATGTGATGTTTTTGCAGACATTATCGTCCCCTGTACCTTCCCCTGTCCAACATGCCTGTGTGCAACATCCGCTCTCTTCCACCCTGCAGTCCTTTCCTGATGGATGAACATGGGAAGGATGACACAAAGAAAAGACACAAAGAGCAAAGGTAAAATCTGAATCGGTAGTCTTTTTTTTTTTTTTTTTTTTTTTTTTAGTGCAGTCATTTTGGGGGTTTTCTGTGTTGTGAATGAGAACCTATGTCTTGCCACAGGTCTGGAGGGGATCGAGGAGCACGAGGAAAGAAAGAGAAGCGTAGAGGACATGAAGGGAGAGAAAAGAGGAAAGGAGGGTACTGTGAGTGCTGTGAAGTCAAATTCGATAACCTGAAGGCAGTAAGTATTGTTACTGATAGAAAGCCTGTTAAGTTAAAATGAACTCTTTGCATAAGCTGTTTCTTAACTATTAACAATAACTATACATTTTGGCCTGAACCAGGATTTGCATTTGTGCTCACCATTTCTGACCTTCTGACCACCAGCACCTGGAGAGCAAGCAGCATCAGTCTTTCTCTAAGAGTGATAAATATGGAGTTGTGGATCAAATCACTGCAGGACTGACCTGTGACCTTAATAACATTGGCACGCATTGCAGAAGGTACAAATGTGTCAAAAGAAAAAATATAATATTTATTTGTTTACTGTTTTTACTGGCTTTATCAATATCTTTCTGCCGTAGGGTGAAATGCAGTACCTCAACCCCTGTTCTTTGTGCTGGAGCCATGTTGCCAGTAAAGGAAGACGTGGGATCTGTGAATGGTGGTTGGAAACAGGAAAGCGAAGGGTGTTTGCTTAGGAGCTCGACAGCAAAGCTACCTCTCTCGGAACAGACCAGAGAAAAACCTCTGTCGGTTCGCAAACGCAGCAGGGGCCAGTGTGAGTTCCCTCAGAGCAACAGGGACTGCTTGTTCAATCACTCCGATGTACCGGAGAAGTCCCTTTCAAAGCGGGGATCCTTTGAGTGGGAATACCACTTGCGGAAATCTGAAGGTGCATCTTTTCTCAGCAGAGAGCAGAACTGTGACTCTAATACACTTGAATGCAGGACAGACCAACAAACCAGGACAAACCCTGACATGCACACAGCTCAACAGTTCAGTGAAAGAGACCGAGAATCGTTAACAGGAATTGAATTCTTAAGGACTAACTACTGTGAAGTTTATTCACAAAGTATACCAGAAAATCAAGTTGGAATCTCAGCTCTTTGGCCTTTAACCTGCACAGAACCCAAACCGGACCTCGAAAGCCCCACTAGTTTACTCCAGCGGAAGGTTCGAAATGTCAGATCCCGAAGAAGAAAGCAAGCGTCAGCCTTGCACATTGAATCATCGAACTCTTTTTCACCTGTTAAACCTGTACAGGAGTGGGAGAACCCACCTGCTTCTCTCCTGGACCTGAGGCAGCTCTTTCAGTCCAGTGACATGGATGAAGACTTTAAAGGTTTTTTAGATGAGTAAGAGGAATTAAACTGTAAACGTTACTCTGCCAAATAATATATTAATAAATCTGCTGTTCATATGTAAAAGTGCATTCTCACCATACAGGCTTTAAACTTTTTAGATAGAAAATATACCTATTGACTTTAAACTGGGAAAAAATAAGTGGTTATGAACAGTATGTAAATTTATGGAGTGGAATGATATAACAGCAAGAGATTGTCTTGAGATTTTTTTGCTTTGTGTGTTAATTTGAAAATATTCATTAGAGTGGTTTAAGTATATGTTTTGTGTCTGCACCATGGACCAGTGTTTGACAAAAAAAAATCTGCTTTTCCGTGGATATCTAATCTTATAGTGTAGTGTATAAGTAAGTATGTAAACTGAGCCTTAGGGGGTGGTGTATTCATCAAGGAGAAAAGCCCTTTCGGCTTTAAGTGTTTCAAGACTAAAGTTCAATTAACATTCTACACTACTTTTCAAATGTTTCAAAAGAAACTGATACATGTATTCATTAAGGATGCATTACATCAAACATAGCAGGAGAGATTCATAGATTTAGATTACATTTTAAATTGTTTAAAATAAATGTTAACGATAAACGCTTCATCAAATCCCAATTTAAAAAAAAAAGGCACCACAACAGTATACAGCTTTCAGAATAAGATGTTTTTGTGCACCTAAGCGTTATATTAGAATGTGCTGCTGGAACTTCAGCTTTGCCCGCACAGCAATGAATTACATTTGAAATTCACAACTATTTATAAATGTTAACATGTAAATAAAATAGTATTAGTTGAAGTTTATAGTAAAATCGTATTAGTTTAAGAAACTGCAGTCTTGGTGAGCGAAAATGTAAATTTTACCAACCCCCAAACATTTGAATGGTAGTGTACATAGTCCAAATTAACCACTTTGATATTTAGCATAAATAAGTCTAAAAAATGAAAATTCTGTTACGTAACCAAAATTGAAGCTTCCTTTTAAGTGGCCCAATGGGCTAATGAAAAATGTGTTTATTGCACACAACATATTTCTTCCCATAGTAAACACTGGATTAGTTTTGTTACGTTATCTTTTTGCTTTTGTTCATGGATTTAATTTTTTTCTGGTTATTCTGAGAATTATAAGTGCATAAAGCAGAATATCGCCTGGTTTACAAATACGCATAATTGCATAACCTTCTACAAGGACGTAACCTATCGTGCCTTATTATTTAGTACTAGTAGCCTGCTGTTTAATACATTTCCACATCAAGCACTGTTTCACTGATCTTGCGCTCCACAATGCATCAGCTCTGGCGCAGGAGGTGACAGCAGGTCTACACACTACACTACCCGTCATCCCGCGTGCAGCCCGCTCATGTATATTTATGAGGCGTTTCTGCAGTGAGGCGGCTGGATATTATTGATGTCTTGCTGAGGAGGAGGTGGTGGCTTCTGCTCGGCGAAGAAAAAAAAAGGTCCTGGTTTTAGTTTTCCAGAACGCGCCCGCCGCTTGCGCAAGCCGCGTCTCGATGCAGAGGCTGCTCGCGCGTCACCAGCGCGCGAGAGGATGTGCGCGCCTTCCTGAGGGAGACGGAAAATCGGGTTTAACTTGGGGGTTTGACTCGCGTGTCGTGTAATTTCGGACGTATATGATTAACCGCGATTTTCTGAACCGAATGGATGCGGGAACGATGCCTCTCCGTTTCGGGATTTCCTTTCTGTGCCTCTTTGTAGCGGTGATGATCTCTGTGATACATACCAGCTTCTCCCTGCCTCATTACGGTGAGGGTGTATTTTATACATATATATATTTCACAAAAACAATGACTATTTACTGTTTTAGTGTCGTATTTTACGCCCACCGCATTCGTTTCAGGTGATGTAAACAACTGTTATATATGTAACGGTAAATAGCTGACCCGGAGCCGCCGTGATTTATCATTATTTATCGTATCGTAACAGAATATTATGTCCAATTTCATACATGTAAATCGACAGAAAGAATGTATAACGTTAGGTGTTAAAAAAAAAAAAAACATGCTCCCGTGTTTTTATTATTCTAGGAGACGCCTTGGTAAAGACGAGGGCTCGGCGTGATGACGCCAGGTTCCTCGGGAGAGAGAACACGGTACCGGTCCGGTTAGTGTACCGAATGGACGGAGACCGTCAGGCCGCTCATGATGTTCTCACCACACGGGTTCGATTGAGCTCTGACAGTAAACAGGTGTGTATTTTTCTCATCTCATGTTTGGGTGTCGTTTGCGTGTCACAAGAATGCTCTCTCCTCCCGTTGCCATTGGAGACGCGCTGCTCTTGCAAAGATGTTTATGTTTTTCTCTTTTACTCTCTTTCCGAGTCTTAGTCGGGCTCTGGGTGGTCCGAGAGTGCTGTGAAGTTAATTCCACTCGTTTAAGGGCGATCTAATGAACCAAAACAGCACGTTTTAGCAGAAGATGCTGGTGCTTAGGCCTCCTGAGGCATCTTGTGGCATCACAGCTTTTGGAAACACAAAGGATACAGAAAGCACTAATGAGCAGCTCGTGTTTTGGAGACTTATCAGCCTAAATAAATATTGCAATTTTTATTTTACATTTTTATATACCACGTAAATATCCCGGACTGATTTATTATATAACACCAATGCATTATTCAGCAAAACACTGAATCAGAGACTCAAAACCTGGGCCGTGATGATAAAAGGAAAACAATAAACTGTCAAATGTACTTTGTATTTGGTTTCTCGGTTGAGCGTGTAATGCTATTAGAGGTTTATGGACATACCATTTCTTTTGTTCTTGGTTTGCCTGGCTTGAAAGATAGTGAATAAGACACTCGGAGTGAGCTGATATCACATCAAAAATGAGCTGTATTTAAACCAAAATATGTGGCTGGTGAAAAGTAATGGAATAAATAAGATTTTTTTTTTTACGTCAAAAAAACCCAAACCTTACTCTATTACATGATTCTTAAAACATCTCATGATTTTTGAGTGAAAGCTCAATTGTCTAAGCAATTTGTCTGCTCAGGTACTTTGGTGCTCATGCTTTGCTTGACTGAGGTATTCTCAAAGGCACGAACGTGCAATCGCTCGTGGCCTCGTTACTGTAACAAGTCTCTTTGACCGGTTAGAATGTCTGTACATGCGTCCCACCGTCATTGTTTTGTGCTTTGGGCTGTGTGCGCACGTGTGTGGCTTAACCCTTTGTCTGACGTCTGCAGCTGAGCTCTGTGTAATTGAGGCGAAGGTGTTTTCATCATGCCAGCGCATAGTATCGATTTAATCGTCGTGGTCTTATATATCGTACTACATTTGAGTCCGGAATAGAAGCATACGCCAGGTTAACGTATTTTTTCATAAATACATTCAACTACACTCGGGTCTGTTTTTAGCTCCACGTTTTGGCTAACAATTGGATCTTTTTGAAGACTGAAGACTGTATTTATTTATAGATGCACGCTGATGCCTGATAAAAAAAAAACAAACAAAGAGAAGATTGCTAATTTTAGATCTTCTTTATTTAACCCAAAATGTAGATCAGAATAAAAATCGAGTTGAACGGTTAAAAACTCTAATATGATGAAACGGCAATCGATGATACCAAAGACGTAATGGGCAGAAAGCTGCAGTCTTCTCATCTTACACGGTTTCTAGAAAACACTCTGAATCTCTTTATTAGATTTGCGTGTTACTGCGCGTCTTGTTTAGACGTGACGCTCAAGTACACACTCATTCGAAGAGCGGTAGATAGAGGTGGGTGTGTCTCGGGGAGGGTAGCTTCATTCACGGGGTCACTGATAAGTGAAGTTTAGAGGATCTCCCCCTCCGTATTTTTTCCACCCCTTCGTTCTCCTTCCATTTTTATTGATAACTAGGCCTTGCTTTTCCCTTGGGGGTGTTAGACTCCCCTCACCTCCCTCATATGCTTCTATTTCTGCCCTGTCTGCCCCCCTCACACACACACACATCCACTCACAAGCTACGAGAACAATGCGCTGCAACCCAAAAGCTTTTCTTTCCCCTGAGGGGGTGTTATACGGCCCTGGCCATATGGGCCCCAAGCAGGCAGTGAATTAACCATCAGTGAACACACACACACACACACACACAGCCACCAGTCCTGCACATCAAAGTGTACCCGTGATGAATAAAAAAAAAAGCAATTAGCGCATCTAATTTTACTTCTCTCTCCCGACACACCAAATATGTTCTAATTTTTATAGTTTTTATTGTCTCAGCTTATGTGTGGCACCTTGAGTTTTTTCTTTCTGAAATAAAAATATACTTTCGATTAACAAGAATGCATTAAACCATTCATTTATAAATTAAGAAATTTAACAATTTCTACTTCAATTAAATGTTTTTTTTTATTTTCTATTCAAGAATCCTGAATCCTGAGGTTAAGCATCGCAGCAGTTTTCAACATTGATAATTGTATTAAATGTTTCTTAAGTGCAAATCATTTTATAAGAATGATTTCTGAAGAGTCACGTGACGCTAGCTATGTTTGCACGCGTCCAAATAATACATTAGTAATCAAACCGATGCTCAGTCAGATTGAATAGCCTTCATGTTAACACCCCAATGAGAATGAAAAAAATCATTGGAATGAAAGGGTAATGGAAAAAAAAACATTGCATGTGAACAGAATTCCACCTTCTCAATCTGATATAGAAATATCATGAAGCAAACTAAAAAGTATATCCGATTGCAAAGTTTAGGGTTCATATGGGATAAACAAATCTTTCAAAATCTGAAATTTGATTGAATTCACTCAGGTTGATAAGAATTGGTGCATGTAAATATACTTCGGCTGGACTGGAGTTATGCCTAAAAATAATATCTAATTTTATTTCTCTACCCCAAAACACCAAATCGTCTTGTTTTGTCTCTTTTACAGAACCACATGGCACAGGCCAGCTTCCAGGTGCAGGCCTTCGGACAGACCTTCATTTTGGATGTGGAGCTGAATCAGTGAGTATCTGCTTCAAGGATGTCATAGCTCTTTGGGTTCGGAAAAGCACTGAAAAATGCAGTGTGTGAGAGTGTTTCTAAAGCGTGAGGGGTGACTAATGCCCATCAGATCTATTTGCTAAGGGTTTCATGTTGCTGCTGATGGACTGCATAGTCATAATGGCTGATGATTTATGCTGAAGGATTGGGAAAGACCTGACCACTCTATTGATCATGGCATCTGCCTCTCTCTCTCTCTCTCTCTCTCTCTCTCAGGATTGTCTTAATACTGATAAAATCGCTATTTTGACTATTTGCTTGTGCACATTTAACTCGTCCTGTAGATGCTTTTGCATTTTGTGATTGTTTTATATTTTAGGATCCTAAAGATTTATTTCATATTTACATTATTTATAGTGTGCAATTTAGCACATCCCCCAAATCCTCATTAACGTAATGAGCTTTTTTCTATTTTATTCTCATTGCTTCAATTTGTGATTTTTTTATTAGATTGCCTTTACTGAAGTAACAATATAAATCAGCATAAATTAAATGACAGAAAACTGGTATGATTAGTAAATACTGTACTACTATCTGAATCTGTTCTATCTTTACATTATACTTAGAATCTTTATGGTTATGAGAATTATGTGGAAATTATGCTTCATTACAAATAATTAGTTTTTAAATCAATTTTGAAACAGTAGTTATAAAAATGACCCAATGCCAAAAAAAACTTAATCAACAGACTTAATATTATATTTACAAAATACTAAAAATCTATAATGTTCTTTCCAGCTTTTGTGAGATTTAACCATAATCACTATTTTATCTTTAGAAGATTATTTATTAAAGCTGATATTACTCTGAAGTATTAATTCACAAAATCTAACTATAATTGCTTCTTCAGTACAGATACCCATTGTAAATAAATCCTATGGTTCTGCACCAAAACTCACATTCATAACCTCGCTTCTTTCATATTCATCACATAAATTCAGTCCATTAACTCTTACTGTTACAACCACAACTGCCTCTGTACTTTAAACTGGTGCCAGACAGAGTCAGCAGATTTGATCTCATTATAATAATGTATCATGAATATTTCAGTGTTCTCCCTCAGTGTCTGTGTTTCTCCGAAAACATCTCGGTGGAGTGAAAATCTGGCTTTAAGATGCAACTCCCTCTGTGTTTTTGTCAGGCCCTTTGTGAATGGAGTGTTTGTGTTGTGCTGTTACTGGAATTCTAATTTAGTTCTACCTCTATAAAGGAGTCGCTTTATTTGAGTATGACATGCAAAACTGCTGTTAATATTAAAGGACATCTAGGCCTTTAGGGCAGTCTTTCCCATTTATATCATAATGTGCGGTGGCGACCTGACAGATTATTCTACGTCCTCAGTCACTTGCTTTGTCTAAACCTACCTCTGATGATTGTACAAATGTATAAACATGTACATTATGTTCCAACTTCCAAACATACTTATTTGAAGTGGAATCAATTCTAAAGTTTTGAAAAAGAAAATTTTGATGTGAAAACTCTGTCACTGCCCCTTTAAAACTTCATTATTGTTTGTATGTTTTGCAATTTAAATTTAGTTCTTAACATGCAATTGTTTTGATGTATTATTCATTTGTACTTATTTTGTAATTAGTAATTTAATAAAAATGCACAAATACATTTCACATTCAAAGCTTGCTCTTGAGGTATTGCCATGTCCGCTTATTATAAGCATGCTTATTAAATAGGCCTGTACATCTTTGGGCTTCTTGTTTGGGTTTTGCTCATGAATCAATCAGGTTTTTTAGAGTTCCTTAAGTGTAGTTAGATGCAGGTTGTGATGTTTTAGTATGCGGTTTATTTCCAAGATAAAGCATATAAGTTCTTTATTTGTTTTTTTCCAAGATCAGGCAACACAAATAAGTCAAGACATACCTAGTACTCCAGGATACAGAAGAGAGATAAATCTCTGATGTACACTTAAATATATCAAGAGCTATTTGTTCAGTTTGGTTCCATAGATACTGTGCAATGGTACTTTTCTGCGTAAGTCATATTTTGCTTGTTTGTAAAGGCTTTTTTACAAGTTGTCGCAGTGCCTTATAGAACTACATTAATCTACATGCTATCCTTCCATTGAATTTGGCCAGAGGTTTTAGAAGGCAGCCTAATCATCATTCTGCCCACCTTTTTAAATAGCCGACGCGTCAAGAGCGCACCTCTGATACCTTAAAACCCTGTCTGCGTAGGCTGCTCACTAGATTTTGGATTAGAGCCATCGAAACAGGTTATTATATCAGTCAGTGTTATCTCTCTGTGTCTGCATGTGGCTCGTCTTGTTTAGTACAATATATTTTCTGCTTTAAATGGCTTCTGACTGGATGGATTTGATTGCCTCTGTCCCTTTGAATAGTGCTGTGTGTATAAAGCGGAGAGAATTATAGAAGTGTGTGTGTGTTGCGCTGTTTAGTTTGTTCTTCTGCACCCATGGAGAGCTGGCAGTTGGATCCGTCCCGACCTGCGTTCAGATTACTTTCCCAGTTTCCACCTAGGAAACCAATTCATTCTTTCGTTCTCCTTCTCTCACCTCTCTCTGTGAGTTTCCAAAGTCTTGGGGATTTTCTTTAGTTGTTTGTGTGTGTGTGTTTGTGCGCATTTGGCTTTTCTCCGGCCTCCAGCTGAGACCTATTTTCATGAAAGTTTTTTAGTTGTTTGTCATCTATAGTTTAGCAATCGGATTGACGTATTAGTATCATGTTCAAAAAATCTTGTTTTGCTTGTATTATTTGCATGTGCACTGACTCTAATAGTTCACACACACACACACACACACACACACACACACACACACACACACACTAGCTTGCCCCCTGCACCCTCTCATGCGTTCTGAATAATGAATGAGTGTGTTTGATTAAAGCGGTTGGAGCAAATGGGTTTTCTGCTTTTCAATCACGCTGTGTCGTCGTGACGACGGACCATGTGGCAGAAAGGAAGCATTAAAATCAGTCAGATATCGCTGATGCTGGGGGGGTGGGAACAGACAGCTGCAACTCTGAACAGATAACAAACAAGCACAAGCTCACCTTTGAATCCGAAATCAGTGCAGACAAATTCATTAATAGCAAATATTTGATAAATGCACCAAAAATCACATATTTGTCTTGCTTTGAATCTAAACCTCCTTAAAACACATTAATTTACCTGTGAAGCAAAAGTCCTATTAGATATTGTGAGAGTTGGTTTATGAATCAAATGTACTAAAAGGGCATTTTGTACACCATAACTAGATCTCATGGGACTCTATTTGTATTTGATATTTTAGAATCAAATTTGAATGCATTAAATTGATCTATATTGACAAAAAAACATTTATAATGCAGTAATCTTTATTTTATTTTATCCACTAAATGTTTTCCACAAAAAAATGACATTGAATTGTTTAATATATATATATATATATATATATGTGTGTGTGTGTGTGTGTGTGTGTGTGTGTGTGTGTGTGTGTGTGTGTGTGTGTGTGTGTTATAATGCTCATTTTATACAAGAATCTGAAGTAATATTAAAATTTTTTGCTGTAAGCAACATCCACAGGCTCCATGCAGAGTCTAAACTCAGCAAAAGAATCCCAGTGTCATCTGCCATCTGCTACTATGAGCTTCTGTCTGACCTAGTCAGCACACGCGTGACGTCTCATCAGATCAAACCTGTGACAGGACATGTCTGCTAAGACTCTGACGTGTGTCTGATTGCTGTTGAGTGAGCTGTGTTTGGATTGGTTTTGTTTTGAATTTCAAACTTGTAATTATAAATCAAGTTCAAGCGACACACACACATATACACACACATAAACACACACACATACACCTCAGATGAAAACACTTCATGCATTGCCGTTAACATTTATCATCATGTCAACTGTGTCCAACATGCATGAAAGAGTCCAAGCACACCTCCAGACACACACATTGGTTTCATTTAATTTGTCAGTTGCACCTGAGGGGTTTTTGGTGTGTATGTGCATGTGTGTGAGATGTCGGTTTCTTGTCTTTGTTTTATTTTGTTGCTCTCAGTCTTTTAGATATCAGCCGGTTCTTGTTTTCCAGCTTTAGAGTGCAGGTGTGGGTCAAAATAATTAGATTTATGTAACAATAGACACTGCGGCCATTGCAATCATCATTTAGAATATATAGGACATGCAATCATTTTATTACATTGAGAAAAGTAAATTTTTCTCAAGTATGCCCAAATTATACTATTTTAATTATGACATTTGGAAAATGAAACATCAAAAAATGTGTTAAAACGATGTGTCTTAGTTTGGCTTATTTTGGTATCTTTGTGTTTTTACTATATATATTAATTAACATGGTTTTTTTTCAAATTGTACAATGAAAAAAAATACATTGATGATAGAATTCTACTCTTATTTATTGTTAAGGTGCACTTGAACCTTAAAAAAAACAACAACAATTTAGTACAAGGCTATTTTACATTATTTACACTTTTTACAATACGTATTGTTACATAGCAGCAGAAAATGCTTGTTTTAGTATCAGTTACAGAAATACTCTGTTATCAGCCACAAATGAGTGCATAATGCCCATATTGCAGTAATATACAGCTATAATATATGTAGTTAGTTAACATCATGTGTTCAGTTAAGCAGACACAACAGACATGTTATTGCAACATGCAATAACAACTTCTGAATAATTACAGTATAAGGATGATGTTACAATATAAGGATATATTTGACAATGTAAGATGTTGATGCAAAGTGTACATAATTTGGAGTTTTCACAAGTTTTAGCGTCACAGTATAATAAATGCACATGCAAAGAAAAGCTGAATTAAGATAAACAACAGTATTCATATATAAAGACAGCAATGTTGTCTTTTTGTTTAATATCTATTCAGTGTTTTGAACGCCAGCATCCCGATTTGTTGTGTCTTATCTTTTTTATAGCTTGAGTTTATTATGCCATCATTTATTCAGCTCCATTTTACCATCCTTTCAGGAAACTGCGTGAAAAGCTAGACAAAACATGAGAACGAGGCAGAGAGAGAGAGAGAGAGAAAGTGAATAAGTTGTTGGATGTAGGGAGAGTGAAAGTCTGACCAACCAGCATCCTTCATGCACCCTTGAGTCTGTGTGGGTGTGTGATGAAGGAGGAGAGAGATCTGAGAGAGATGGAGTCGGGAAGAACAGCTGGCATCAATGTCTCAGAAGTGCTCACATGTTCAGTGACGCAAGACATTTTCAGAATCAGGTCTGAGACATTCTGCTTTACCTGTCCAATATAAATACAAACTCCCTTAACATAGATTTAGTCATTTGTAATTACTATTTTTTTATGCATCTATATTATCTCTCTTTGCCTTTTTTCCTCGTGCAATGTGGCAAATGCCACATTTGATCATTAGGCCAAACTGGTTTGTTCTGCCATAGCGTGTTGTGGCACATTTATTTTTAGTGATCATCCTTGTGTTGTTTCTTGGTTTCTTAACTAACGTTGTAACGAAGATGTGAGAACAAAACCCAAAACTGCAGCCAATAATCAGCTTTTTGCGTCAAGGCATTTCTGAAAATGCTATTGTAGTGTTGTTCAAATTATGTTCATGCAATTTAAAGCACCTTTTTATCAATTTGTGATTCTCTTAAGCTAAACACAGGTGATTGAGCTTTTTACGCAAACACACACACACGTGTCAATTTTTCAAAATTGAAATTTACACATTCATTAATAGGTTTTCCACTGTTGTATGGTTTGATTTGGTTGAGATACAACTCTGAAAATCCGGAATCTGAGGGTTAAAAAAAAATCTAAATCTCCTTTAAAAGTGTCCATGTGAAGTCCTTAGCCATGCATATTACTAATCAAAAATTGTGTTTAAGTGTTAAGATTGCGAGTTGTTAGGGGGATTTATCGGTGTAAATAATGAGGATATTTGATATTAACAAGCTCAGTGGGAGGAGCTGGTGAAACACACACGTTCACAATGAGAACAACTGCACCTGCTCCCCTCAGAATACGTATTCTGGGGGAGGGTCTCTCTGTGAAATACGCCAAATCTGTCTTACATTGTAAAGACCTTCCCCTGTGTGTGTACGTGTGTGTTCATGGATGTTTTATGGTTACATTTTGCTGATTCTTCCTATTGTGCACATTTATTTTAATCGTAGTGATTTTTGTTGGTGCTGTAAATGTGTGTGTGGATAAGGCCGCTCGCAGGTCTTTTGTCTGCTGAGGCTGCAGTTTTGTGTCTTTGGGAACACGAGCGGAGCTGCAGGTTTAAAAACTCCTGGACAGCAAAAGCACAAAAGAGCTGAAGCGCTCAGCACGCACTTCACAATACTGACTTCAGCTTTTCCTAACCTCTCACAGGCACACACACACACACACACACACACAAATGCTATATCACACAATACTATAACATGATGTTGATGTCTTAATATCTCAATGCACTCTAGATGCCTTACACTCCCATCGACTTCTGTCTTGTTGTTGTCTGTGAACGTGAACGGGCTTAACTCTCTATTGGGGTTTTGAGTCTTAATCTCATACACGCGTAAATCACAGCAGGGATCAGAATTTAGTAGGTCTCCGTATTTCCATGAAATATAAATAGCGGAAACACTATGTCTACTACTAACATTTGTTTACACTAGCTTTAAGTGTGCCTTTTAAAATGTGAACTTGTATGTGTTTGAGTGCTAAGTAGATCAGAGATTGGGGTCTCCAGCTGTGCTGTCCACACGGGAGATGTTCTTCTGCTGGTCTCCAGGGTCTGACTTACACACTCATCTCTGAAGGTGCTGCACATGTGCATATGCATGAGACAGAAACATAAACCTGTATTATAAACATTCTCAAAAATACAGTAAAAAGTGTAATATTGTAAAATATTATTTTATCACTTTAAAAGAGCTGGTAACACTTTAGAGTAAGGTGTCATTTGTTAATATTAGTTAGTGTTTTGACTATCATGAACAAACAATTGAACAATGCATTTATCACACTATTAATTAATCTTTGTTAATGTTAGGTTATTAAAATACATTAACAGTTTATTCATGTTAGTTCACAGCGCATTAACTAATGTTAAAAAACACAACTTGTGATTTCAATAGTGCATTAGTAAATGATTTGATGAATTAACATTAAGTAAGGTTAATAAATGCTGTAGAAATAGTTAATAATTAATATGTTGTTAACTAATGTTAACTGATCGGCCTTATTGTTAAATGTTACCAAAGAACTTTCTCATTGTCATGTGATCTTTTAGAAATCATTTTAATACAGTGATTTTGTGCTTGAAAACACATTGGTAAATTCTCACCAATATTGAAAACTGTTGTGATGCTTAATATCTTTATGGAAACTTAGAATTTTTTCAGGATTCTTTTAAAGATAAATATTTTACCCATTTTTTTCCCCTTTTGGCAATTTGATATTTCCTTACTGAGGAAGGAACTCAAAATGATGCCTTTCACTAAAAGTTAATTCAAAATTCTATTCATTTAAATGTGAATCTGTGAAGTGAGCGAAGGACAGAGCATTACAAAAAAATAGATAGTTACAATAGAGGTTGACATTAGCATGTTGCTAAGCTAACCATGTGATACACATAAACAAAACTTTATACCATACGTGAGTTTATTGTAAAGAAATACATTTTGAAATACATTTTGAGGCATGCATCCTGGGATTTGTGTCTGGAAAGGTGCTGTCTTAAAAGTATGAGGTATTACTGGGGGCAGCATCATTATGGCATGGTGCATTAAAATGCTGTTCAGCTAGGCAGTTTACTAGGTTTTGGGACAGAGAAGATCTCTGTAACAGAACCTTTTCACCTCATTACACACACACACACACACACACACAGATAAAACAACACTACTTCACACAAAATCTGTTCTCTCTTCTGTAAACCCTTTCATTTTTATTCTTCTGTTTCCCCTCTCTTCTTTAATTAGCATGTCTCGCTCTCTCTCTGTCTGTCTCATACAATGGACCAGTCCATTAAGCTTTACATGAGAAATGAGAGCCATTTTGTAGTCATGTGACAGCGCCATATTAAAATGTTTGTAGGGCAGGGTGTGTGTGGAGAGGGATGGATTGGAATAGGATGGGGAATTGTGGGGCTTTCCTTATAAATAATTCAAATCCCAAAGCAATTAAAGCAGAAATCTGTTATCAGACTTCACCTTCGCATTTCACAAAGCAAAATACACTGCAGATTTCCACCTCTGCTTAGACCGGGACGGCACCAACACATGACAGGTATTTGATTCCGCTGGTAACTGAGATCCCTAAAGGTGCCCTGAATTAAGAAAAATACTAAATATGTGCTGAATATGTTGAAAAAATGTTATATGCAGAAAAATTATAAATATTTATGCGAGGTCATGTCTATACAGATGTTCATTCATATTTATTTTGTGGTAGAACTAGTAAAGAGGAAGGGATTATCAATCTCAAGTGCAATTTGTGCTGCTGTTCAAACTGAGGTGATTATATATAGTCATGTGGCACGCCACATCTAAAAGCATCAGCTAATTTCCTGGAAAAAATTTACATATTTGAAAGATGATACTTTGTTTTTTAATAAAAGTAACAATATATAAAACTGGAAATTTCCAATGAAGTTAAAAAAAAGCTGTATTTTTTTTATAAACGTGTATTAGGAATCGAAAGACCTGTATCAAAATGTTTCAGCACGAATATGTCTACGTTACACCCCTAATATTTATGCACATATAACTGTTACAATAATGTTTATTATCCTAAACTTAATTTGGCTTATTTTATGATGTTGTGAGTGACATAATGACCCATTTTGTTTCAAATATGTGAAAGAACAGAAACCATAAACTACTTTTAATCACTTAAATTTTATTTACTATTTTACTTAAATTTTGAAATGCAATTTCGTGGTCAGTGAAAAATGTGAAATTTCATGGCAATTTTTTCTCAATTCACCCACCATTGTCTGGTGGAGGTGGGGAAGGTGTGAATTGTATATGATTGTGTATGTGTGTGTGTGTGTGTGTGTGTGTGCTTTAGTGAGTATGCGAAAGGCAGCTCTTATCATCAATCACAATGTATCTTTCCTCCGACAGCCCACTTTATCACTCCCTCTTTATCTTCTTCTGCTCCTGTTCTGATCCTCTCTCAATGCTGTCATTTTCTCCTACCCTGTGGTAGGTTTTGTCCCCGTCCTCTGTTAGTCCTCTATTAGTTTTGATTTCTGTCTCACAGTCACAATTATTTGATGTACATTTGCATTTACCACAGAATGAATCTCTAAACGCAAACTTGTTTTGTATTACCCGTTACAGCACTGCAGCTCCATAAATACCCTGCTAATCACCTGCTGTTGAAGATGTGTGTTTCTGTCTTTAAAGGCTGGTTTGATGTCATGCTGTGATTGTCCTAGCGATGAGCTCGCGGTAACTGATTTCACAGTCAGAGCTCCTGCTGCGAGACACTTTCACCCGTCTCTCCTCCTGCGCTCAGTCTGTTTTTCGCTACATTGCCATTTCGTGATGATTGCAATTGTATCATTTGGCTCATATAGGTTTTATTTACATGCTACAGTCACTCAGTATCCTCCTCCAGGGGAACAGTGTGCTCTCCCAGTGAATCTCTCGCCCCAGTTTGTGAACAACTTCTTGAGCGCAGCTATGCCACACACTGAAGTGTCCTTGAACACAAGTTGTGATATATGAAATCAGCCATGGATCTCTCCGCAGGTTAACTGTTCTCATGACTCTTAGTCTTGAAGCACAGATTCCATTCCAGATTCTGTTCCATTTCAGTCCTCTGTTAGATAAGCAGAACGCATGAGTGACATGAGTGTCGATTTGATCTGCTCATTAAATGTGTGATGCCAGGATCACCAGGAGTGAAGTGTTTGGGAGGAGGATGAATCATATTTACAGTGCCGATATTCGTCTATTTTTTTATTTTCTATGTCTTCAGAAATTTTCAGCAAGTGTTTTTTTTAAGATTCGGCTTAAAATATATACAGAGCACATCCTATTTTTGGCTTTTGCAAGCTTTCCTCCTTTTTTTGAAATTTGAGGTATTGCATGAATTGTGTTCGACTATCATTATAGTATCTGCTTGCTGGAATCTGTTTGGTCTTTCCTCTCTTGCATCTATACACTGAAATTACACTGCAGAATGTGTCTGAACCAAAGATTATAATCTTAATTTATGTGACTCTTATATTCTTTGATGCTGTGCAAGCACTGCTGTTTTCTTTCAGAAATGCATTTTTCTGTGCTCTTTAATGATTTTTACATTTTATTTAAAATATTTTATTTAAAAGTCGTAGAATAACAATAACAGATTATAACAAAGTAGTAGAATAGAATCCATTGAGTTCACTAAATAATTTTAATGAAAATGTCAAACATTTTGCTCTTTTTTTGCAGTGATCTTCTATCATCAAATTACATTGAGAGGCACATATCAGAGAAGGGGAATTCAGTTGTCATCAAAGTGAGTATAAACTCTCATTTTAATATCAAAGAAATACCTGCTTTGGGCCAGAAGTATACGTTTAACTCATAATTAATGAACTAAAATATTTGTTTGAAAAGTAATTTTATTTAAGCTGTACAAAACAGCTCGTTTTGCTGCTTGATATTGCAAATTGGTGTGTCTTAACTTATTATTGTAATGTATTGCCTGAATTATGAACGCACTGATAGTACAAACAGTTTTACTCATTAGTTTCTTATAGAGTCTAATGAACAGGAAGTCTCTGCCATAGGCTTGCCTCTATGTTGAAGAATAGAGTGGATACAACCAAAAAACTCTAGGCGTAAAAACGCTCTGTTTGATGATATTGGATGTTGTTTTCTGGAGCTTAAAAACTCCCACACAAGTAAGGTTGGTGGCACTTAGAAAAGTAGTCCCAATTATTCTATAAACATACCTGAATAATTCATTTATATGCCTCGACCCCCTTTGTGTCTGTGTGTTTCACTCTGGGGCAGTGTCTATAGTCTGATCAGATCTGTGTCTTTGAGCCACTCTGGGACTCTCAGCTTCATTCTGTCAGTGTACTGAGGCACGTGTGTGTTCAGATGGGAAACATCACACCCAGAGCAGAAGGTGCTTGCTTGTTTTAGCCCAGTGGCAGATTGTTCCTGTCACACACTCACACAGGAGCAGGGATACAGCGTCCTATTTGTGTGCTGCATGTTGGACACCATCATTGTGTCAAGGTGTGTATTTTATATAGATTATTCATAGCGGAATGGACATGCCCAGGTTCTCTGTTATCCTTTAGAAACTAAAGGGCCCATATTTTATGATTTAACAGCCCTTATTAGATGGTTTATGTATTTTTTTATTCATCTGAGTTTGATTGTCATAAAGGCTTCAGATACACAGAGGCCTTACGCCCACAACCCAGCCTATAAAGCCTGAGGAAATATTGTGCATGTAAGGTCAGAAGGACTCTTTAGGCGCTGTTTTGCTTTTATAGATGAATGAAAAAATAGAGCGGTGAGTTCTGTGAGGAAGGAGGGAATAACAGAGAGATGGATGAAGAAGCAGAGGATGAAGAGAGAGAAAGAAAGTCACTGAAGGGATTCTAGAGCAGAAACACAGATATATTTAGCTTCATCTCCCCACTGCAATGGTGAACAACCTCTTAGTTTAACTACAGATTTAATAAATATATTATATGAATCATGCAAAAACACGTGTGTCACATGTATAGAAGGCCTACATGTATATTTCTCTGAGACCATATCTTTTTGGTGGATGTAAAAGAAGATATCTTGTGATTTTGTGAGATACCACATATGTAGGCCAGGGTTTGACCACAACAAAGATAATAGGTTTTATTATTAATTGGTTTAAAGCATACATGCTGAAATCGTAAATAAGGAATTACAAAGAAAGGGATAGGAAAGAAGATTGTCATTAGTATCTTTGATTATTGTTTATTGAATAATTTTGAGCAAGGTTGAGAAAAGTGAAAATAAATTGTATAGAAAATAAAAAAAATACATTTTAGACAAATAAATATTCCTGTAGGTTAAAAAAAGTTGCTGACGTAAAATACCATTGATATTTTTTTAATGTATGCTAGTGCGTATAAATTACAAATGATAAAAATGACTATTGTTCCTATTGAAGAAATGCTTCTTGAAAGAAGTCTCTTTAAGGCTACATTTATTTTATCAGCAAAAATAGAAATATTATTGCAATTTAAAATAACTGCTTTGGATTGTTATATGTTTTAAAATATAATTTTATTCCTATGATGCAATGCTGCTGAAATTACCGAATTTTTTCATATTATTATCAGTGCTGAAAATTGATTTTGCTGCTTAATGTTTTTGTGGAAACCGTGATACATTTTATAAGATTCTTTGATATATAGAAAGATCAATTTATTGTGTCCTAGCGGAATAAAAGCGCCTTATTAAAAATAAATCTTAATGCCCCCATAATTTTAATGATAAAGATGATCCCAAATTCACATTCTTTAATACCGTCTTACTTTTATATACTACATGAGAAGACAGCACTTTTTAGATTTCAGACACAGCCTGTCTCTCTGTGATTATAGGCACTAATGCATGCTGGGTCATTAGTCTGAAATGGGCTATCTCTACAACAACTGCGCTCTTCAGGAATGTCTCTGTGTGTGTGGTAGAGACTGCCCTCGGCTCTTGATTAGCTAAGAACTCTTGAGGACAGAAAGTGCTACGAGTGGAAAAAAGAGGCAGAAGTGCTCCAGAACAAGCTAGAGGAAAGAGAACAGCTAAGGAGTGGACAAAACTCAGCATATGAAGCTTTTTGTCCAGTGCAAAGAGAGAGGAAGAGAGAAGGATGAAATGAAATTGATCTGCTGGTAAATGCTGCAGCCTTAGTCCTCTGAGAAAAAGCAGGAAGAGAAAACCTGCAGCCCTAATGGCAGTCGAGCACTTACACTAAAAACATTTCATAAATAACATACACACTCAGGAATACTCTTCTGATCAGTCCAGTGCAAACAAAAGTGACCGGTATAAATGTTGACCCACACACATGTGAGATTTAAACATTTAACGTCAAGATAAAATACAAAAATCTTGGCTTTATTAGCGATACTGTTTTTATACAAGTTCAATATACAAAAGTTAATGTTAAGTAAAAGCGTACATCTTAGATAATTACTTAAGCCTTTGAGTAACACAGTTGCATTTAGTTCCTGAATGAATCAGTGTTTGTGAATCATTCTGTTGAATGAATGATTCAGTGTTTTTTTGATTCTTGAATGAATCAGTATTTATGAACTAATCAGTTTAATGAGTGACTAGGCTTGAATGAATGAATCAGTTCAAAGAATGAGTCGGTGATTCACGCAGAATGATTCAGATGGTGAGTTTACCCAAAAATTGGAATTAGGCTGTGCCTTACTCATCCTCACATGGCTCCAGGGAGTGAATAAAAGCCTCCTGTAGCGAATACATGAGTTTTTGTAAGATAAATATCCATGTTTCACATGTTTCACCCTTTTTTTAAATATGGATGTTTATCTCACAAAAATGCATGGATTCGCTACTAGAGGCTTTTATTCACCCCCTGGTGAGAGACTGTGTGAGAGACATTTTGTTATGGATGTGAGCACTTTATTAATCTGAAATGTTGACAACTAACACTCATTTAATCCCATCGAAAGGCTTGGATGCCAGGACATATATAACATAATAATAACAACATATAGTTAATGTTTTAATAATAATTTAATATCATGTACCTTGTCTCGTTTGATCATTTGGAAAATGATGGAAGCAAATCATGATTATGCATAACGGATGAATAACAAATCCGGCAACAGCTGCTGCTTCACATTATGCAGCACTCGGGTTAAAAACAAAACAATAAATCTAATGCCGTTCTTCTGAAATTGCTTACTGAATTATGATTGAATTAGCCACATTTAAAGCCATTAAAGTATGTGCTGTTTGTGATTATTGTTTGTTCCTCCCTGCAGGGTGGAGAACACTGTTACTACCACGGGAAAATACGCGATATCCCCAAGTCATATGTTGCGCTTTCAACCTGCCATGGATTACAGTAAGTGCCTCTTTAGATATGCTGCATGTCTGAATGAACACGCACCGGTTTACAAAAGCAGTGCAGCATGCTTTAGTTTTGTCTGCGTGCTGTTTACTTACAGTTGCCCACAAAACGTTCTGTATCTTACATTCATAAATAAACACATGTTAGCAGGCCAAAGCTGCGATTATCCCATTCAACAATTATAGAGCTGTATAATTACAGCATGCTATTATCCTCCTCTCATATCACACGCTGATGCTCTCAGCGCTCTTTGTGCCTGCCTGCACGTGTGTGTTTCTGTCGTTCTCCCCTGTACTGTGGCTGTAATGTTCATTTCATCACGTCTGGCCTTTTGATCCGCTGCTGCAAACTGAAAAGGCAATATTTGTTGTGTTTGCGAGATTTATGTTTGTATTATTGGCCTCCTGCTGTGTTCTCTGCATAGCTGAAGTAAACCTAGCTGTGTTGCTGAGCCACTCGTGTGCCTGAGGAGAATTGAGTTAGTCTCTATAGAGCCTTACGCACATGCACCGCCTCTCTGCGTGGCCCTCTGGGATAGCTCAGTTCCTTCCGTCTGTATTTTTAGTGAGAGAAGGAGTCAGGTCAGATCCATCTCTCTCTCTCTCTGTCTCTCTCTCTGTATCTGAATGCACAGAGCCAGGTCAGATGTAGCTCAGAAATAGAGCGGCAGGGCTCTTCACATTCATAGTCATCGCGCTCTTTACAGCCTAAATATCTTCTCCTCAAAGAATAAAGAATTCAACATATTGTATTACAGTACAGTTATTATTTCAGAAGGATGTTCAGGTTTTTTTGTTGATAAATATTTGATATTAACTCATTTAAACATATGTGTACTCATTTAAGTTAGCCAAATAAATATAAATGTAATTTTAGTCAAATCTATTAAAATCAATAAAGAATTATACATTTGACTAAATTTGATCAACATACTATCAAAAACTATAACTAAATAATAAATCTAAAATAAATGTATACTGATCTATGTTAAAAAAATTGTTAGTTTTTATAGTTTATATTTTAACATGTATAGTTTGTTCTTTGCAATAAACAATATAGCATGCATAATGTGTTTTAAAGGGAAAAAAATTACACTTGCTCAGAGGTTCAATGTTATAAAGTTTTTAATAACTTGAGAGTTCTCTTATGCTGGCAAGATTGCATTTATTTGATCAGAAATACAGTAAAAATAGTAATGTGAAGTATTATTACGATAACAACAATTTTAGTTTTCTATGAATATATTTTAAAGTGTAATTTATTCCTGTGATGCAAATCTGAATTTTCAGCATCATAACATCAAAAATTCTTATTATTATCAATGTTCAAAAATGTTGTGCTGCTTAATATGCATGTTAAATCATTTTATTAATATGAATTATAAAAGAACCACATTTATTTGTAATAGAAATATTTTGTAACATTATACATGTATTTATTGTTCAAATAAAATAAAATAAATCAATAAAAAAATAAAATAAAATACTAACCCCAAACTGAACTGTGGTAAATATGAGTATATAAAGTGTGACATTTAGAGAGGAAATGATACTGTCTCTTATGTATGATGAGAACAGTGTGTGTATGTGTGAGAGGGAGGAGTGGTGCTGCTGAGACTGCAGTTTACTGCACTTTATCTTAATGTCATATTATGGGTCAGACAAACAGCGTTACGCTCTGAAAACAGTCACGGGCTGCTGATGACAGCCTCCAGCAGACACTTTTAAAACCCCTCATCGACTGAGAGCTATTTTACCTCTTGCGCATCATTGACCTATAAAGCTATTAGTGATGTGGTTATATTGGCTGTTCTGTTATTATACTTGGAAAGCATGAATCTATCTATCCATCTATCCATTTGTCCATGTTTCCTGTATGATTAAAAAATCAGTGTAGTCCATCTTGATTAACTTTTTTCCACATCGCCCCTTCAAAATTCTTTCACGATTCATTCATGTGTGAGAAGGCGCTCTGTATTTATGAATGTAGACCGACTAAAGGGCATCGTATCATCCTCCTAATGCTTTCAGAAGTCACCTTGAGTGTCTCAGCACCGTCTGGAGGCTCTCTGAGAGTCACCGACTGATTGATCTAAAAGATAAATTCTATCAGAGCAGAGAATGATATCCTCTCTGCATGTCTCAAGGCTAAAAGAGACGTCCAGACACACACATAAACACACACACATGCAGTTTCCACTATGCCTCATTATTCCTTAGGAATATTGCTAGAATTACCTGCATTTGGAGAGTCAGCACTGACACATTTAGATGGATGAATCTCATTACTCTATGCTAAACATTTGTGCACTAAATTGCATTAAAGATGCATAGTAACCACTTTTCCAAGATGATAACGGGACGCTCCGCACTGAATTAATCATGCAACGTGATAATGTTTAAGTGCAACAATGTAGCATACAACGGTTTCTTTGCATGGTATTACTAGGCAGATTACAGTATATACTTTGTAAAATTCTGTATTGAAGAACTTTGCATTTTTGATCATAGTATCTGTCCATAAGGCATTTTTGTTATATTAAATTATTTAACTTCTAAATTGATTTTGGATTAAAAATAACAGCAAAATTACCAATTAAATGCAAACATGAATTCAAAATGCTCTTTAATCAGCATGTTTTACTACAACATTAGTGTCTATGCATCACCAACTGTCTCCTTCTCTCTCTCTCTCTCTTTAGTGGGATGTTCTTTGATGGAAACCACACATACATGATTGAACCAGGAGGAGAGAACACTACAAGTGTAAGTATAGTAGATCACTACATTAAACAAAGCAAATGTTGCCTATAGCAGTATTGTAAGTTTTCCGTCATCACATTGTTTATTAGCTTTAAAGTAAAAATAATTCTTGTATTGCCACAGAATCAGTAGCATACTTGCTGCATCTTTACTTTGGTTTTAAGGTGTCTACAGATGAAACTGTATACTTGATAGTGATTGTTCGAGGCAAGGAAACAACCCAGAGCAGTTTAACAGGGTTTTTCCTGTGCAGACAGGTCATACGTTGACTGATAAGCCCATCACACAGTCGATAGAGACACCTGACTCTGCAAAAGCACAGCTATTATCTGCTAATGGCAGAATCCCACGTGGACGCTGGCAGAGAACGAGGAGGGCGTATCAGTGAAAAACGAGCTAAAGCTGTGTCACTGAGACACTGAGGTTTTGCTGAGGAAAATATCATTTCTCAGTCGCAGAACGATAATCTGATTCATTACGCGATTCACCGAGGAACACGCTAATGAAGAGATTTGTGTCATTTAGAGCAGCGGTCAAAGGCTGAGAAGTTGAAGTTCTTTCATTAATGGGAGAGTGAAACCTGTTCAGTGACATGTATATCTTCATTAGATAAGTATACACATATATATTTAAAACAATGTGGCTATATATACAGTGTACACTAGTCAACATTTCAAGTGTACTGCAAAAATGCTTTTCTAGCTTCGATTTGTTTTGTCGTGTTTTCAGCCAAAATATCTAAAAATATCCTGAAAACAAGACAATAATGTTTACTTGTGTAGAAAATCCTTCTTTATTTAAGGATATCTAAGAATTTGGGCTGAAATCAAGACAAAAAAAAATCGAACCTAAAACCAAAATGTGTTCTCGTCTTAGGACAACTTTAATTAACCTTTTTGATCCACTTCAAATGTTGACTACTGTATACACTGTAAATATACACATATGTGTGTGGTAATGTGTGAAACGCTCACCTTCGTCTCTACTTTTGTTGTTCAATACTTCGTCAGCTTGTTTTATGAGCATCACATGCACCGTAAGAAATGACTAGGTTTCTTTATTGTCTATATACTGATGGTTTTATCATGTTTTATATCAACCCCCGTGACCTTGCGTGTTGGTGACCTCAGCAACAGGGCAGTCCTCTGATCTGATTCATACAGAAACAGTCACAAACCAGAGGGACAGTATTGTCCTGTTCACCATATGGCACATGCATCTGTCATCCGCCTCGCACTGCAGCGGGGGACATGAAAATGTGTCCCTCTTTGGCCTCTGTAACGTCTCTCGCTGCCGGATGCTGTACAAAGCTCACAGTGCATGCAGGGTCTCTGCCTCACAACCTACCTGAAGTCATATTGAAATCAAACCCTCTTTGCTTGCTTAATTCAAGGTCCTGAATTTTTTGCACATAATTTATCAGTACCCATAAAGTCAAGTTCAGTTTTCAAGTTTATTTTGAACCTAAAAATATACAAAATGAAAGTGCATAATAAATATACAAATGAATAACAATAAACTCAAAACCAACATTCAAACAAAGTCTGAAAAAGCAATAACTGTTCTGTCTGACTGTATGTCAGCTTTGCAGGAAATAATTTTAGCTCATAATGTGAAACTTTTCAAAAATATTGCAGCATAAAAATATGCTATTATTTTGATTGCAATGCCATTTTAGTGCCACGTTTAAAAAGAATCTAAGATCACAATATAATAAAGTATTTCAAAATTATGATAAAATCAGTTTATTCTCTTTGAATTATTCTCATAATTTCAACTTTATTCCAAAAATATTTAGGCTTTATTCTCATATTGCTAGGATTTTATATATATATATGAATATGAATATGAACTTGTCTTCAAGGATTCACATCCTAAATTTTACTTTTTTGTGATGCCAACTTCTTAGTCTGCTGATTCACAATTTAAAATGTTAATAATAAACAAATATGAAATATTTATATATGCAGTTAATTAAATAACATTATAAGTAATAATAATTAATACTGTTAATTAAGTAATTAGTTTGCTGAAAATTTTGAATTTGTATCTGAATGCATGTGTGTTTGGGGAGATCTCTTTTAATTCTCTCTCCATGTCTCTCATTCCCTCTATCTTTCGCTCAGTGGACAGTCGGGTGGGCTAATAGTGTTGGGGGTGGGTGATCATCTCTGGAACGGGACGGCAGGCACCCCACCCCCTCAACATCCTTAACACACTTTCCAAAAAAATGAAAGTGTGCCATCCCCCAACCTGCTTTCTATTCATGATCTAGTCCCCAAGAGGACACACACACACGCACACCCTCCTCTGCTCCAATACAGAAAACCCCATCTTATTTTAAGCCAATACATCTGAGAGGCCATCTGTGTTATACGGCTAATCCTTCACAAAGTGCCGCCTCTCATACGTTGAGTATATGGGGGTGTACTGGAACAGCCTTCATAGAAACGAGGTCTGTGTCTCCCTCGTCTTTCTTATCTAGCTCACTGATATTCCCCCCTGGCAGCGAATGCAAACGTGCAGGAGCGTGCTCGCTGGATGAGTAGTGTTCCCGTAGCTCAGCTGGTAGAGCATGGCGCTAGCAACGGCAAGGTCATTTCCCAGGGAACACATGTATGAGAATACGCATCTCAAATTCACTGCAAGTCACTGTGGATGCAGTGATGTAATTGGCGTCGTCTGATATTTCAGGTCGGCTTTTGTTAGACATCTTGAGACTGACTGGCTCTTTTCCAAAACCTAGTAAGCAGCCACCCGAAATAAAACGGAACCTCCCGAATAACTGTTTTGAAACGCTCATCATATGATATGAAAAGCACTTGACAGGCATGGCTCTTGTCCGATTTCCGTTTATTTGCTTGATGTGTTTTAAAGATTTCGAAATTGTACTCTACTATGCTTAAAATGCAAACAAATATCAGGTAAAATGTTAATACAATATTTATAGTGTTCAATATAACTCAATAGTTCAATAAGCATTTATTGTTAATATTTTAGTTTTTTTATGTAGTTTTTCCAGATTTATCTTGCTTTGCTTGCAGTATAATTACTAGCTAAATGTTTTCCATTTTAATTTGATAAAACATGTAAGCCCTGTAATTTAAATAAATAACTCTACAGGTAAAAGAAAGCAACTCAGACACCAAGTGACACTTGATAAACTTCACTTTAATAAAGAGAGCACTCAAGACATTAGTAGCCTATACACTGATTATGAAAAAACAAAAACAATTAACATTTTGCAATAAAGCTCTGCAAAAACAGGCAAGTTTAAGTTGATTTGTGCAAAAATGTTATAGGCATTATAAAAGGAGCTTTGTTTTTAAGACATTAGTGTTTACTCTCATTTTAACAATGAATTAAGTGACTATGTAACAGTAAACTAACATACTACTAGAGCATGTAATATTCAAATGCTCGAGTTACACTGCAATGACTTCTCTGGTGTGACAGCTTTAAAATGCAATACATTTGCACTAAAAGAATACAGTGGAATGCAGTGCAGCGTTTCATTAATGGTTTGTTGCTCAAGTAAGGCTCATTACAAAGCATAAATCAATAAGTGGAAGTACAGTCTTAAGAGTAGTTCAGCTGCTCAAAGGCATCAGGCAGAAACAACAAGAAACAGGAGTTAAACGACAACGTTTTCTAAAACCTGCAAACCCTTCAAAGTATAAAAAAGATTATGTAATGTAAGTGTTCATGTAGTAGCTTAACAGTTTTTAAACTAACATTAAAATAGAACTTAAAATAAAAAATTCCATTGCAATAATAATAATAAAGTAAAAATTAATTCTCCTTCACAAAACAACAAAGTAAAAAAAAAAAAACATGTTCAGGTATTACAACAATAAGGCAACATAAAAGGCAAATATGAAACTTCATGACTTAACAGTAATACAAGTGTAAGCAATCATAAAACAGGTTGCATCGCTTTCTAGCATTTACTTGTTAGCATCACATTTAGATGTTAAGAATACATATTCATCAACAGGTTAAAACAGTGCTTAACATCAGCATTACGTTCAGTGTTACTATCAAAGATATTTAAAAAGCAGAATAAAGACATTAGGGTCATGAAAATTAGTAGAAAGTTTTTCTGTGTACATAATACGTAAACCTGTCACACTGAATTCAATGCAACATTCTCAAATTATGAAGTTTACTCAAATTAATTTTTAATGAATAAAACTCATTGAGAGATAGAAGTACACAGCTAATTCTAATTCCACTTGTGTTATTGCTTTGATGACCTTTTTGGCCATTTTCAGTGTTGTAACCAAGGTACCTGCTACACTAATTATATGAAGGCTTTTCTTTTCTATTTTGTTCACTTTAAATTCACTATGTCTAATTTACAATTTCCAAGTTACAGAAATGAAACACCAGTTTGATTTGAAACACCCAACTCAGTTTCAGTCAGCAAGGACAGGAATGTCAATCTCAATGCCGGACATACGTGAGCGTGTGGAATAGCGGTGCCCAGCGTACCTCTGTGAGGGGGCGTAGCTTTGAGATGGGGCGTATCCCTGAGAAGGTGCGTAGCTTTGAGAGGGAGCGTAACTATATGCCTGTGAGGCTCCCACTTCTGAGCCGTAACCGTCAGGTATAGACATCTGTGGCATGTAGACATGGGGTGGAATAGGCTGAGTGGGTGCAGGTTGAGGGTAACCCTGTGCTGGGACGAAGACGGGGGCGTCCAGAACAGCCGGAGGGAAGGCCTGGGGTGCGTATGTCACAGGAGAAGGCAAGCCGTTGGTCATGAGGGGCTGCGCGGAGAGGCTGTTGGTCATCGCAGGCACTTCAGGTAGAGGTAGCCAGAAGGGAGAAGGCAGTTTTTTACACATGCAATACCACATGAACATCAGCAGAGCAGCTAAGATCAGACCACCAGCACTACCGATGGCCACATACACCGCAAAATCTACGGCGAACAGATTATCGTAACGCTCGTTGAGGTTACGAGTGTGAAACAGGAACCAGACGGCGGGCGGCATAGCGATGGCCCCGCCTAGAAACAGAAGCATCCCGGCCACTAGATGGCAGCCTGAGCTGTTGACCAAGCAGCGGGAGTTCTTGATGTCGTCAGGTGTTTTGGAGCAGCAAGCAGTTTTACACATGCCAGTGAGACAGAGCAGAAGAGCCAAGCTGGAAAAAAACAGACCTGTGGAGAAAAGAATGTGGTGAATTAAGACAGAATGGCCAGAAAAAGTCATAAATATCCAAGTTAACTATACAACACAATATGTCCTTGAATTTGGCACAAATTAGATAAATAAAAGCAAAGTAGATCTGTAAAATTAAATAAACCGCAATATGGACTATTGTCAGTGAATATAAATCACAAAAGGACTGCTATTTAATATGAAATAGATGAGTGAATGAGCAGCACAGACTGGTCTACTACACATAATCTAGCATGTGTGATGTTTGTAGTGTTTTTAGCATCTGCCGTCTCATTATATAGGACACTGCATATGAACTTCAGAGCTTCTCTGAGAGCCACATCACAGGTGTTTTACCCTTTCATCTGACAAAATTATTGCCATTTATACACAGAAATGTTTGAACCACATCTAGTTGGAAATTGTGACTAATAGATTACTATTGTACAATAGACTGTACTTAGTAACCATTACAATACTACAACAAAGAATTTAAAACTTGACTCTTCTAACATCGTGTACTATGCCTGATGGAAAATGAAAAGTAGTGGTTTTCTAGGCTGATATGACTAGGAACTATACTCTGGTCTTTGAGAATATTCCATTAAACCTCATTAAAAGTTGCACAACACTGTTTGCCCAAAAAAGGTAGTTTAACTTTTTAACTCTTAAATCTTCACCACTGATTACAAATTTTAACTGTTTAGGGCCAAAAATGCTTCTTCGTGATACAGTGAGAACTCTACAGCTTCAACTCACCTTTATGTAGATGTTTGCAGAACTAATATCTTAACTACAATGTATTTTTGGCATGGACTCTTTAAAGTTACAAAAATGCAATTAAAATGGAAAGCATGAAATTTGCGAGGAAAATAAATTGGGGGAAAAAAAATAGAGCTTTCATGGGGCCTTATGAACTGAGAAATGAGGTCAGTGAACCCATCATGAACACCTACCAGTGGGTAAACAGAACTGCAGCAGTCTGAGGTCAAGCTGGTCTACTTTTGCGTACCAGTCTGAATCAAAGTAATAGCAACCCGAAGAACCATCACGCAGCACACACTTGGTCCACAGGCCGTCGTACACAGTCACGTTTTTGGCATTGCGGTTGAAGGTGAGCAGGCGGGTGGTTCTCCACTGAGGAATAAGTGTGGCGACGGTCAGACCGGCCACTGACAGAATTGCGATGATGAAGGCGAAAGCATTGGTGGCATGAATGTCACGACAAGACATGGCTGGAGACAGGAAAAACTGGAACCTTGTGGGGAGAGAGACACAAAATTTAATTTTTAGACAAGTAGTAAATGTGACCCTGTTTTTTTTTTTTTACCTGAATGCTAAATACGTTAATTGTGAACGCTAATGTACAGTTTGTTGGGATAGGACGATATTTAGGCAAGATACAAGTAATTTGTAAATCTGGAATTAGAGGGTGCAAAAAAATATATAGAAATGTTGAGAAAATTCAGTATTTTTCAAGCCTTTCAAAGTTGCCCAAATAAAGTCTTTTAGTATATATTTTAAGTATATTTTAGTATATTTACGGTAAGAAATTAAAAAAAAAAACTTCATAAACTTGATATATACTTAATATCCTAATGATTTTTGGAATAAAAGAAAAATTAATAGTTTTGACCCATGCATGTATGGTTGGCTATCGCTATTTATGACTGGTGTTCTTATCCAGGGTCATAAATGATTAGAGAAAAAAAATTACTTAACTCACTTACATTAGTTTGCTGTATGTATGTACATATGGAAACATAGAAGGTGTACTTAAGTCTTGCTGTAATGTGCACTCCCTCACAGACATACTGTAAAGATGAGCCAAACCTCCGTTAAGTGATGATGCACTGCTTAAATATGTATCGTGTTAAATTTAACAGTAAGTGTGTGTATGAAGCGTCAATGTATCTAATTGTGTATGTAGACTACAATAAATGTCTCTGTGTATATGTACACTAGGCATGTGTACTGTTTATATGGAGGGTAAATGTACTTCTGTCTGTCATTACAATAGATGCCAAACAATCGCATCTCTGTCAGGAGTTTCTCGCTGCCTCTATCAAAAGTGACTTGAAGTAAAATTTGTTGCGTTTTCGCGAGCTTGTAATGAGTGTTTTGTTTAACGTTATCGTTTGTTTTAATTCCAGATGTGTGTTTAGTTAGAGCATATTCGAGCGCTAACAAGCTAATCTCAGCTAACGGCTAACACTGTGATACAACCTGTTACGTTTTAGTTTCAGCCGAGTGATGCTGTTCGAACCAGCATATCGCACACATACCTGATTAACAGTAAGCTTCAACGGCCTCGTCTGGTGATATAACAGTCATTTTATAACAGAATCGGTCGTCTTCTGTCCGGTTTCGTCGCGTAGTGTTGTGTTTGGGGACTCTTCGGGAGCGCGCACAAACTCACTAGGGCGGGTGTGGCGTGACGTCACGCGCGCGCTCACTTAGTATATAGTAAATAAACACAAACCCGGGATAATTATTTAAATTATCAGTGTGCGAATCATACCTTGGCTTCTTCTGATGGCCAGTCTGTGTGGCGTTTTGTCTCAAGAGAATCAAGTTGCATTTTAGAGGCGTTTTTCACATCTCCGTCTTACCTTTTGGAAATTTTCTGAACCATTTCTTCACAGTATGCTTGGTGTCATACTTGTGAATAGGATAGTCATATTGTACTTTTTTGTTACAACAAAACTGTAACAAACTGTTTACAAAATATTAAACATTTGTTCAGCCCTTAAAATATTGTAATTAATAGATATAGAGCTTTTAGACAGAGTATCGACTCAAAAAAAAAAGTGACTGGCCCTATCACCAATTCTGTGGGAAATTGTTATATCACCAAAAGGGCCCTTTGAAGCTTAAAGTTAAACTAAGACCGTTTAGAAACTCCTGACAGAGATGTCTCTTTCTTATACTGAACAATGTGTCTCATCAAACTCACTAAGTGTTATGTAGGAGTGTTTGACACATATGAATCATATCATTTCCTGCAATCTTTCACTGTAGGAGGAGGTTCATGTGCACATGATTTATCAGTCTCCTGGTTTGGACCCCCCAGACGACTTCATTTCTGCAGGTATGAACCATTTTCATGTTCAAGTATAAATAATATAGACCCTTTTCACACGACTGTGATGATGCATTTAACGATCAGAATCGTAAGTCCTTAAAAGTTTTTCAAATTTGTATTCCAAAAAAATATATGTACATTTATAACACCTATGTATGACATCACCTTACATAGTTTGTGCTAATGCAAGGGTGTTTCTAATGCAGTGTCTACGGGAGAGACACTAGAATCGACTTTGCTGTCTGCCGTTATCAGTCTCGCTCTATTTTTTTCCTTTTACTGGAAGTCATGAAAACACTATCATGGAGTTTTTATTTAGTTTTTCTTACCCTACGGGGAAACCCGGAAACGCGAAGAAGGTCCATTGTGTATATAGCATGAGCACACTATAAATTAAGAGCCCATGGGGGATAATTAATAAAGCAGAGTCAGTCAGATTTGTGTGCGTGCGCTTCATGCTCAACTGTCCATACTGATAGTTAATATTTGTTTAAGTTCGCCTGGCAGAGTCTCCGTTCCAAACCCCTCCACTGTCCAGTGCCGCCCACAGAAGGAAAAAGAGACAGGTGTGTGTACAGTCTCACAACTCTCATCGCTCATAGTTTGTGTTTGTGTGTATTTGTTAGTCTTTAACTATCTGATGTGATTTTTGTCTTGCTCTCTTTCCTTTTTTTGTATTTCTTTTCCCATCTCTCCTACACTCATGAAATATTTACAGCAGGGCTGTTAAATCTTTATAGCACTAATGTATAGATCAGCTGTTTCTCTGCAGTAAGCATGTTTTGCATGCTGCGGGGTGATGATATAATATGATGCACTGTCAAATTTCCTCACACAGATATCACGAAATCCACGGAGTGTTGCAGATGAGACCAAATATATAGAGCTGATGGTCATAAATGATCATTTGATGGTAAGACCAGTAACAGTCAATTAATTGCATAATTAACATATATTAACCAATTTTTGTTGTTATTGTTTATCATTTTCTTATATATTTACATACATTTTTTAGTACAAGAAACATCGCCTTTCCGTGGGACAGACAAATAACTACGCTAAATCTGTTGTGAATATGGCTGATCTGGTAAGTTGCTAGTAATGCACATTTGTCTTCTTGGAATAATTTTAGTAATGCATTATATACTTCTTTAGACTGTACTAAGCTGATAGCTGATCTTCATTGGTTTCCCAAGACAAATAGATCTTGTGCGGTCTGACAGTCACGTTATGAGCTGCCTTATCTGCTTGCTTGTCAGTCTCTCTGCTCTTGACAGTAACATAAACATCCCTCCATTTCTCTCCTTGTGAGAGGCAAGTTTACCTGCTTTAGCCTGTTGTTCAATATGTCATATTGAACTCTAGAAGGAAATGCAAAACAGATCCATCGTCACGTGCGTCTTGTGGATTAAAATTTACATGAAGAAAATATAAAATAAAATAATTTTTGTTTTTATCTTCAGTATTTCAAAGAGCAACTCAACACTAGAATTGTCTTGGTCGCGATGGAAACGTGGGCTGCGGACAACAGATTTAACATCAACGACGATCCTATGGTGACGTTACGAGAGTTTATGAAGTACCGGAGAGACTTTATTAAAGAAAAGTGTGACTCTGTCCACCTTTTCTCGTGAGTTTTCAAGAAAACACACAGAATACAGTTGTTTTGTGATCAGGTTAAAGTGGCATTTTAATCAGTTTTATCTCTGCTTTTAGGGGCAACCGTTTTCATAGCAACTGGGGAGGAGCCTCATACATGGGCGGAGTCTGTTCACTCACTAAAGGAGGCGGAGTCAATGAGGTTTGTAGTTGTGGTTATGCAAGACACTTTTAACTAATGATAATGGATCTGTCTCAAAGGCTAATATTGGGTGTTTTTTCCCCTCTGATTAAATAGTATGGAAAGACTGAAGAAATGGCCATAACTCTTGCACAGTCACTGGGACAAAATATCGGCATCTTTTCTGATAAGAAACGCATTTTAAACGGTGAGTTTTTTCTTTTTCTATTCCCGCTGCTCTCTTGTTTTGTTTTGTTTTTTATGTGTGTGCTTTGGCAGTAAACACAGCAGTACTCACACATACAGACTCTCATAGTTTGTCACTGTAATCCGTCTTTCCCTCACAGGGGAGTGCAAGTGTGAAGATAAATGGTCTGGCTGCATAATGGATGATGTTGGGTAAGTTTCTAATAAAGCAGATTTCCCAGATTTCCTACAACACACACATAACGCACTTAAGTTTTCAGACCCTTTTGGAAATGCATATTAGTCTTACTAAAACAGCCTGTCATGCTTTGTGCTGAGTCTGTGTTCCTTTGTTTTGTTGCTTAAATAACTTTGAATTAAATGTAGTCAAAGTAACAGTGTTTGAAATGTGCACCACTCACTGATCCATAACACTTTCTGTCACGTCAGATGTTGTTAACTGGCAGCCAGAAACTTTTTTCATGAAATCCACTAGGTGGCAGTATATAATTTGGCTTCTCAATTCATCTGTCACAGTGCTTACTCATTTCTGTGTCCTGTTTTCATTTTCACGGGTACCTCACAGGCTGTTAATTAACCTTCCAAAAAATATGCACATTTCAGCATTAACATTTCACACTAAAATCAATTCTCAATGTGCCAAAAATTATTTATTCTATGATTAATTATTCTATAATTCTTCAAATAAAAACTATGACATATTTATGAAATTATATTTACATAATTATTATTTATATACTTTATTATGAATAATTTGTGCTGCCTTAAATACATTTTTATTGTATTAATAAGAATCGCAATTGAACATATCGCTCAAAAACCCCAGGTTATATTCAGATAAATGTATATGAATAATTATCATTAAAAAATTCACTGCACAAGCAAAAGTTTAGAATCATAAAAATTAATTATATTTATGTAAAACAATGGCATTTTTCAATTGATATTTTTGCAAGATAGGCATATAAACATGATATCCTCAAAATGTCATCAGAAAGTGTTATTGATCATTTTAGTTCAATTTTATCTTGTTTGGCTCTCCACTGTTGACATTTCACTGTTTCATGTTTAAAAAAATATAAATAATGTTTGTCAGTGTCGCGGTGAAAAAAATTCTCAACAGAATAACAAGCCACAACTAATGATTAGCTTATATGCTTAAAACATTAAGAAATGTTCACAGTGGTCGTCTGAGAAACGCTGTGATGTGAAGTAATCAGATACATGTGACGCGATAGGTGTTTGTTCATGTCACAGTGTGCGTCTGTGTGTGTTGGTTTGTCTTTATCCGTGTGTTTTAATACCTTTTGCGTTTCCCCTCGATCCCGAATGGGACAGCAGGTGAGCAGACGCTTGGCTGTGTCATGCTACTCGCTCGTGTCCTGTCGACCAGTCAGCTGCTGAGTCACTTCAGCCCCTCACTTCATCTAATAGCATTCAGTCAAGAGAGCAATATAGCAGAAGCTGCATTGTGTTGGAACATTCTGCAGTTTCCTGCGTGCTCTCTTTTTTACTGGTTTTTAATTCGGCTGATAGCTCATTGTGGGAGATGGGAGAGGATTGGTGGGCTCCTCTCAGTTTAAAGGGGTCATATGCATTTCAGCCTGATCATATTAGCTTGGATTTTTAGCATTTTCCACTTTTTGGAATTAAGCAGCCTTTTTTGGGTCTGCTGTCAAGTCGGATATCGTCTGAACTGGCCCATAATTAAATAAAAGTCCACACCGAAATCCAGTTGGCGTCCTTGTGTGGTCATAACCACGAAGATTGCATAACTAGCTGTTTTTAGATTAGTTTAAAAAACGTTCTTTTTGGAATGTGGAGGAAGCTTCGAGTTTCGAAAATTCAATTTTCCGCGATATGACCCCTTTAAAGTGTTTAAAAGTGTCTGCAGTCATTCACACACAAAAGAACGGAACGATCATGATTTCATGCTAATGCCAAATGTCATAAAGCCTGTGTGACACACACACACACACACACACAGAGCATACTGCTAAACACAAAAGTCTGATTTCATAATGCAGTCAGATAATCAGAATTTCAGTGACTGACATCTCATCTGATGCTTAATGGCTTACTGACAGGACGTTAGCTGAAATTCACACCAGCACTGTCAGTGTGTGTTCACCCTCCGTCTTGCTGTTTGTTTAGCTTCTCAAATAAGACTTCTTCTCTTCACAAATCATGTTTCTCTGAACACATATTTAGTCATTAACTCATTCTTTCGACCTCTAAACTGAAATATAATAAGTAGAGGATTGGAAACTAAGAGAAAAAGTGTTGTAATCACCACACCGAGCTCAGCACTTTCTCACTGTCAGGAGAATATGGGACTATTGGGACAAAAAGTCCAAACTTCTGAGTATGAGAAAGTCCTCTGGTTTTAACATGCACATATGATGTAGTTGGGTTGTTTTTTATATATATAGATATCCATCATTTCCTGAAAGTTACAGCACACTCTCACGGCTCATGTTATTAACACTAGTATCAATGGCCTTTCAGACAGACACACTCATGTCGATCTGTCTCTCCATTGATGGATGTTTTGAGAAGTTTATTTTCTGCGCAGCCTGCATGTCCGATATGATCCACTAACTCCAGTGTTTATGTGGCAGGATGTGTTGTGTTCTCTGTTTTCCCCCCTTAAGTGTGTCTCCCTGCTGTTAACAATCCTGTGAAAATGTCTGCAACACTTTAAAATTAATTACTCATGCCCAAGCAGGTAAGACAAGGTGCCCTGATATTCCAGGAACACGCTCAGCGTCTGGTAAACGAAGAGTAACCACTCACACAAGGCATAATGTGAGATATGCACTTATTGATTCTCAGCCTCCGGTTAAAGCTTCCTGAAACTGCATTGTTGCAGATTGTCACAGATTGGAATAGTGCTTACTGCTTCGCAATGATCTCTGCAGGATATTGAGGGCAGCGACCCAGCTGATACGGGCTGAACAGCGTTCGGCGCTCTTGTGCGATTTGAGAGCGCAGCCACACCTCTGTGTTTACAAGTGGATAAACTGTCATTTGCATCTAAGGGAGGGCGTAGTGAATGGATAGATAAAAGAACGAGGAAATGAAAGCATTGAAAGTGTCATCAGGATCAGAGAGGATTCACCTAGGAGCGGTTGGGTATTTCAGACAAGGGCTTCCCAAACTAGTTTCATGAACTGCAGGGTGTTCACAAGAAAAGATCTAAAATAAATAAATAGTATTTGCCTTACTATAATACTACTAAAATATGGTCATGCAAAATAAGGCATTCATAGGTAATAAGTAACTAGTTAATGAGAAATTGTTACTCAAATGGTTATTTTAAATATCTATTTATCTATCTATCTATATGTACTATATGTATCTATGTATCTATCTATCTATATATATATATATATATATATATATATATATATATATATATATATATATATATATATGCATATACTATGACCTAAAAATTTTTCTTTTGTGCCAAAAATGATTAGGATATTTAGTGGATGATGCATAAATATCAAAGTGCAGATGATGCATAAATATCAATTTGAATTTTTTTTCCTCCTGACTGGTTTTGTAATCCAAGGTCATATATAATGAATTAAAAGCAGTACTTCAGTTGAATGTTTTGGGGTCAAAAAGGGGTTGATCTGACAAAAAGGTTTGGGAATCCCTGTATTAGTTCTTCAATTTTGTAAACTTTGTATTATGAGCACTTCTTTGAATTATTTGCCACTTTATGATGAATTGCTTGTTGTATTCCTTATTTGTAAGTCGTTTTGGATAAAAGTGTCCGCTAAATCAGTAAATGTAGCTGTGAATTAATTTAACAACAGTTATTTATATATAATGCAAGACACTACACTTTCACCTTGTTGGAAATGTCAAGATCTGCCTGTAAACACAGGGAAATAACTGATTCTTGCAACCTATTTTCAACAAATCTGGTCGCTCTGGCTCTTGTGTTTGTTTGTACGCTGTGTTTTTGCTATGTGTGTCTGAGTCCTGCCCTCTGGTGTTCTTAATGAAACAGAGTCAGCAGCCACATAACCATTTCCCCATCTAACCAGACTGATGTTTACATTCAGTGTGTGACAAGTTCAAAGTAATCTTGTTCTCTATCCCAAGCCCAATTATTAGCAATAATTTCCCTTCAAGAGGACATTTCAACAGTGACCATGTTTACGTTAACATTTTGTTTTGGGATTCATATTCTGATTATATAGAGTATTTCATGTAAAACTTGAGTTAAATTGAAACCAATCTGAGTTAGGCAGCTGGCATTTCCCCATTATAATGATAAATGTATTTTATTTGTAATTGGAATATCCTGTTCATTTACATATACATATGGCCAAAGGCAAATAATTTTCTGACTGTAAGTGTCTCCAGTATATCTGCATATCTTTATTTATAATATTATTACATGTGCATGGTTTTCAAAATAAGGGCTGGAATGCCTCAACCAGAAAAATATGTGCATGTAAACATGGTCACTGAGGTAAACTTTAGTTTAAACTCTATAAGACTTTGATTAGCAATACAAACACTTTTATATAGCCGCTCTCAGTGGTTGTGTGAATCAAAGGTGGTGGAAGTAAGTTAGGCAGTGTGACTATAGTGTCTTGTGGTTCTGTCTAACAGCTTCTACTTACCCAAGAGATTTTCTGACTGTAATGTGGAAGAGTATCATGACTTCCTGAGCAGTGGAGGTGGTGCGTGTCTCTTCAACAAACCTTCAAAGGTAAACCCAGTTTTGTCTTTTGTTCATAGTAATCACTTTCTAAACCCACACAGAATCTGTAGCCACAGAACTGCAGAAAATGTGCCACAGATTTCCATGAAATCGGAAAGCTTATTCACAAAGTTTTATACATAATATACGAAAGCTTTTACACAGGAAGATTTTTTTCAATATGCGTTAATATTTTTATTCAGCAAGGATTGATCAAAATTAACAGTTAAAGTTATTGTTACCAATAAATCTTAAAAATTCTAATAAATGTTTTTCTTCTGAACCTTATATTCAAATAACCCTTAAACACACACACATACATAACAGTGTTTTAACTTAAGTCTTTAACTTATTAGATATGAAAACAGGTCATAAGTGTGTATAATATTAATAGTGCAATAAATTAACAAATAAAAATGTGCAAAATAACATAAAACTTTTCTGTTCTGTAGCTCTTGGATCCTCCAGAGTGTGGAAATGGTTTTGTGGAGGCAGGAGAGGAGTGTGACTGTGGAAGCCCAGCCGTGAGTGATCTTACATCAACATCATGATCACATTAATCTGACACTGTTTACGTAATCTGTTTTCTCTTTCTCTGTGTCTTTCTGCAGGAGTGTGCTAGAGAAGGAGAGAACTGCTGCAAGAAATGTATGTTGACTCAGGGAGCCAAATGCAGTGATGGTCTCTGTTGTAAGAACTGCCAGGTAGGCGCTGAGTTGTACAAAAAAACTCTGTAGCCTTCGGTTTGTGTGTGTGTGTGGCTTTTAATGATAATTGTGCTGTCTCTGTAGCTGGAGTTCATGGGGGTACTTTGTCGTGAGGCTGTCAATGATTGTGACATACCGGAAATGTGCACTGGGAACTCCAGCCAGGTGAGGGCACTGTTATGTACATCTCACAACACATCCTACAGCAGTAGAATTAAAGGGTTACTTCACCCCAAAATAAAAATGTTGTTATCAATCACTAACCCCCATATCGTTCCAAACCTGTAAAGGCTTTCTTCTTTTCAGAAACACAATTCCTTCTTTCTCTTTGGAGTGCTACAAGCTGTTACAAGTGCATAGATATGAAAAATGAAAGTTTCAGAATCAAAGAGATATTCTTTATGAAAAGACCACGCCCCCCTAAAACGGCTCATTGAAACACGCCTCCACTTTTCTACATCACAGAGTGGGTTAGTTTTTAAACACCGCCCAAATGTTTACACAAAGAAAGAAGGCAGAATTATTTCAAGAGGTGGTGCCTAGAAGTGAAACAAAATGTTCAGTATATGCAAAATAATGTGTTTTTTGCACCTTAAACTACATAAACACATTACATTACACCAAATACACTGACTATTTTTAGCAACATCATATGACCCCTTTAAGATATTTTAGATGAAAAACTGTCCTATTGACCGCCAAACAATTACCACCGTCAAGGTCCAGAAAAGTATGAAACGCATCAAAATAGTCCATCTGCCATCAGTGGTTCAACCATACCATTATGAATCTACAAGAATACTTTTTGTAAAGAAATAAAACAAAAATAACAGTTCGACACTGTAGAGTAAACCATTAATATATCAAAGCAATAGTCAAAAACCAATTGCTGAAAATATACTAAAGACCAGACTATTCAAAATGCAAATGACTTTGTTTCTTTATGTGAACAGATCTGCAGAAATGTGATTATGTAGCACCAGGTCCTGGAGACATTTTGTCTCATTTCACTATGTACTGGACAGCCATATGTAGTTGAAATGACAATAAAAGCTTCTTGAATGCTCTCCTGTATATTGCACATTTCTGCAAATCCGGTATTCCGGTATTCTCTGCATACATATCATTTACATATCCTATTATATCTAGTATATATGCTGTGTATTACACTTTTAAAAACAGTAGATAGTATGCCATTCTAAACATGCTTTAAAGTGTAAAACTTGATATATTCATTACAGTGTCCTCCAAACCTGCACAAGATGGATGGGTACACATGTGAGAAAGACCAAGTGAGTATTTATATATCAATTATGTATATAATACAGTAATACAATCATAATTTATTATTTTATATCATTTTGATATGTCACTTTAACCTATTTTCTTTATTTCAACTCATCCAATTCATTTTAGGGAAGATGTTTCAATGGCAGGTGCAAAACCAAGGACAGACAGTGCAAATACCTCTGGGGAGAGAGTGAGTGACAGAGTTATTTTAACATTGTTTATAAGCTATTGCATTGTTTATCATTATTTTTTTTATTATTAGAACTTCATTTTTTATTTTACAATGTTAGCAATTTTGTTATGTGATTTTGACATTTTTATTAGTTGAATTTGTTAGTTTTTATTAGTTGTTTTTAATATGTCATTCTTCTGTTATGTTTGATTTTTATTAGTTTTATTTTTAGTTTTATTCATTTTAGTACTTAAACATTGATTGATAGTTGTTCTGATGTAATTATGGTTAGTGTGACATTTCTGTTTCTAAAGAAGCGACATCTGCCGATAAGTTTTGTTATGAGAAACTAAACATTGAGGGCACAGAGAAGGGCAACTGTGGACGAGACAGAGACACCTGGATTCAGTGCAAAAAACAGTGAGTTTTATCATTTGTCAAAAAACAAATTATGTGTTTCCAATTTTTTTTCTATTTTATTATGGGATTACCTTACTTTTATGGTTCCTATGTATCTAGATTACAGGTTACATTATTTTTAGATAGATTACACTCATTATATTTGAGGGGCTCAAGTTATGTTTTATTTATTTTATTTAACTATATCACAGTCAGAAGAGAGTTCAAGCACTCTCAAAACTTGTCATTAAAATCACTGAAGCTATTTACACTGATTAATATCTTACTTACAGATTCATACACTTTGTTGTTTCTAACTAAAGAATTCACCAGATGGAGGTATTCAGTTCGCAAGCATGAAGAAAAACAGTATTTTAGCGATGACTCATCTGACTGCCTCTGGTCCTAGCATTCATAAGGTCAACAGTATTGTGTGTGATTGGTTATATTGTGCAGTGCTGTAAAACGCGCCTGTCTCTGGCTCAGTGCCAGCCCATATGACACGCTGAGCGATTTAATGATGCTGCTGTGATTACATCAAATATAGATAATATTATATGGCTATTTTTTGTCTTTTGGAAGTTGCATTCCTTACTTTGAATGGGCATGACGTCTCTGCTAGATTTTAAAAAATGTGCATGTGTGTGTTTTTAGGGACGTACACTGTGGATACCTGCTGTGCTCCAACATTTCTCCCGCGCCCCGACTAGGAGAGTTACAGGGAGGTTTGACATCTTTCTCTGTGGCCCAGCACAGTGCCTCACTGGACTGCAGGTACACACACAAACAAACGCTGTCTTCAGCTTCAACCTGTGTGACTGATGTTATTAAAGTGAGTTTGAATGTTTCAGTGGAGGTCACGTACTGATTGATGGCGACACTGATCTGGGATACGTAGAAGACGGGACGGCTTGTGGCACGGATCGCATCTGCTTTAATCACAAATGCCTCCCAGTGCAGGAATTCAACTTCAGCACGTGCCCCGGCACCAATGAAAGGGTGATCTGCTCCGGACATGGGGTGAGAGATTGTGTGTGGTGTGAATTGTGACAGTTGTGTCACCCACTGATCCACTTTCAACTAAAAAAAAAGTGCATGTGCACAAGTGCCAAATCCATTGAGTAAATATTGAAAAAACCACTTTATGATGTGAAATAGTATTTTCTTATTTGTTGTAAAAACGAATGTCCAAAATAAATTATTTAAACAGTGAAACCTGATATGGACAGATAATGAAACATATTACTATATACATTATATTAATTACATTTATTATTTACATTCATACTACTTGGTAAAAAACTACAGAGTATAGAATAAAGA
The DNA here is from genome assembly GCF_018831695.1 of Puntigrus tetrazona. Classification (NCBI taxonomy): domain Eukaryota; kingdom Metazoa; phylum Chordata; class Actinopteri; order Cypriniformes; family Cyprinidae; genus Puntigrus; species Puntigrus tetrazona. The sequence continues at coordinate 20,088,604 of NC_056714.1, read as the reverse complement.
TGCCAAGCACATATTTGCAATATACCATTTATATATTGTTTCTACATTAATTAGAAAAATAATATGTATTGTGAAAAACATATATTATTTAAATTGTTTTTAGATGTGGTTAATCATGATTTACAGAAAGATTTAATGAATTAACTATTTTTTAATGCATTCACTTTTTAATTTAAAATAATTTACTATGAGTGTATAGATAATAATAAAAAGACAACAATAAATTGTCAATATATAGAGACTCAACTCGCCCGAGTGCTGTATTAATATTTGGTTAATATCAAATATGTGTTTAATACCTTTTAATATTTAGAAAAAAAACTATTCACTGATTTAAGTCTCTGTATCTAGTCGTACTGAAAGATTTAGCTAAATGCTGCTGTGTTGTATATATGTAATATATAAATGGTTTATTTATGCATGTGTGCTGTAGGTGTGCAGTAATGAGCTCAGGTGTGTGTGTAACCTGGGGTGGGCAGGTGAGGACTGTAACTCCACCTCTTCTCTGACTAAGCTGCTGGTGCAGCCCACTGCCAAAACATCAGGTAGGCCAAACTTTCACATTTGCTTCACAATAGGATGGCATGTGGAACCAGTTCCACTATTTGCAGATTCTTTACCAACACACATTACAAAACCAGTTCATGACATGAATCCATAAGCTGCAGCGGACATAGCGTATGTACATTACGTGTAAAGTCCTCCACCAAGTGGAGACTCTTTGTCTTGCTTAAAGCTTAATGAATATACAGAGCATATTTAATAGGTCTTTTAAACGAGCATACATAAATTGATTTTATCATTAGTAAGGGTTCTGTATGAGGCACAACGTAGAAAAGCGTCATCAGCAATATTAACACATGAAAAGATTTTATTTAATCATTTTATTTATTTGGTACAAAAAAGCTTACATTCAATAAATTGTACATTAAACATTTTTAATCTACTTGACTGATCATTCCTGTTATTGCAAACAAGCACAGTTGTGAGCTGATTCAGAGCAAATACATAACGTAATACATAATGTAACACACACACACACACACACACACACACACACATATACATATATAAATATATGATGGCTGAAAATATCAAGATAATTTTTTTCATGAGTCTGTTATTCTTCTGTTCTGTTTTCATATTTATGTTCAACAGTTCATTCACCACTCACACACATTTCACACGCTTTTAATTTCTCTTTTTATTTTTCTGTTTCATGGCTTTTGTTTATACGCACTCGTTCTTTGTGGACAGGCTCATGTCTTTTGCTGGAGTGACAGTGAGTTTAGATTTGAGTTTGTTGTTTGTTGTCGTTTCTTCTCTGTCGTTTTGTCGTTCACTCGCCCCATCATTCCTCCGTGTTTCTGTCTGAATGAAAGCTAGCAGTGTTTATCTGCTGTGCCGTGTTGTAATAAACCTTGTCATATACCCTGTTTTATGGACTTGATTTGGATGGATGCCTTTAACATACAGCCTCCGCGGACAGAAAGATTCATAAAACTTTATCTAAATCTTTTTTCTAGCTTCTGTCTCTATCTGTTTTTATTTCAGATTGATTTTGGCATGCAGTCAACTGGACAAGGCATTTTGTATCTAACCTAGAAATACATATAAATCCAGATTGGTTTTGGTTTGTCCAGATGATTGCTGCTCAGTGTTGACTTTTAGCTGCTGTGGCAACATGTTAACTGTTCTGTTCCTCTGACAGGCAGCATCACTACTAACATCATCATTGGGGCCATTGCGGGCTCTATCTTGGTCCTTGCACTGATACTAGGCATTTCTGCATGGGGATACAAGTAAGTCTCGTGATTACTGACCACCGTTGCTTAAAGTAATAGTGCAGCCAATTCTATTACCCTTCACCCTCATGTCATTCTAAAAGGATATTTTAAATGCTATGAAAATTCCACGTACAGAACCAAATGATATACAGATTTGCTCTTTTATTAATTGTGTATTTTTGTCTTTTTTTCCCCTGTGAAGGAGCTACAGACAGCGTCAGTATGTCGAGTCTGACGTACACAGAAGATTCTGTCGGTTTGTCTGCTCTTTCCTTCATTTTATAACTGTGTTTGTATGTTTCGTGCGAGCGAGTGAAAGTATTGAATTAAAGGGTTACTCCACTCCATTAATCACTTACCTCCATGTTGTTCAAAACATAAAAGCTTTGTTCGTCTTGGGAACACAATTTAAGATATTTTGAATAAAAACCGTGACTTTCCCATTGACTGTAAATAACAATGTAAATAAAGTAAAGTCATCATAATTGAATCATAATTGAATGAATAATAACAACATTTTAATTCATGGTGGAGCAACCCTTTAATGCTTAGCTTATTATTATTGCTTATGTTTGTAATTAAGGATTTGAACAACCTATGTATTATGTTTGCCATGCAAATGTTTGGGTACGTTCGATTCTCTTATGTTCACCAAGGCTGATATTTGATCACAAATAAAGTAAAAACAGCAATACTTTGAAAATCCAGGACAATTTCTATTTTAATGTATTTTTAAAAAAAGTATTATTGATTCCTGTAATGTAAAGCTGAATTTTCAGCAGCCATTACTCTAGTCTTCAGTGTGACATCAGTGATCCTTCAGAAATCATTATTTAATTTGAATAAACTTCAGAGTAACAACATATATATCAAATATAATTATGTTAGAAAATAAAATGTTTTGATGTTGATGAATAAGAGAAAAAAATCATACTTTCCCAAACTTTTAAATTACAGTGTACCATGTACAATTGTCTAAGTGAACAGATTTAAGATTTCAGAACAAACCTTCTTAATTTTGTCAGTCAAATGCCTCCGGGTGATTACGTGAAGAAGCCTGGAGACGCTGATTCTCTGTACAGTGACATGCCGCAGGGCGTGAGCTCAAACTCCGGCAGCAGCTCCAAGAAGAGGTCTGCTTACCTGTCTCACCTCCAGATCAACACCTGCTCTTTCACCCCCTCTATCCCTTCCATCAGCCAAAACATCTCTCTGTTCGGCTTTAGGTGTGCTTCATTTCCATCTTCATTGCTATGCATGCTCTGCTCACAAATAGTGTCAAATTTTCATTGAGAGCTCAACAGACTTAATGGAGTTCCCAGTTACGTTTCAATTGTTTATGTTTTAGCTTCGTCTCAGATGTTTCAGCGAAAAGGCTTAATACATGAATGAGACATATTGTGACATATAAATGTACAGTTTCTCAGACATATTTTGATGATAAAGTAAGCTGATACTGAGTTCTTTAAGTTAAGGGATTTTTACAAAACTGAACACAGTTGGAGAACTTGTGATTTCTTCTCATGAGATGTATTTTCCTCATAAAATCAAACATTGCAGAAGTTATTCTGGGTTTAGTCATATTGCTGTCTAGGAGATACAAAGCTATTTATCATTAAAAATATTAAATAATTCCCATATTATTTGACGTAGACTTCTTTAAGATAAATTCTGCTGTTTTTATTCCTCCTTTAATGACTCCTCTGCTCAAAACTGTCTGTTTGTCTCTCTCTTGGTTATTGTTAATGTCCTATCAAGCTCTTGTATCATTAATACCAGGACAGTAAGTAAATCAGTGTCTTCATGGTGTCCCATCTCCATGGTCTCAAGCACATCTTGCTCATTTCAGTGTGTTTGTTCTGTTATTCACAGTGATGTGGGTCATTCCTGCTTCACAGTATCCCCCGATGTCTGCAATGTTTTAAAAAAATAATATACTCTAGTAAGATGTAATGTAATAAGAACATACAAAAAGTACATAACATAATTTGAATGATGATGATGGTATCATTAAACAGACAAGAAAATGACAAAAAGTTAAGACAAGTGGGAAACCAATGAAATGATTATAAATTCTAACAATATTTTAACAAATTATTTTGGTAGACATTTATATTGAAGGAAGGAGAAATCAATAATGCTTAAAGCCCATAATTTACTCCATAATTTTAGGTGTATGACTATGACTTTTTTTGAGTTTTTTAAAAAAGTATTGTGGCTTTTCCAAACTTGGTAAAAATGGTGAATAGTAGCCATTATTTTGAAGCTCCATGAATCGCATATATCGTAAAACTAACCCACACGCCAAGTTGGCTTACACATGTCTTCTGAAGCAGATCAATGAGTTTTTGTAACAAAAATATTTCTGCAAACTAAAATCACTGACTTCAGGCAAAGGCTGTATATGCATTCGCAAGAGAGTTGAGTTCTGGCTTCTTCTTTTGTGTGAGAGAGTGGAGTTGTCATGACACCAACTCCTTGGCTGACCTCTGACTCGATGTATGATGTAAATTCAAGCGCTTCTTCTCTTATAGTGACATTTTGTTTAACTTGTAGTTTTTGACTTTTAATTCGTTACCGGCGTTTAGTATTGCTCTGTTCTTGTCCATCTATTCTCTGGTGAGCTTACGATACGAATGTGACTTATATCATACGTTGAGTTAGAGGTCAGCCAAAACCGCTAGATCTCATCTCTCTTGTGAACACATATGCAGGCCGTTGCCAGAAGCCAGTGATTTGAGTTGTACTTTTAAAAATAGCAATATCTTTGATACAAAAAACCCATGCTTCAGAAGACGTGTTAACACCCTGTAGGCATATAGGTTCATTTTACGATAGATATATGTGATTATATGGAGCTTCAGAATAATGGCCACTATCCACCAGCATTACCAAGCTCGGAAGAAACAGGATACAAAAATCCCGGCTGTGTTCGTCTGAAAGAAGAAAGTCATATACACCTAGGATGACCTGGGGGTGAGTAAATTATGGGCTTATTGTAATTTTTGTGTGAACTTTTGCTTTAAAATGCATTGCCAGTTTTCCATGATAGTATGCAGCATGCAGTGACCGAGAGGAAAACACACACACTTAATTGTGTGGTAAAACAACAGACTGATATAATTTCTACCTTTAATAACAGTGAGTTAACATTAAAATGAACTGTAATGTACTGGTAAAACTCAGTAGGAATGACCCACATGATGTCTTTGTCATTTGGTTTCCTCATACAGAAGAACCCTTTTAATTTCTGTAACTGCATTTAATGATCTTCATTGAGAATTTCTCTGTTCTTTGGTCTGAAGATCTAACGGTCTGTCTCACTCCTGGAGTGAAAGAATCCCAGATGCCAAGCACATCTCTGACGTCTGTGAAAACGGACGACCCAGGAGCAACTCGTGGCAAGGTAACTCGCACATCAGTTCATCCTCTCTGAATGGCGGAGGCTGCATCAGATTAATCTCAGCTTTCTTTGCAGGAAACATCACAGGTACCCGTAGGAAGCTCAAAGGAAAGAAGTTCCGTCCTCGCTCCAACTCCACAGAGTAAGAGATGCAATGTTGCCACATGACTTCATACGGTGACTGATGTAGATGTTGGTCTTTGCATGGAGTCTTAAACTCTATGCCATTTGTCATTACTACAGTCTAGACAATTTTATTGAAAAGTGTTTGCGGTAAATGTTGGTCTGTTTTGGTTGTGCATTGATGTGTGCATTGGTTTAACCTCTGGAAACAGCACGCTGTAACTGACCTGCACGCCTGTCATCATCAGCACAATATACACTCTGATTCTGATTTCAGCTTGATGCTCGTTTCTGCATCCGAACTCTCTTTTCAAACGCATGTGACAAACTGACCACAACTAAAACAAAAAAACAACATGCAGCTGACCTACACTAACACTACAACTTTATGTCAAGCTAGACATAGTCAGCAACTCATTACTGAGCAGCATTGCACTTTAGAGATGTGCTTTAATCTTGAATAGCTTGATGGTTGTGGAAACGTTCTGCTAAATTTAAAGGAATAGGTGACTAAAAAATAAATCATCATTCACTCAGCATGTCATTCCGAACCTGTATGACTTTCTGTTTTTAGAACGCAGTACTGTTAAGCTATAAAGAAGTATCAAAAAAGGAGTCTGTATGACTCACACTATTCTGAAGGTGTGTCCCAAATCACATACTTTTGTAGTTTTGCAGTATAAATAGTGCAAGTAACGTGTTCACACTGAAAATTCCTTCCACTTTAAATACCCTGGTGATGCATTTAAATAACCCCAAAAATTATGTGGGGAATATAGTTTTAATTAAATAGCAAAGGGGGAGGGGCTATCAGACTTCAATTATTATTAATGAAAGAATAACTTTATGTAATTCATGCACTACATGGGTGAGTGCATAGTGCAAAAGTACATGGTTTATAAGTGTGTCATTTGCTTAAAGGGTTAGTTCAGCTCAAAATTCTGTCATTAATTACTCACCCTCATGTCATCCATGCCTTCGTTCATCTTCATTTCTGGAGATGGGAACATTTGTATACATTATGTATATATAAATTATTATTTAGAAATTATTTGAAATAGCCTATTAAAGACATTTATAATTTTACACAAGATATCTTTCACTATTGATCAATACGTCCTTGCTGAATTAAAGTTTACTTTAATTTTAATAAAAGCTTACTGACCCCAAACTTTTTAACAGTAATACATAAAATTAGTTTGAATATGCGCATGTGTGAATGAGGTGTAAGTGCTACAGTAAGGGAAAGATTTTCATCTAATACAAATTAGATTTCAGTCGTTTACTTTCTAAAAGCTCTTGTATGGCTTTGAATACAGTGCACAAGTTATACAGACTACTTTGATTATTCTGTTTTTGTCATTTTAGATATTTACTGGCCCCTATTTCACTTTTATTGAATGCAATTTTGCTTTGTGTTCCACTGAAAAAAAAAGAAAGTCAAATAGATTTGGAACATCAAGTAAATGATGACAAATTTAACATTTTCGGGTGAACTTAGTTCAATTGGATGATGATGTTGTAGTCTGAGCTGCTGTCTGATCTCTCACCTGCATCTTGGATCGTAAAGAATTTCAGTGCTGCTGCTGTCTTTTACCAACTTCCTTCTTTATCCTGTTTCTCCTATCTCTCCTTTTCTTTCTCTTCTCCCCCTACCCTTCCCTTTCTCTATCTCTCCTTTCACCATCGCTTCTTCCCCATCCTCCTCCTGCAGGTATTTAACCCCTTGCGTCAAATCAGAGTATTATGTAACTAAATGGGTAGAAGATGTGAATAAAAACACTGAAGGACCTTATATTAGGTACAATAACATCAGACTGCATTGTACATGTCCCTATTCATCAGTTTCCCTCCTAAGTTGTTCGTTTCCTTGACCAAATATAATTTTTTCAGAGACGATAACCGAGTGTTAGGGTTTTGAAGAGCACTTGCTGGCAGAAACTCATTACGAAAATTCATTTCAATGTATTTGCTTCTTTTTGATCTAATCATTTATTATTCCATTACAAGTCATCAACAGATACACTAGATATTAAACTGCAAAATCAGATTTTTAAAAGTAGCGTACTGTAAATGCATAAACATTTCTCAACAGTATATCCAGATACCCAGTGCTTTATAAGCATAAATCATAAATGTTTGTCCTTAGAAATCTTCCATGCATAGTCCACAACACAGTTGTTTAACTGATTGCTTGTCTTTAAAGGAAAACTGAAGGCATTTGATAATCAGTGCATCATTTGATGTAAACATCGAAAAATCATGTGAAGCAAGAATGGCTTTCGTATGATCATCTCACAAAACCAAGAAAATGTGCAGATAAGATTTCAGTCCAAAATCAACTAAACAAGAAGTATTTTTTTACATAGAAAATAATGGTAGGACCATTAAGATTTTTGTTGCATTGTGATAAAAGTTCAATGACAAAAAGGATATTGTAAAACATTCAAGTTATTAGTATTAGTACAGTAGTTCGGTAGTACAAATAATTGACTATTAATACCACAGTGATTTAATATTGGTGTGTGTGTGTATATATATATATATATATATATATATATATATATATATATATATATATATATATATATATATATATATATATATATATGTTTGTGTGTGTGTCTGTAATTATGATATGTATAATTATTATGTAATTAATTTTATTCAGCATAATATTTTCTTTGGATTTTGGACTGAAATACAGCTAGGATGTGTTTTGGTGAGATCACTCAGGTGCTCTGTGTAGGTTGTTGTATTTGTGCATCTGTGTGTGTGTGAACATCAAAAGGCCAAACCTGCCTCATTGATTGTAGTCAAAGGTCTGTGTTTGATGAATTTTACTTTTATTTGGTTTTGTTTTATTCCTCCCTCACTGTTCGGTCCCTCTCACACTCAGTGTCCCTCTCTGCATGCCGGCTGCTGCTTAACTTGTGTCGCTTTTGCACTCTATGCTGTCATCATCGTTCGGCTACCACAGTCTGTGTGACGATGATCACATGTCTGTCCTGATCACCTCATCATGTCCGCCATGTTTGTAAGCCCACACGACGTTAAACATCCCAACGGCACTGCATTGTGCTCACAGTATCTGCCCAGCTTCACTCTCCAGTAAGAGCCAGTGGGTATTTTTGTGGCAAGGACTGATGAAGTTAGTGATTTTGGATGATGGCTTGCCGTGGAAACACTCCCTCTGACCTTGTCAAGGGGTCAAAGGTGACAGCTCCATGATTGTTAACGCTAGTATCTGGTTCACGCACTAAAGCACTAATGTCACATCTCTCCCCTCCCTCAGGACACTGTCACCCGCCAAATCTCCCACTTCTTCAACGGGATCCATCGCCTCCAGCCGGAGATACCCCTACCCCATGCCACCCCTTCCAGATGAGGAGAGGAAGGCCAACAGACAGAGTGCCAGGGTAAGACTTACCATATAGCAACGGCACTTTATTGTCATTTGCACATGATTACATTATAATATAATTTCCTCAGAACAACGATTTAGCTCTTTTGTTCCTCAAAGGATAACTGCACAGCATTTTCTGCACATTGTGTAACTTTAGAGCCTTTACTTGAGATGATCCATCCACTAATGAGGAGAGCTTTCAAAACACTGCTTCCAGAAAATTAGTTTTTAATCAGTGGTTCAGGAGTTACCAAACTTTTGTATCGAACTTTCAAAGTTTGAATAGTTTGACACTTGATGGTGTCAGAGATATTATAGTTACTAAATGCTATATTGTAGGGATGTTATAGTTTACTAAACGTAAAACTATTATAATATTATATATATATATATATATATATATATATATATATATATATATATATATATATATATATATATATGTTATTATATTAATATATGATAACATTTTTTATTTAGTTTAACTTAATTTAAATTAAAATAAAGATGTATAAATATATAGTATACAGTATAGATGTATAGTAGCAACAAAAACTAACAAAAACGACAAAATTACTAGTTAAACTTTAGAATTAAGCAGAAAACAAATAAACAAATAAAATCTTAATTCAATATAGTAACAAAAACTAAAAAAAAGTTTGTCATTAATGTCATTTACACGATTTTAACCAGCAGGTGCCAGCTGCCATCGTTTCGATTGCTTTTACGAAGCAATTAGTTCAGTTGATTCTGAGCTTCAAAAAGCTTTTCTCATTGCTACTATTTACTGATAATATGAAGCACTTAGGTCAAAGTAAACCACATTCCCAAACAATTTGAAAGTAAAACAGATACATTTTAAAAAGTTTATAAAAGATGTTTCAATGTGCATTTTATTAAATATTTTCCAACACTCAAGAACATCTAATTTTGCTGCCTGCACATTCCAGTAATTAAAATAAACAAGCTTATTTTTTTTATTTCATGACTGGACTGGATGAAAGTAAAAAAAAAATCTGCTCTGCTACTTGTTTTGTTAAATAACACTAGTTTAGCTTTATTAGCACGTGTTCATTTTGTCTGTGCATGATCTGTTTCAGCTGTGGGAAACATCAATATAAAAGAACTCCTCAAAACTGGTCTGCAAAACTCCGTAAGGATTTCTCTGCTTTGGTATGAATGAGAAAACGAAATAAGTAAGAAAATAAGGAATTCATATGGAGAAACAAGGGACGAGTGAATGGAAGAGTTTGGCACGGTCTCCTCCGATCTCTGTTTAGCATTTGTGGCATGGAGCCATCTTACCCTGGACGTTGAGGAGCGCGGTATCAGAATCCCATTCCTGCTGTCATTCATAAACAGGACTCAGGAACACGATTTCATCACGAGACCAACCCAGAATGACAGCTGTGCTGAGCAGAAACAGAGACAACAACAGCCACTCGTGCCCTCGTTAAACCCCGCCCCCACACACGGCCTGCCCCGCCCCCAAACACATGCTGTCTTGTGATTGGTGCCCTTGATGCCCGGGTGCAAGAAGCTCATGCAGGAGCAGGAAGTTAACTATTGTTTTGAACGCACGCTGTCACTGTAGAACCTACTGCTGTATGCATGAGAAAACATGTTTATCGATTCCTTGTAGTGTAACGATGTACAAATGTTTTAAGATCTTTCACTCAAGGGTGCCGCATGTACTGAAGGACAGCTTCGTAGGCTGGTAAGATTCAATGCCATGTCCGCTTCGCCAGAACATCACCCGGTCACATCTTCTCAGAGAATTTTGTACATATGTCATATAATTCAGAGTGAAATGTGAGAGTGTAGTATTTTTCGGTTTTGACGTTTGGTTTTGGAGAGCGTGGTGGAACGTCTTCTCCGCTTTGAAGTGTCTGTCCTGTGATCGTCTCCCTAAATTTACAGAATTTGTTTTAAGCCTAGCGCACGCCACGCAGAAGCACCATTTCGTGAAATATGAGACAAGCTCCGCCCATTAGGTCCAGAGAGGTGGAGCTGGACTGAAGCCCCACCCGTATAAATATATATTAATGAGTTGTGAGAAATAGGGCGGGGTTTAAGCATACTAAATGATAGGAGAAATCCAAATTACATCACCCTAAAGAAGTCTTGTTTTTTAATGGAAGATCAGGTTTTTATTTAAAGCTGTCTTCTTTTATGGAATTAAAAAAATCATGATTTTGAAAACAAGCCAGAATTCAGAGTTTATATCTTGCAATCCCTCAGAAATGTGATAAAGTCGGAATTGTGTTAATAAATAGTTTGATCTTGATTGAACATTGAGGTCTAAAATGAAAATGTTCACAATAATTTACATTAAGGTAATTAATTTTACGTTTCACGACGCCTTAAGACACACACAGCAGTAAAGTGGAGAGAAAATGAAAGGAGCTTCTGAATCGTAACGTGCGCTAGGCCTTAGTTCTCTGTTTGTGCTTCTAATAAGTTTGTCCCTCATGCTCACAGCCGAATGTATTTCTTCCATTTTATCATCATCAGTATCTTACGTTATTTATAATTCTCTCGTAAGTGTAAGGAATGTGATTTTAGCTGATTGTTTTGGGTACTTGGCTCTTTTTTTACCGCATTCACGAAAACAACAAGAACTGATTTGTGTCGTCTATCCGCCTTATTTTTAGCGGCCATGTTCGACCAGAACGAACGCGTGTCAGCCCCTTCCGGTCCGTTACGACGCAGAATAAATACCATAATACAGCAATCACAAATACTGGTCTGTAGCACAAATAGTTTGACAGTTTGTTTTGTTTCTTCTGCGGCTAACGAATCAGAAGTCTGGCACATTCGCAAAAAATATAGCTTTTTTTCGTCGATTTCTTTCACGTGAAAAATAAGGTGGATGAAACAAAACACAAATGGCAAGAACCGATATGCAATCCAGAAGCGCAGAGGGAACAATTACTGTCACGGTTTACTCGAGATGCTTAACTAACATGCTGAACTAAAAACCCCGGAGATGAGTGAATGTAAGACTAACCATATTTCCTTGATAAATTATGAGATTTCGGGAGGAATACAAAAAAAACCACATCCTCCCTGAACAACATGTACTGTATGTAGTTTTCTGATTTTGGTAGACATTTGTTTACAGCATGACACTCTTCACGCTACGGTCTCCTTCTGGTCACGTGACCGTCCGGCCTTGATAGATTGCCTACTTCTGGTCAGTATTGTATTAGTAAAGGCAGTTTTCATCTGTACATAGTCTGCTGTGCGTTTGACCTGTCGGCACTGATTTTTTGCACTCTGCCTGTAATCCACGAAAAGCGTCCCGTAACATCGCCATGATGCATATGAGGTATTTTTAAGGTAACTTTGTAAAGTCTTTCTCTCCCCCCCGAGTATTACTACTTGTACATATTTAACCCCAACGACGATTAAGTGCTTTAGAATGATTAATACCGCAATAGGTTTTTGTGCAAACTGAGGTTTTTCATTTCTTTAACAGGTCGCCTTTGTACATCCCGTGGGCCTCCGTTTCTGTGTTTGTATTTGAAGTTTAAACACATCAGGAGACTGAACTAACACCAAGGACATGAACAATAACTCAGCGTAGTTTCTTTTTCGTTTGTAATAACTGACCATCTGAAGCAATACTCTCTGCTCACTGTGACCCTGACCTGTCCGAAACAAACACTCGTACTGGAATAAACAAGTCTGACGCCGGTCACGTTAATCTGGGCACATCGCTCCCTGATTGAAGGACACAACCAAAATACCTATGAATGTATTTAAGGAAACTCATATTTTCACACACGTTGAAGAGCTACGGAAGATTGGTTTCGCCACAGGATAAATAATAATAATCACACGCGAAAGTTAAAGAAAAATACTGGAAACGTTTTATTTTAATGTGTACTCAGTAGTAGCGCTTCCATAAAACAAACTGTACTTACAATGTAACTAAGTTCTGGTTTATGTAGATGTAATAGGATGCTGCTGTTACACATTCAGCTACTTATGGAACCAAAAGATTGTCGCATGTGTTGCAGACTTCAGCAACGTAACTACAAATTCAAGTACACGGACGTAAGCCACGTAAAAAAAAAAAACTGTACTTGTGTGCTTCATGTGTATCTATACTGTACATCACATCCAGCTGCACATTCATTTGATTTAACCAGTTAGTACAAAGCTTAAATACATGTAATACCTTTGTAATTACGTTAAAATGACAGAATATTACACATGGCATAAGCTACTTAAAATGAAGTGTACTTAAGTGTGAGTAGCTGTGTAGCAGACTCGGTCTGTTTCATGTGTAACAGCAGCTGCCTGTCATGTCTACATAGTTACAGGTTGTTCTATAACTTAGTTATTACATAAGTACACTTTATTTCATGCAAGATTACTATTAAGTACATAATTAGGTAATTACTCCGTATTATGACGCCATAAAATAAAGTGTTACCAAATACCGATCGTAAGAACTCTGACTTTCTCACAAAGTTCAAGTCAGTTAAACAATTCTTTTTCTTGCAATTTTGCAGTTTACTCGGAATTCTCACAATTCCGTTTATTTTTGGAAAATTCTCATATATATATATTATATTTTATATAAAATATATGTTATATATATATATATATATAAATTATAATATATATATATAAAAATTGAGATTTTTATATCCTATATATATAAACAAGCTTCTATAGCAATTATGTCTCTTTCTCACACACACATACACACAAACTGAAATCCAGGACAGCGTTAACCGGAAGTGATTTTTTTTTTTTTTTTTCATCTTTTTCATGCCTTATTCGCAGTCAGCCACTGTCACTCTGTTGTTTCTCTTGTGTTTGCATCTGAGCGTGTACACAGTGTTGGTATTCATAGATTCTTCATGGCTGTTTTTGTTCATTGTGTGCTGTACATAGACTGACAATTAAAATGATAAATGCTCATTTTTTTCATACAGTATCCATTCAGTATTGTAATATATTTAAGATAAAAGTAAAACTTTCATTCAAATCTTGTCTCGTGTTGTGTGCAAAAAAACGTTGTGGTGTACAGGTTCAGAATAATTCCCACTCTACATTCTATATAGCATAGAGTTATCTTTTATCTTATTGCTGTCGCCACCATTTTATAAAAGCAATAAATCTTGATTGAAACGTTTGGAGACTAACAGACTAAGAGTCCTAAAAATATGGCATTTATTACACCGGCAGACAGACATCAGATCAGTAACGGCTACAAAAGATGATCATGTTTTAAAATTGAAATGTTAAAAATGCTAATTAATTTCATTATGCTTTAAGAGAAAGACAAATGATATCAAATATGATTTGACATTAAATCACAGGCACATTTACAGCACAGTCCTGAACTCATCAAAAACGAAACTTGGCACATGAGCCTCGGCCACCTGAAAAGGAAGAAAACGTGATTTCTCATTTTATGTAGTAAAATATTTGTGCATTTAAAAAATTATAATAAAAATGCAAAATCCCATATCAATATATCCTACCTTTCTGGGCAGTTTAGTGTAACGCACATAGTCCTCCAGAAACATTAAGGCTCCGACTACATCTGAAGGCATATCAGGAATCTTTTGACTGGAACAGAGACACACGTCTGTCATTATTATGCAGAAAAAAAAAGGATATAATTTTTTTTTTGCATTGTTATAACTTTAAATAATTTGTACTGCTTTGTGTTTAATATTCTTAATTTTTTCATTACTGTAATACATTTAATAGTGTATATTTATACATCAATGTAGTATCTGTTATGATGCTTATATAAAAAAAGCTTATACTACAGTAATATAACAATAACATTTTGCTTTCTATATATTCTTATTTATTATATTTTGTATTATTTTAATCTTTATAACTTTCTTAATATGTTATGTATTTTTATAATATATTTAATAGCTAAAAATATTTTTATAATCATTTTTATTAGTTTGTTTATTTTAACAGTAAATGTTATTTTAGAAATATCATATTTTAGAAATATATACTTTTTATAACTATACAATCTATAGGTTTTATTGCATAACTCTATATATAGAGTTGTAATTGTATTTTATTGTATATTTTATTTATTAATTTATTTTAATAGTCCTATAATAATCGATCATGACTGAAGCGAGGTACCTGGTGCACTGCTCCATTATGGAGCGAATAAACTGTCCAATCAGAGCCAGGAACTGTTCAGTGTATCTGGAGTGAAACTGTTTGAGCAGCGTCAGGAGACCGAGGACCAGAGGCGCCCAATCCACCGGGTCTGCAGCCTTCCTGCACGTCATGCCTGACAAAACACACAAACAAACCCACGCCAGCAGCACCACCACGTTTTCTCAGAAATTAATACTACTTTTAAATCAAGAATGTATTTGACCGATTGAAAAATCACAGTAAAGACATTTACGAACTTGCAAAAGTTTTCCATTTTAAATAAAGGCAGTTTTTTTAATTTATATTCATCACAAATGAAAACAAATCACACAAAGCCAAAATGTGCACCTTTCATAACCCATAATAGGGGCACAATTGTGGGTTATGAAACGTTCATATTTTGGTTTTGAGACAACCGGCTGACATGCACGCAAGGTTAAAAACACGACACACATTTATTTTTAGCTAATTTGTTCAAAGACTCCCAAATGATTTGTGCAACCATTTATTTTTCCAAACCCCTCCGGTGATTGGTCGGTTTCATTAAAGCGGCGTTTATGAGCTTTTAATGCTACAAAAGTGACATCTAGTGGCAAAAAATTAATTTGCATGTTCATTCAGACCAACGAATGCAAAACAAGTTGACTCTTCATGTTGAGTAACCCAGCTGCAAACCACCTTTTCACACAGTAAGCAACAAAACACTTTCAACACCGATGATAATTTTTTTTTTTTTTTTTTCTTGAGCAGTAAATATATAACCGAATGATTTCTGAATCATCACACGACACTGAAAGCTCTGTATCTGAAGCTTTGCATCACGGGAATAAATTGCACTTTAAAATGTAACAAAATGAAAAACAGATATATGGATGCTAATAATATTTCACAATTGTACAGTTCTAAGTGTGCTTCTGATCAAGTACGTGCAGTCTTGGTGAGCATAAGAGACTGTTTAAAAACATGCTGTATGTGAGGTATGAGAGGACAAAAATGTTTGTAGATATTCAGGAAGCATGTTATGTTTACACAGCTGTTTCTCTGAAAAATAATGCGGTGGCCAGTAATTCTGCTCTGAAATAGACATGCAGTCCCCGTTTCAACCGCTAGCTGGCAATATCACACACTGCACCTTTAAAAGAGGTCTTATAATCATTTCAACAGCGCTCTAGAAAATCGGTTACAGACCTTGGCTTTTGTTGTACTGCAGTTTTGGCAGCTGAGCGATGAGGAACAGGAAGTTCACGATGGGAAAGTAAGGCAGGCGCTTCGTGGTGATGTAGATCTGAAAGGAGCGATTCGAATTCAACAATAAAAAGCGGTTCACGTCAACAGGCTGTATAGGATGAACTGAAATTTAGGTCTCCTTTTGCAAAAAAAAATAAAATAAATTTGACAAGAACATCACTGGCATGGAGAAATAAGGGCAGGTCGGATGAAGACGCGCGGCTCACTTTGTTAAGTGGGTTTTGGATCCCAGCGGCCTCCAGGTACGCGGTGATCTCGTAGAGCAGAGTGTTGTCCTCTTTGGGATACGGCAGGGATGGATCCTGGTAATGAGCTTCGATGTCAGACAGCAGAGACCTGGAAATGACCACAGGTGACGTACCGTTCAGCGTGCAGGCTGTCTACGAGGGGGAAAGAAACATCATTCTCAACCCACTTGTTGAGATTATCCAGCGCCGCAGTGAGGTGCTTTGAGTCAAATTTGCAGGAGTAGTTGAGTTCGTTGGCTATCTGCTGCCTCAGGATCTGCATCTGACCCACCTGTCAAAGGATCATTGAATGGTTTTGGATAACTACTCTGAAAAAGACAAAAAACTAACATCTCGTGGATGAAAAGGAAGCAGCACCTTCATGATGGCTTCCAGATACGCTGGCCAGATCTTCTGGGTTTTGGCCACAGCGTTGACATAGACTTTGCTTGAATTTGCTGGATATTAATGGCGAAACACAAATATAATCAAGGACATTATTGTGGGAATATAAAGCAGTCTATCAAACACACCTACCCACAATTCCTTTGACAGGATTGACCGCCGACAGCAGAGCTTTAAAGGCGTCGACCACAGCTTTGTCCTTCAGGATGTTCTTCTGAAGGACTGTCAGAAAATTCTGCAGTGAGGAAACAAGGACAGATTATTAGTAGTAGTAGCAGTACATTTTTTGAATAATTAATCATTAATGTTTTGATACAATTACAGTTTTCATTCATTTCTTTTGATTTGAAATCAACTTTTGATTTGATTCTTTTGTTACAGTTTAGAATTGATATATTAGATTTAAAAATAAGATTAATAAATTATACTAATAATAGACTAATACTACTAACTGTATTGTACATTGTTTATTTATATTTTACATGACACTAATTCAGTTCTCTACAAAATCTTACAATATATTTGAAATTATGATGCAATTTGAGCTGATTCTTTTGATACGGTTTAAATTGTATTATTATTTTTTTTTTAAACTAACATACTAATAATACTACAAATAACTCTATTGTTATTATTATTATTAACCTTTTTTAAATTTTATTTATCAATTATGTAACATTAAATTCTTTACTAAACTGATATAATCAATATATCAGAAAGCTGAAATTTGGATGCAGTTCCCTCATTAGAGCTTTAATTTATTATTACTACTAAAACTAACATATACAACAAGTGTATTATTATTAATAACATTTTTGCATTTTTTTAATTGGTCAAAGCAACATTTACTGTAAAAAGGAAGGTTGCATGGTATTCACTAGAGGTGTAAATATTATTATTGGATCCTCACAATTTTTTCTTGGTATCTAATCAAGAATAGTTCTATTAAGCTTGACCTGCAGCTCTTTGACGATCATGAAACACAGGAGTCGGTCGAGTCCGTTCAGGCCGAAGGTTCCCAGCGTGTCCTGAATCTCCGAGAAGAGTCGGTTGTTGGTCACTTCCTGATGCGTCTTCATATCGTACCAGGTGTTCAGCTGATCAATGTAACACGTCGTTCTGAAACAAAACAAAGACAAGCAACATGGCATTTCTCCAGACATTTAGCTCTCGACCGTCAAAGCGTTCACGTTGACTTACTTTGGATCTGTGATCCTCAGGATTTCCCTGCAAAGACGTCCAATAAACGTGGCGGATTCGTCAACTGACGGATACTTAGGAATGGGAATGTGTGTGGACTGATAGACGCTTTGCCAATCTTGGATCTGAAAAGAACCTCTTCAAATTAACACAAGCTGTAAGAAGTAAAAATAAACTGCTAAATCAGTTCAAATCAATGCCAAGACCTTGGTTCGGAGGAAACTGTTGCACTCCTGCTCTACGTTGTAGTTGATGATACGAGACACTTCTTCCTGCCAGATCTTCAGGCCGTAGATGCTCACGTAATCCTGAATGTATTCAAACGAGCGGTAAAACCCGTCCATGGTGGCAGCCATTTCCTTCAGCTTTGGCATCAATTCACTGGGCTGAAAAATACATCACTGATTAACTTCTAAACCAACTCATATAATGCAGAACAGAATGAGAAGAAGGTGGTTTGCTGACTTTGGCTTTGGGGTTGAAGATGAGGCCTTTGTGCAAAGCATAAGCCACGCGCTTGACAAGCTCTTTCCTGATCCCGTCCTCCAGAAGCTGCTTCGGATCCACCTGAAACAGAGATATTTTTATGTTTGCTGAGCTCTCCTCTCAAACGCATCATCAGCATTAATAAAAAACATCCCTGTTAACTTTCTTAATGCACATTTCTTTTTTTTTTTGGTGAATGAAACAAAAAGGCTGTTTGTGATCAATAGAAATGATCCAGGTGTAACATTCAGAAAATCATACCTTGATAATGCCGACGAGTGTGGTCTTCATCATCAGAATCCCTTCAGTGAAGACTGAGATGGCATGAGTGAGTTTAGCTACCTGTTAGATGAAGCAAATTACTTTATTATTATTACTTACTAAATAAATACACAAAATGAACCCAATACTGATCACTGGTTTTTAAGAAATTTTAGCTGAGCAAGTTAGAGTAAATATGAATATAGAGAGTAAAAAAAAAAAAAATAAAATAAAATGAATATATATATATATATATATATATATATATATATATATATATATATATATATATATATATATATATATATATATATATATATATATATATATTAGTAAACAAATGTAAAATATAATGTATATATAGAAGACAAAAAAATATAAACAAATATAGATTAAGTATACACATTATTTATAAATAAACAGATTAAAATAAATAATTACATAAAATACATTTTAGGATTATTACAACTATATATATATATATATATATATATATATATATATATATATATATATATATATATATATATATATATATATATATATATATGAATACAAAATATAACTGTTGTACCTCATAACGGGCGCCGAGTTGAGCGTAGTCCTTCAGTTTGTCTTTGTCCAGACGTGTGGGCACCTCCATAATATCATGGATCTGCAGTTTGATGATTTTGGCCAATGAGGTGAACATACTTTCGGGAATGATCTGCAGAACCTGGAGGCATGTTTGCCAGCGACACAGTTAAAGTGATCTGGACCCAATCGCAATATTTTAAGCAAAAGATCCCATCATGAATCAAAACTCTTCTTCACACCTTTCTGACATAAGCCACCAGCTCCCCAGAGTAAAACTGAGACACGCTCAGCAGATCTGGACTGTTGACCTGGTTGATCCGTAAGAGAGGCAGATCCAGCGCAGACGCAAGCTGTTCATATTCATAAAGCTCATGTTATATCACACACTTCAGAGGTGGATCTGTTTCTAGTGTCATACGTGACCCTGGAGCACAAAACCAGTCTTAAGTAGCAATAGCCAAAAATACACTCTATGGGTCAAAATTATAGATTATCACAATTATCATATTTAGCAAATTTCCACTCAAAACTTCATTTTTGCCAACTTTAAATGAGATTTGCACCCTCAGATTCAAGATTTTCAAATAGTTGTATAGATGATGCATATATTATTTCAGATGATGCATAAATAGTTTCAAAAAATGGATCCTTATGATTGTTTTGCGGTCCAGAGTCACATATGAAACATGTCATTCTGACTGACCTTTAGAAAAGTGGCTCTGAGTTTGGTCACCATGGAGGGGTTTGCTCTGATGCTCTCTTGCATTATTGATGTGAAGCTTTGAGAAAAACATTTGGTTTAGGAACTTAAACCTAAAATTTTGAAGAGAAATCAAGAAGAGGCCAAGGTAGCGCCATCACCTGTCAATGATCTGCCACGCATAGGACAGATCTCCCACGATCTGCATAGTGATGAGCACTTCCTCTTTGATGTTGATGGTGCGGATCATCTGGTGGAGGAACTTGCGTGTGTCCGCCAGGAACTGACACACCTGCAGGTTGGACTCCAGCTGGTGAAACTCTTGGACCTAACCAGAGAAACAACGTCATGTGAAATCAGAGCAGAGAGTCCACGTCGCAAGCAGAACATGTTCAGCTATGTCTGTACCTCCACCAGAGCCTGAATGAGCTGCACTGTCTTCCTCCCAGCTGCGGTTGAATCCTCGTAGTTCAGGGACTCGATCTGCTTGGAGATCTCTCTGAACCAGGCCTGAAGATTCTCTGATCAAACAAATGAACGAATCAACACGACCGCAGTGATGTCTACCGTTTGCCTCCTCCATGTCGTGGGATCACAAAAGCATTTTACCGTTTTTCTCCACCCTGGTGAGAGGTTTGACCCCAGAAAACACCTCGGCCAGCTCCATCATCCTCTCTGATCCCTCTTTCTTGTAGCTCTCCCATTTCAGCTGCTTCTCTGCCAACATCTGCTTGAACATCTGAGAACCACACAAACCGAGAGAAATGAGTCTCTAATGCATCATTACTCCAGTCTTTAGGGTCAAATGGTCTTTCAGAAATCATTCTAATATGCTGGCCTGCTGCATTTATTATTATTTTTTTTATTATTATTAGTCCTGAAAGCAGTTACGAGAATGGAAATGCATTAGTAGTAATACGTAAAAGTAATAATAATTTAAAAAAACTTTAAATAATTGAGAATCATTAAAATTTGTACCTCTTTGAGTATGAACTCAAACTGTGCCGTGTCCAGCAGCAGCTGAAACAGTATTTTGGGATTGTATTTGGAGTCATTGATGACTTGCTCCTTGATCTGGCGCAGTCTCTTGTTGTTTGGATCATAAGCTTTGACAAAAATGTAAAAAACAATTACTTAGAAAGGCATTTTGATACATTGCAAAGTAAATTCAATAATCAAAACAGCTAGACCAAGGTCCCCTAAAAAGGGGGTCCTGCACCCATTACAGGGCCTCAGAAAACTTCGAAGGGGACCTCTAGATTACTGAAAACTATCTGTAATTCACCCTCTTAACAAATTTGATGAATTAATGAATTTATTTGAAAACATGAATATATTAGGAAATATTTTTTTAAAGTGTGATTTTTGTTTAAAGCGTATACAAATTGTACAAAGTCTTGGAATCTTTATTAACGAATATACATTTATTGTTGTGCCAAGCTCTAAAATATTTTATGAGGTAGAAATGCATAAAATAAATAAATAAATAATCATACATTCAGTTATGGACTTTATTTAAATTTGAAGGGGCCATGTGACGAAGCTAAAAATAGCATTATTTTGTGTATTTGGTGTAATGTAAGGTGTTGTGTTCACATAGTTTTAGGTTAAAAAGATTTCTTTTTCCATATATCGTACATTATTGTTGCTTTCTGAACAGTGTTGATTTTTACGATTGCTCATTGTTCTGAAAAGCATAATCTGCTATGATTGGCCAGCTATCCAGTGCGTTGTGATTGGCTGATAACCTCAAGCCCCTGTTACACCCCTTACAATATTTGAAAATACACAGCGTCTCTACGACATGGCAGCAGCTGCCCTAGAGCTACAGCAAGACAAAAAAAGGCACACCTTCTTTCATTGTGGAAACATTTAAGCAGCATTATGCAAAACATTTGAGTGTTATTATGCAAATCTTTCAACACAATACGGCAGAGACATGTTTGAACGAAGCATTATAGGAAGGAGCAGAGGAGTCTTAACTTTTATAAAGAATATGTCTTTGGATTTGAGACTTAAGTCTTTGCAACTGTACTTATTCACAACTTTACATATCTTATATATGCACAAGCGGCTTGTAACACTCCAAAGAGAAGGGGAAAAAAAATCACATCATTTGACCCCTTTAAGCTTTCTTATCAAAGCGGAAGTACCAGAAACATCTGGTCTATTCTCTTTTCTCTTTTTTTTTCTCAAATTATTGTTAAAAGGTTTGGGAAACTTCACGGGTCCATGACATCTCACCGGACTCGGCAGTGTGCAGCATCAGCCAGCGGATGGCAACGTTACAGTCACGGAGGCAGTTCAGCAGTTTGGGAATGTTGTCCAGGACTATTTCTTCTCTCAGGAATCCCTCCTTTAATAACTGCTGCACCTGCGGCCGCAAACTCTCCACACTGGCAGCGTATCGACCGGCCTGAGAGGACAAAACAGTGACTAAGTGCAAGTCCAGAGTGAATGCCTGTTAACAGGGACAGCTCAGGTGACAGTACCTGTTCTTTGATGTTGGCGGTGTCCAATGTGTAGTTCAGGGCTGTTTTAGCAGCTTTATATGGTTCCCACGCCTCCACTAGATTCACAGTGATCCCCATATATATGCTTATAACCTAATGATTTAAGGTTGATATTGCAGTAAACATGTACACTGTCTTCTGAATTATTAGTTGTATTATACAAGTAGAAATTCTGGTAATATTATATATATATATATATATATATATATATATATATATATATATATATATATATATATATATATATATATATAGATAGATAGAGATAGAGATAGATAGATAGATAGATAGATAGATAGATAGATAGATAGATAGATAGTCTCAACAAGTGCAATGTGTCTGAATAAAACAATATGCTGAACTGTTAAGACTGATTTTTCATAGGCTTAATGGACCGAGACTCTAGAAAGAACAGCATCACATCCTCTTGAACCACTGTTTGAAGAATTTATGTTCCAGAATCTGCCAGTAAGTTTGGGGAACTCATTTTTAGTCCATCTTCTATTTTGAAACATCTATCTTGTAGAGATTGACTAAGCTAAGATATGTTTTCTGACTCTGCAGACCCAATGAGCATTTCGCTGCCTAATGGTCATTCCTTAACTTTGCTAATTCTATTACTGCATTACTATTGCATCCTTCTCATGGGCATTTAATGATTTAACTTTTAGTTCAGAGTTCTGATGTCTTTCTTGGCTCTTTTTATCTTGCCTAATAATTTGGCACACCTGAATATGAATAAGATTAAATATAAAATCAATAGTAGTTATTAAGATTTCTGTGGTTTGCGATTGGTAAAATGTTCTTGGAAAAAAATATGACCAGAATTTCAACTTGCCTAATAATTCGGTACACAGTGTATACATGACATTTTGGAAGCGACACGATTAACTCAGTCTTCTCACCCAGTTGTCAGGGAAGTATTTGTCCACGATCTCTCTCATCTTGGCCTGTTGTGTATGCAGGATGGAGGGAGTGAAGTATAAGCAGACACACAGCATAGCGGCCTGCGTGGCCAGCGCTGTACTGCGGTGCTCCGGCAGAGGATACGCAGACACCTGCAACACAACAGATCACGTATTTACATAACATCAGGCATAATTACACAGAAGTCATGTCTAAATGAGGGGGTTTTGAACCCATGGATATTAAAAAAATAAACGTAAATGGAAAAAAATATGAAAATATGAAAAATATGAAAAAAAACCATAAATGCATACCCATACTTTTTTCTTTTTTTTTTACATATCTAGTTAGTTGTTTTACACATTTTATCTTTCTAAACAGTAAAATAATTTGTCATAAACTTATTTTATTATCTATTTGGTATATATGTATGATTTAAAAAAACTTTTACTGAACCTTTCCAATTACTTTCGTTTTTTGCATTTTATCTGTCAATAAAATGTAATATTTTACTATTACCAAACTTATTTTGGCCATTTTATCTGTCATGATCATTATCAAACTATTTTTACTATTAATATTCATACAAATTTTCTGAGGACCCCCAGCAGACCCTTGCAGCCCCCAGTTTGAAAACCCTGACCTAAATCGCAGCACTGTCTCACCTGGTTGTAAATGTCATCGGAGCGGAGGCGGCCGATCACCATACTGATGAAGGTGGTGCTGATGGGAACTCTCTGGAAGTAGCTTTCAGGGTAGTTGGGTGGCCGTTTGGCCCCCGGGTGGCTGGAGTATCCCGTACTGCGCAGGAGCTTGCAGATGTCATCCAGGTTGGAGTCGGCCGAGGATCGAGCAGCACTGAGGAGATGAGAAATATTATTTATTCAGTAACACATTGACATGTTTTTCCAGTTGTTGAGAAGTTACACCTCAACTGAACTGCTTGTGAGCTGTTCAGGCCAATGAGATTAAAAAATAAATAAATAAAACATCTCCAAAAAACACAAAGATATAAGGTTATATAGAGTCGTACCTGTATCTATAGTAGGACACCAGCATCCTTTCTCTCACCTCCCCCTCCATCTTTTGATCAATGACCAGTAACATGACTCCATACAGGTACAGAGCCTCACACTGACGGAAACCACATGCATTTATAAACATTTATCCTATTGACTCCCATTTGTATTTATGGAAGCATAAATCAGACTTTACCAGGAGCTGTTTCCCATCTTCATTCAACAAAACAGTTTCTAGCGTTTGCTGAATGTAGACCCCTTCATTGAGATCATCCAAATACCTTCGGAGGAAACAATTCATTGTGTTTAAATGAATAAATAATTTAAGATTAGAATCAGGAAGAAAAACTACATCAGATTTTTGCAGCAAAGCATATAAATGCAAATAAAAGCGAAACTAATAGCACCATAATTATAAGACGATTAAATTTTTTTTTTTTGTCTCAATTTCAGATATTGCATTTGAAAAAAGGATAATAATAATAATAATAATAATAATAATAATAATAATAATAATAATAAATAAATAACACACCTTATCAAGTCAACAACATATTTATGGACACTTTCGAAGGCCAAGTAGAACCGTGTTAATATTTCAATGTTATTTTCCCGAAACTCCTCATCCAAATCCTGCAGCTCTGGCTTTGCTTCCAGCTTACTCTCATAATACTCCGGACCCTAGAAAACACAGATTCATATCAAAACCATTTGCTTAAATCTGTTTTATCATCTTAGAAAACCCAGCTCACGTTAATTTAAGAAGATGACAATTAGGGTACCTTAAAATAGCTGAAATCACAGATTATGTCTCCATATTTCTGTTGGTCGCTCTTGTCTTTGAGTCTGAAAACTGCAGGAATAAATTCTGACAGTCTGAGTAATTCTGCTATGATGGCATTTCCTCTGGACACAATCCGGAGGATGGCCTGACCACACAGGTTGTTCTCTGCCAGAAAGTCCACCATGATGAGGAAGAAAACAACAGATCTGTTCTCTATTCAAAGATTCATTCAGTCTCCTCAGTGATGGCCAGATCTGATGACATTCAATAATAATAATAAAAAAACAACATTACTTTTGCACACTACCCACATAACTGACTGCTATCATTACAAGTGCACATACAGTCCTTAACCCGAACTCAAATTATTTGTTTTCATAATACATTTCAATAAAACCTTTTCTTCAAAATTGAGCAAACGGCGCTCAGACGGTGTGGATGCACCAGATACGATTCACTATGAACGAAGGGATGCACTACAATAGCCAAAACCACATATAAAATAAGTGTATATGATTATATTTTGTTTGTTGAATTTAGATTCTAGTCACTCACCCTCTGCAGTACAGATCAGACGCTTCCTGTTTACAAATCACGTGAGTGTCACGAGAAGAACTCATTGGTCGCTCCGCCCAACACTTAGGTTAAATGGCTACGCACTTTTCAACTGCTTCAAAATAAAAGCCTCACAGTTGACGCTTTAACAGTGATTTTTCGGTTTATAAAAGTTGGTTTATTGTATGCCATTACCAAACCATTAGTATTTAAGTATTTTATTTGACAAACATTCAATACTGTTTTACGTTTATAAAAAAAGCTACTGTTAAAGTGTTGAGTCCACTTTCAAAAATGTAATTATCATTACATTTAATATTGCACATAGGTTATATTTTATTAGATTGAAAATCCCATTATAAGCACATAATAGTCCTCCTGAAACTTCTGAAATCACTTTTTTACACAGTATTCTTCAATATATTAGAGAAATATTCACAGGAAGGTGTGTATTCTTTTAACTTTTTAACAAATAAAGCATATCGTTCGCTTTAGCCCAACCATATAGTTTTGTGATTTTAGTAGTGCTGCTATAATTTACTATATAAAATGTAATGTTATACTAAAATATGTTTCATGCCATAGTGCCAGTATATTTTATAATCTTGTCTCAGTCATAATTAATGAGATTTGAGATTGAAAATAACAACGTGATGCCATTACGACACATATTGAAAAGAACTCTGAGAAGAAAAAGAACAGCATACAGCATTTTTTTTTCATCCAAATTTATTGTGTTGTCCTCAAACAAGTAGAAAATATATATATATATTTAGTCTAAATCAAGCAAAAGCCTATTAAAACAGTTCAATTAAATTAAAAGCATTGCACAAGGCCTATGGCTCTGGGAAATAAAGCTTTTGCCACCACAGCGGCATCTACAGATTTTAAGGCTCGTCATTTTCACATCACAATCCATGATGGTTCCGGGTCTGTGTTACTATTATTGGTGCATGTAAAAATCTGTTTTTCAGAGCCTAGAAACAGACAAGTCTTTTCTGAATCTGACCATTTTTGAAACGCTGTAGTTTAACGCTATTAGTGACAGCTGAAGGAAGCACGACATATAACTGTGGTTTGATTCTAAACTAAAATGCATTCAAAGCAAGATCCCAGTAAGGCTCTCAAACTCTAAAAAACACATAAGGATCAGTTGTTAACAGTGGAGAGGACACATTTTGCTAAGTTTAAATGTGCTATTTTGTTCAAACAGTACTTACCATGTTCACAGAGGCACCTTTGACCTCTCGCCTATAATACACTACAGTATTCACAGGAAAATGCAGAAGGTTGCAAGCAAGTCAAATGAGTTTTCACCAAAAAAGTAAGAAATCCAGGACATACAAACAAAAATACAACATAGAGCTCTTAA
Organism: Puntigrus tetrazona; assembly: GCF_018831695.1. Classification (NCBI taxonomy): domain Eukaryota; kingdom Metazoa; phylum Chordata; class Actinopteri; order Cypriniformes; family Cyprinidae; genus Puntigrus; species Puntigrus tetrazona. Next base: position 20,061,474 of record NC_056714.1, on the reverse strand, counting down.
AAATCTGTAAAATATCGGCCTGAAATCACACAAGAATTATTTGAAATAATCACCTTACACGCAGACCCACTCGTGTAGAGGTGAAAGTTACCATCACTATAAATACAAACTTATAAAAGGATTTAAACTACTGGTTGAGCATAAAGGTATATGTACAAACTGAACACTTTTTTCCTCTCCATCGTTCTACTAAAATGTCAGATACATGCTGATATAATGAACATGGTGAATGTCTTACGCAGGGGCGATTTTAAAAGTACCAGTCATAGTGCTGTTTTCATGCACAAATATTATAAAAAGACAACCTCAAATTACACCCACACTGTAATTATTCATCAACTGTTCATGTTTCATTTAGTCCTAAAAAACCAAAGTATTAATGGAAACCAGAAACACATTCATCAAAAGAGAAAGAAATTCTGCAGCAGTCATAGAGAAGAAAAACATAACACTTCATGATTAGGTCAAATATGCGTTATCCGTTTAAATGCGACAAGCAAATGAAAGTCCCCTTTGCCTACAGGCTTATGAACTGCGTAGTGAAATCTGAGCGAGATTTTACTTCAAAAATGAACAAACAACCAAAAGAAAAAAAGAAAAAAAAAGGAATTTCTCATGTTTCCACTGAATTTTAGAAAATACTTGAAAACGGTCCAGTTAAAAAAAAAAAACAGCAAAATAGTCACATCACCTGTTTATTACAACCATGTCCACAAAATAAGTTTGCCCACAAGATGAGTATTGGCTGTTATTGTTTGAAGATGACCCCCCACAATGGCTGTCAGCAGGATTACAGGAACACCTACAACTTCCTGTTAGGATGTACTATGCTGTTTACCAGATATTGATGCTTAGTATGTTGAAAAAACACTGGGAATGAAAGATAAAACACTTTGTGTCACTGAATTTGGAAATTCGATTTGAAATGTTTGGTCTCGCCCTACATAAATAAGGTGGCTGGTTGTTTTTTTTTTTTTTTTTTTTTTTTTTTTTAAGTTCCGTACATCACGGAGGTTGACAAAGTGCCTCATGCGTCTAATTGACACAATGTATTCATGCATATTCCCTTAATTAGCTACTGTGTCCATTATTAAGGGAACAATAACATTCAATACTATACCTTTGGCACTAAGTATTCTCCATTTGACTCCAAATGAAAAAAAGCCCATTTAAAAGACCTTTTACAGGCCTAGGATGTCTTTGCATGTACATGGGTTAAGGTGCATGACCAATTCTGGTAGACAGAAGTTCAAATTCTATGCATGATAACATGATTACTACTAATCCAGGGATCTTGGGTTAGTTATTGCTGCACTTCAGAGCCGCAGAAAAAAAACCCTGTTATTTGTGCATGATTTCTCAAGGTTTGAATGCAGTCAAACATTCTGATCAAAAACAATGTTTTTGCTAAAAAGGTCTTATTAAACCTTACGTGAAACTACATAAAATATAAGAATTGGTGCAGTGGTAGAGGGCATGTGGTCGAGACCCAAAAGAGTCATGGTTTTTCACCAAGGGTCATTGCTCAGAATAAAGCCAATTTAGAAAGATCACTGACCCTCAGACACAGACAATGTTTTTCGAACACTCTGCGGAGGCTCCCAGGCATCGCTGTCATCAGTGTCGTCATCATCTTCATCACCTTCTTCATCTCCCAAAGCAGGTCCTTGCTCCTCCACCGCCGTCTCATTTTCACCATGTGACTCTTCTTCCTCTTCATCTTGTTCTTCATTTCCCGTTTTATCCTCAAACGGGTTGGTACCCATATCCTCCTTCCGATGAATCTCCGCAAACCACTCTCTCACCTGCTCGTAGCTCATGTTAGACTTAGCAACAAGCTCGTCCAAGTCCTGTTCGTTCAGAAACTTGTGCTTCAAGTAGTACTCCTTCAGAATATCCCGTCCAGACTTGAACCGGATTGGCAAATTCTTCTCCAATTCTGTGTGCTTCTTCGCTTTTCTACTACGGGTTCTTCCCCAACCGCGATTCCGAATCCTCCGTTTTCTGCTTTTGTTGCCATTCGTTCCTCCTGCGTTTCCACTCTGATAATAAAAATACCACTTCAAGTTGCCATTCTTCCAGGCGTAGCGTGTATCGCCAAACCAGTTGACAATGTAGGACCGAGGCAGTCCGCTCTCATCAGCCAACTGGTCATATTCTTCCGTCGAGGGCCACTGGGTGCGAACAAACGCAGTCTTCAAAACATGAAGCTGTTCAGGGGTTTTTTTAGTCACCTTCTCTTTGCTCAGCCTCTTTCCTCCGGGTGGAGTTTGGCTCCCCTTCTTTTGGGATGTTTCACCATCTGCTTTCGACTCTGCGGAATCAGGCACAGGGGTTTTTCTTTTTTCGGTGAACCAGGCGTCGATCTCACGCCTGGTGAGCTTGGTCTCGGCCCTCAGCCGGCTGAGCTCTTCATCCGTTGGTGTGTCACATTTCTGGAAGCTTTCCTCTAGGACCACCAACTGCTCTGGTGTCTTTTCTTTAAACTTCTGCAAGGTAAAGTCTGGGAAGGGGTTCCAGGTTTTGGCGCGCGTCTCCTTCTCTTTGATGGGCGATGGTGTTGGAGACTGTGGCGTTTCGTCGCTAGAGTCGATAACAATAGTGGTACTGCTACTACTCCTGGGATTGTCATTCGCAATAAAGGCGTGGCTGTTTTTAGAATTGCGCTGGTTGTATCTGGTGTCACTGAACCACTTTTTAATCTCACCTTTGGTGAGGTTGGTCAACTTCATTAGCCTAGCTATCTCCGCATCACTAGCAAACTGATTCTTCAGATAGCTTGCTTTCAATTCAGCTAGTTGTTCCTTGGATTTCTTAGGCCGCAGACCAAAATGATCTACACTGAGTGCAGAGTTCTCCTGAGGGGTCAATGATGGGGGTTGAATGGTAGTAGCTCTTTTAGTTTCACTGAGCGCAGGGCTTATTTGATTGGTTGCGATCTTAGGAGTCTGGCTTTGATTGGGCATTCCTGCTACTGTCAGGGTTATCGGAGTGGTCACTGGGAGACTATTAGCCGTGCCAACCTGTGTCAGAACCAGACCTGGCTGCCCCACAATCTGGCAAGTCTGAAGAATAGACTGCAGGCCATTAGTGGCGGAAAGATGATGGGCCGGGATAACTGTGATGGTCTGGGGAACCGTGTGGACTGTGCCATTAAATTGCTTTCTCCTGGCTTCCTCAACCTCTTCTGGGGTCCAGCTAACGCCATGCTTCAAACGCTGAGCAGAAAACCAGATCTTTATCTGCTCCTCACTGAACTTGGTCTGGGCTGCAAGTCCCATGATTTCAGACACCGATGGGTAAGGGAACTTCTTGTACGTGTTCACCAGGACTGCATTGGAGTCCATTGCAGCATTATATGTGGGAATACTACTTACTGGTATTAGAAGTTGTGTTTGAGCGCTCTGCTGGGCCTGCAAGGCAGAAAGCACTTGAGCCAAGCCGGCCGGGAGAACCGTGGCAGGGTTCATAACCAGCTTCTTCTGATCTGCTACCACAGGGTTTGAAATATTGACAAGAACGCTGGGCTTTACACACTCTGTGAGCAATGGGCTCATGAGTTCTGGTGCCATGGAAGAGCCCATCACTGACGCTTCCAAGGGCTCCAGTTCCATCTCACTTTCAGTTAGTGCCTCGCTTTCACTCGTGCCTTTCAGAGAAACGGCTATTCTCTTGGGTTCAGACTTGCTTTTCATTTTCATTATAGGAGTCTTGCTGAGAGGGATTCCAGTAACTGAGGGGTCATCACTATCCTCCATCTCCGTCTGCACAAATCCACCCTCAGCAGTCAGATCAGAGATGGGCTGCTCTAGTGGCGTTTGACCTGAGCGTTTCCCTGAAGAACGACAGTCCTCACTCGAGAAATGGATCCCTTCATATTCTGTAGGGACAGAAAAGGATTAAGCATTGTACATGAGAGTCTAATAGATAAAAAGTACAAGAATTTTGACTTGTTAAAGTGCGTTTTTTTTTTTGTCCTAACCAACTGCAACCACAAACAACAAGAGGTTGCTTTGTTATTTTGCATTCTGCTAAGTAGCCCCGCCCACTGTGAAATTCCACTTGTCCTAAATCTCACTGAACATAGCGGTGTATTAAACACACACACACACACACACACACACACATATGTATTTTTTTGCAGCATCTAAACTCTTAATGTGAACACAATAATTACTTGTCACTAGAAACTTGTCATGTTGCACTTGATTAGGACACAGCACTATTCCAACCAGGCCACAAAAAAAAGCCTTTAGAAGTGAACTTCACCTGTCTCTGTTTCCATGGGAACCACTGCTCCCTCAGTAGGACCGTCTGCCATACTCTCAGCTCCTTCATTCCCTTCCAGGGCCTCCATATCAGGATCTTGCTCTACGACATCTGACGGAAGCACCATGCAGGGGGTTGTGGACTTCCTTCTGCTCGACATTGTGCTTGAGAACGTGAAAAAGAAAATCTAAACTGGCCAGAACCTTCAGGAGGTTGAATTTACATGTTAAACATTAGTCCCATTCCAAGATTTGAGCTCAACATCCTGAAAGACACAAAGAAACAAACACACACACACAAGTCACTGGTTATAATGTAAATATGGGACAGTTGACCTATAATTAAAAACATTTACTGATGCGTTCAGATTCACACTAGGGTTATCTGCTGCATTCCACTATAATGTAATATGGCATTGTGTGACACAAAAAAAATTTGTATTACTATTAGTAAAGTATTACTAATAATATTAATAAATGAAAGTGTTAGAAATGTATTGTTATTGGAAAAACCTAACATTAAAAGTTGTGAATGTTTACATTAACTATTGCATAAAGAAATAACATAAAATGAAAATGAACGACAGAGCATTTAGAAATCAGCATTTAAGATGAACAAATGATATACATAACGCATTAATCATTGCTAATGCATCCGGTCCTTTTGTGTCACTATATAATAGGCGTCACCACCGGACAATAGTTCAGTAGAAGACGAAGAAATGTCAGACGTGTAGCGAGTTTAGGTGCGTTTTGAGCGTGGTCTCGCTGTGGCGGGTCCATGACGGCACAGATGGTTAAACCACGATAATGAATTACCATAATCAAGAACTTAAGCGTTATCGTTTTACCGTGGTAGTGACATATGCACCACCTTATTTACCGAGCTACCGTTGAATTCCATGGTAATGGTAGATGCATAGAAAATGTTTCCAGCTAACATCACTGTACCATGATGTGCATGTATGGTACCCCAAAATTGCTCAGAAAATTACTACAGTATTACCATGCTACAAAGTATAAAACAACATAATAGCACGGTACTTTCCGGTACTTTTTGTTCGTGAGGGAGCTTTCAGGAATGCGACGGAACTCACCGGCCGGGGGGTTCAGCGTCAGATCGCGGCTCTGGGTTCGAGTATCCCCCGGTTCAGCGGCAGGAAGAGCGGAGGCGAGGCGGACCGAGACCCGCCGCACGTAGAGGGGGGAAAACCCTGGATGGACCGGACAGATGCCACGCCGATCGGATCTTTCGCTCCAGATGTCTCCGTTACTCTGTTATTTTGGCCGAGCGCACCGCGCTGCTCTTTTATGCGTCTCTCAGTAAACACAATAATCATCTGCGCTCATTTTAATGGCAGTTTTTAATGATCATCAGGCGTCACCGCTGTCAGTGTTATACGTCGTGACATCATCGCCAGGCGACTCCCCGCCGTCACATAAAGTCGGCGTTAAAACAACACGTTTGGACGTTAATTTGATCACGACAGCCACACAGGACTTTGTACGGGTTTAGCGCACACACTTGTGGACTTTAAAATTGTCCGTGCGCTACGAAACCAGAGCATTGACTACAGAAACGTACAACCTCCAAACTATTCAACTGTCCAATCAGAGCCAGCGCGCGGTCACGTGACCATCATGCATCTCTGCATAGATTCAAGTGGAATTTTCCCCTTGTTTCCTACTAGCTTCATTTAGATTTCATCAGAACCAGAAAAGTAGAAAACCACAAGTGATTACAACACACAACTACCTCAGGCAAAGAGTGCAGCAAAGAGTTACCAAACGATATGCTTGTGATAAAGGATTTTAATATGCACAACACTCAAAGACATGACTAAAGAATCAGCAAAATATAATTTATAGAGCAGTTCTTATAAGAAATATACTGTAGTAGGTTAAAAAAAAAAAAAAAAAAAAAAACTCTTCAACTTCTTTTGACATCTCCTGGGGAAAAAAGAAAAGAAAAAGCATGTTAGGTTAATAAGCCTTATGTAACAACATTTAACACATACATATATAAACACTGATTAATGATAACAAGTTTTCATTTACTGTACCATCAACAGAATAAGGAAGCAGAATGCAGTCTTGTATCATGTCATTAGTGCAGTACCTGTATTAGTGCAGTTTTGTCGTAATCTCTCCTGTGTCTATAAATGCTCTGACAGAGCAGAGCATAAAGCTTCTCTAGCTGATTGACCTCATATCCCTCAGTCATGTCCACAACTCTGTGTAGAAGCTCCTGAATTAAGAATGGAAATTGAGAATGAAAGCCTTTCCAATGTTAATGCACACTACTTTAGTTCTCCCACTGTCTGTAATTTTTTATGCAGTTAGAGAAAGCTGTCTAATTTACTTTCAGTTTGTTGTGGTCCACGATAAGAGGCATGTTCTTCTGCTCCAGGATCTTCATGGCAGCGTCCACACTGATGAGACTCTGCTGTTCGGCCTGCATCCTAAAGCCTCTTGTCATCCGCCTCGGTCTGATCTCTGAAAATCCCGTGCAAACTTAAGTAGTGCTTTATGCTTACAAAAACACCACAACCGTTACAAAATAGTTTTTTGTGTGATTTGCTAACCTGTTCCTGTGTTGTCCTCTGCATTTAGCTCTGTCCTCTTAGGTTCACTGCTCTCTGAATCTTGGACATCATTGTGATCTGCAGTGGCATTATTCTGGACGGTCTCAACATTTATGACCTTGTCCTCTGCAGAGGCAGTATTATCAGGTTCTTGTCCATCATTAGGGATGTTGTTATTCTGTGCTACAGCAGTGGATTCTGTGGGTTCCTCTGCCTGAGCACAGCCATCAGTCTCCATTGACTCACATTCAACATCTCTCATCTTCTCTGCATCTTCACTCTCCAGTTTTCCATCTTCCTCTTCTTCCTCCTCTTCATCTCCTGATTCTGCTGTGTTAGGGTTGTCTTTAGAGTTCATATTGGAAGAAGTCTTCTTTCTGCGGATAAATCCATTTCTCCATCGGTTTTTCCTCTTCTTTTTCATCTGTGAAGCTGTGGATAGACAAAATATTTAATTCATAGCTTGCATAAATGAAAGCCTACTAATCTGAATGTATGCCAGTACTGGTAAAATATTTTAAGTATATAAGTCAATGCTAAATTTTGTTCTTGTAAATCAAACTATAATGACAAGAAAGAAAAACACTTAATTTAGTAAATTTTTACTGACTTAATAATTGACAAAACTATTTAATTTCTCATTTAATTTGTAAATAATTTCATATATGTTAAATTAACTGGGACACAATGTTAAAAGCTACATGCCATTAATTTAATGTTAATTTGAACTTGAAATCTCATTATTATTAATAATAATAATTAAATAATACAAAAAAAATGCAACCCCTTAAATTAAGTCTCAAAACAAAAATAATTTTACACTGTAAAAAGAAACACTGCCAAATAACAACAATAATAATTCAAAACTGGTATCAAAGCTACAGATCCTAAAACTTCAAATTGTACCTCATGGATGGCAGTTTTAAAGGCTCTACAGCATTGATGTCAGGCAGTATAGCTTTGACTGTCACCTGTATTAATTCCCGTTGGACGTGGTGATATCGCTGCTTGTGTTGGCGCTGGTGTAGCGTCTCTACTGGGGGCTGGTTCACTCATCTTCTGTTCAACTGTAGCAGACAACTTTGGAAGCACGTGGTAGTAGGCAGGAGTGAATCGTGATGAGGTGGAGCCTAAAATATAACATTAGACATGTGAGTGATGGCTGAAGTCTCACTCTTATCCATATATGATGTAAAGTAGTGTCAGTGAAACCTCGTCGGATGCGAGACTCCTTGATCTCAACGCAGATCTTTTCAAAGTCCTCATCTAATTCATCTCTGATTATGGCATGCACAGTGTCCTTGAGAGCGCAGGCACGGTGTCTAATGAGCCGATCTATTACAATTAAAAAACAGTTAGTAGTATGCTACAGAAATTACACAAATATTATGTAATTATTCAAAGTACATTTACACACTTGGAAAGTCATCACTAGCTCTATCCCTGAAATTTGACTGGATGTGGCATTGAAGTAAAACCAATGCTGATATAACCTGCACCACAAATTTGGGTATTAATGTTTTAAAGCTGAATGGAAACTATAAACTGCCTACAAACATTAAGGTTGTCGTTTCACCAATGTTCAGCAAATAAATCACATACCAGTCAAAAGTGTATATAAGCTAATCAAATATACAATACAAAAAGTAACCAATCTCTTTATTACTGATAAATGACTGATTTAATCAGAAACAAATGTGAGTTTCAAAAGTCAATGAATCATTGGCTCCATATATGTAATTTAATAGTGATTTAGTGTGTTTCAAGATGCACAACGTTCAACTGCGGGTTTGTTTGGAACTCATTTTTGTGAAATTTAGCAAAAAATAAATAAAAATACTACGTCTAGATGTTAACTAAATGTTAGTTTATTCAACTATTGTATAGTATCACATCTGCAATCATGCAGATATAGAACTGTTTTTTATATTCATAGCTAAAATTCTTAGCCTACCTGAAGGGTCTCTGTCTGGGTTGTATTCGAGGGCATTCTGCCAGATCAGATCCACATCCTGCAGGTAAGCTGCTACAGTTTCGTACTTGTGCAAATCAATTTTGGAGAGAACTGTGGAGAGGTCCATAGGCTGTTTGATGACTGTAGTGTAATCGGGAACCTGTCCGAACCACCCCCCAAAAACACTCCATGAGCACATGGTACTGGTTAACAAATATCAACAGCTGAAAAGTTGGTACAGAAGGCCATCTTCGCCTTACCTCCTCTGTGTCCACAGGCTTTGTAAAGGCCTTGAAGCGTTTGTCCTGAGCGAGTCGATTGGTGACATCCCGCAGGAAGAGGCGGAGTTCCCTAAGTGTGTCCTCTTCCTGTTCTTCTAGCTTCTGCATCTCTTGCTCAGAGAGCTGGCGGGGAGGTGGTGGAGGGGCCATTGGTAACACCTCCAGTGCCTGGAGGACTAAGAAGAAAACAGGAGTTTTCACAAATGTACATTAAAATATTAACAATATTAAAAAACTAATTACAGAAAAGAGTACTCACCTGCATCTCTCTTAGATGCCGGTGGTTTAGAAGCTTGATTTAAAATAAGATCCTCAAAAAATTGGAGCCTCTCTCCCCGAGATGGAAGTGGAACATGGAACACCTCTCCATACTCAACATGGAAAAGGTCCTGAACCTTTAAACAGGTATATTTAATTTAATATTTTAAAAACTTAATCAAAAAAAGTGTTACAAAAATGCAACACAAATGCCATTTTATTTACTCTTTAAACCAAACAAGCTCCAGTACTGTTTATAAAGTACACATGGTACCTCAGGATAGAGCGTGTGGTGAGGAAAGCTGCATGTGGCAAGGAGAAGGCAGGGGCAGAATGAAGGGATGTCCTGCAGAAGACTGATGAATGTGGCCTTTAATGTGGAGCTCACAGTGTCCCACCAGCGCTGAATGTGCGGAATATACAGAATGCTGGGCACGGTTCTCCTCGCCTCACAGAAAACCTGATGTACAATACAGATGGACATTCATTTAATAATTAAGTTTATCCATGTATCTTGAGTTCTACTATAAATTCTGTGTGTTCACCTGTGCACAGGCCTCTTCTGGGGTGGCTGAACTGACACCGTACAACACAGCAACGTCAAGTGTATAAACTGTGAACTTCTCCAGGGTGTGGAGAATAGCAGGAGCCAAGTGTGAGGTCTGACCAGAACCTAATGTCCCACAGAGCAGCAGTCTGGGTCTGAATGAGGTAGGCTGCTGAAGGGCACTCCTGTAATACATGTAATGAAAGAAATGAAGCACACTGATGACATTTTCCCAGTTATCTCATATTTGCTGAGATGCCTACCAACACAGCATTAAAAGGTATCATAAAGGCACATTCCAAATAAAAATTATGTCAAACTAAATAGCAACACAAAGATATTAAAGAAACCTCCTTATTAGACAAATCCTAAAATGCAATACAGCAAAATAATTTCTAAGGATAAGCTGTAAAGTTGGCACTACAAAAACTATTAGCATAATAAATCATTTTTCTTACAATCAGTGTGATAAATATAATAAACTAAGTATGATTGTTAATTTCTTATTAAAATAATAATCTAAATAAAAATTGACATTTACTCCCTTCATATGTATGATTAAGGCATGATTAAATAAACGTTTTGATGATAAACTAGATCTGGTAAGCCGTATTTAGAAAAATAAGACTACAGCCTGTCTTTGAAATCCTTGATTGCATATAATGATATAATTAACAAGGCTTCCTGTGAAGTCAAATCTATCCACAGTGACTGACACAGCATGTAAAGAGTTCAGTCAAGAAAAGGGAAATTGTGTACATGACACTATTCATGTTGGTCTTTAAATTGGATTAAAAATACATTATTTGCCACAATAAAAGAATTGCTTAGAAAATTCTTGTGCTTCCCCATATGCACCAAATAAGCACAGAAGTAACTTGATCACTTTTCTAACCTGCTCAGATGAAGTGCAGATGCAGATGGTCCAGTGTTCTTCTGGGCTTTATTAGTAATGCACACAGAGGACCCCTCATCTTCACTATGTAGTATATCATCCAAGATGCCAGACACACCCTCTAAAACAGAAAATATTTATTTGCATTTATCATGAATTTCAAAATACAAACTTAATTTTTACATTTCTTAAAACATGAATGGTTAATACAATACTATAGAGATTAGTGATAAAATAAAATAGTTGTCTTCACCAGCATCTCTTTTTTTCTTGAGGCCCTGCTCTACATGAGGAAAGAGTCTCTGCAGCATCTCCATAGCGTTATTGAGGGCAGAGCTTAGCAGGGGTTCAATAACAGATGTGAGTGCTTTAGCTGGAGAGGCCACCGCCCTCTGTGAAGCTGGAACTATCTTCCTCATGGCAGAGAGGAAGTCCCGGCCACTCACGCTGATGGACTCCACATCCAGAAGGAGTTTCTGGGAGGACGTATAGATCTGGGGGTAGCGTCTACGCAGGGCACACAGAGCTGCTTCTGAACACACAGCTTTGATGTCTGCGCCACAATAACCTGGAAGCACAGGGAAAGTTTTGACTATTGGTATACGATAAGGGAAGACAGTGCAGTTTATTATGGACAGGATGAGACTGTCTGATGGCTCTCTAAATGGCAAAATTGGAAGTACTAGAGAGTGGGAATACTTGAACAGCAGGATGTTACATAACACTGCTACACAAAACCCAAATACAGCAGGTTCTGGAGGTGTGTTAGACAGCTCAAGCCTGTGTTGGCACTGAGAAAACTGAGACAAGGGTAAGCCGTTATGTGAGATGCACTCATTTGGTCGTTTCACATAGTGGAACAGGAAGAACTCTTACCAACACACTTGTCAGCCAACTCTTCAAGAAACACCTCAGACAGCTGCGGCTCCCACTGCCTAGTATGAATCTTCAAAATATCTTTGCGAGCCTACAAATCAACAACAATGTCTTGTAGGTTACTTCATAACAAAAAAAAAAACAACTAAAAATAACTACCGATTAAGGCAGTCCACAACAGAGCTCCAAACTCTAACCTCTCTGTCTGGTAGGCTGAAGAGAAACTCTCTGTCAAAACGTCCGGGCCGTCTGAGTGCAGGATCGATGGAGTCCAGACGGTTAGTGGCTCCAATAACAACCACCTCACCACGGCTGTCTAGCCCATCCATGAGAGCCAACAGAGTGGACACGATGGAGCTTCAGACAACATAATCAGAAAGCGTCATAATAATATTCATAATAATTTCAAACAGTTTCATAACAGGACAGCAAAAAACTGAAAAAACAACCAAACAAAGCACAAACACAGACTAACTCACCTGTGTATCTGGTCTTGCCGGCTGGAGCGAACAGGTGCGATACCATCAATTTCATCAAAGAAAATGATTGATGGACGCATCTGGTATGCCTTCAAAATAAGTGCCATAAACAAAATTAGCCATTCATGAATGACCTTTTTTAAATTATATTTAAGTTAAGTTACGTTTAAACGTGGGCGACCTGGTCAAACAGGAGACGGAGCTGTCTCTCAGACTCGCCCACCCATTTGCTGAGGCAGTCTGCTCCTTTTCTCATGAAGAACGACACCTTCCTCTCACCTTGACTGCACTCGTTTGCTAGGGCCCGAGCTACTAAAGTCTTTCCTGTGCCGGGAGGGCCGTAGAACAGACAGCCTCTGGAAACACATACCATGCAATCAACATAGGTGATACTTTATTTTTTTAATAAAGCAATAACTCTCATTTTTGCAAACCACCGATCAATCATCCAAACCGGCATTTTAATGTCAATATTTATCAGTATCGCATTGCATACCTTGGAGGCTGAATCTTAAACTTCTCAAAGACCTCAGGGTAGAGTAAAGGAAACACAACCATCTCCTTCAGTGCAGAGATGTGTTTGCCCAAACCTCCAATGCTATCAAAGCGCACCTGCACATGGAAACCTAACAGTCAAACACAGGTCGGTGCATTTTTGGAATTTCAATTCAAATGGCAAATACATACCGTTTGGTCAATTTGCATTGGATCAACATCTGCAAGACTTGCGCCAATTTTAATCCTGTCCTTGTGGTTTCCCAACAAATCCTCCTTCCGTAAATTCATAGGGAGGCATCTACAGGGGAAATGCGTTTACATTTTTCAAATATGAAAAACAACAAAATTTACAGATGATGTCTAAGAAACAATTCTTACAAGAGCTACAACAGAAATAGATTCTCTATCGCATGCACAAAGCCAAGTACAGTTGTTGTATTTCAGAGCTATATGATTGGTTATGTTTGCTCTGCAAGTCTTTAAGCCCAGGTGTCATTGAAAGCATAGCATCTCTCAAATAAAAAGCTCTAACTAAAAGCTTTTACCTGTTTATTGACCTGCTACGACTCTTACTTCTCCGCCTCTCAAATTTCTCTTCATCGGAAGAAGAGGATGAGGTGGAGTCACTGCTGTGAATGGCATGTCTTCTCCTGGGATAAGACATACAAAAGCATGAAAACAATGTATTTTAAATTGCAAAAAAAAACTTCATAGCATCAATATAAATGATAAAAAATGCCAACACCAGCTTTATCCCCAACATATCTGTGCAAAACACATTCATTTAAATGTGCCCAAAACATCTGTGGAATAATTATGTTAGACATGTTTTTTGCAAATTCCCACTTTAGAAATCCTTCAATCATCCACATGCAGATGTGCAACAGAAAGGCTTCAAGTCTTACCCATCAACCTCATTTCTGCTACAACTACAGCACAAGAAACACACACAATTGAGTGGAAACACACAAGTGTCTCTGAGATTACAAAGACAAACAAAGACAGTGCAAAAGACAGACAAAGACAGTGCAAAGTTGGGATGTGCATTACTAATACTTGACTATTCAAAGTTGGACTTTGGGTGACGAGGCAAGTTCCATTTGCACTGTTTTTGTATACAAAGTATTTAACCACTGCATTGTACTTTTCGTGCAGATACATTTTTGAAAGAAAACCCTGTCAAGTCAAGTCTCAAACTGATACCTAATTATCCAAAACTTTGCTCTTTTTTGAAAACTGGATTCAATTACATTGATGAAGAATTTGGAGGAAAGCAGCTGACTAGTACTGACCTGGTGCCCCTCCTGTTGTTGTATAGGCTCCTAGGACTTGAGGTACTAAATGTATATCTCCGTCTAATTGGGGTGGAGTGGCGCTTAAAAAATATGCTCTGCTTTTTTGGCTCTATAATAAAAAATATATTAAAAGCAAATGATGAAACAGCACATGAAACAAAGAGATTATCTAATTACATTTCAATGCATGGTCTGTTTAATGTACTATGACACCAACCATCAAGAGGCGCCTGGTAACGCACAACAGCTTTTCTTTGTCTAAACTCATAGCGCTTTCCATTGTCTTCTTCGTCTTCATCCTCATCCTCTTCGTCTCCCTCATCATTTTCCTCTTCCTCACCTTCTCCATCCTCCTCCTCCTCCTCCTCCTCCTCTTGATCACTATATTCTGGAAATCAAATACAGGTTGATTTACGCTTGCAAGCACATCTGGGACTAACATAAATGTTTTTTTATTTGTTTGGGGCTGGGATTCAACAGTAACAGAACCACTGCTAAATAACGGTGAAGTAAACACTGATTCAGGGTTAATGGGTTCTTGATTCAGTTACCATTCTCCTGGTTGTCTGAACTCTCTTCTTGTCCTCTTACTGAAGGTTTTGTGATCCTCTTCCTTTTTGTCCCAGAGTAAATTCTCAAATTCTAAAAAGAAACAGAGACAGCTGAGTGAAGCCCTGACTGAACACAACAGTAATGAAGGAGTCAATGACACACCTCCTCCTCACTGTCTCTGCTTCTCAGTCTCCGACGCATCTTCTGCATGTCATCCATCTTCTGAAGTACAGCCTCTGCAGTGCTAAAATAGACAAAAACAGCCTATTAGAGCTAAGAATTGTGTAAATATTCACATACAAAGTTTGAAAGTCTGAATACAAAGTTATATATAAATTATAAACATAAAACATGCATTATTAAAAAAAATGAATGCATACTTTGTGATGAGCCTGTCATAAAGGACCGACTGTTTCCTAGTGTCGAGTTTATATCGTGTGATTCTGGAACTACGTCTCACAGCACTGTCTTCTTCTTGCCTTTGAATCCGAGCACGGAGGTTTCGAGAAGTGGGAGTTGACTCCATGTCATCTGAAAAAAGAAATGGATACATTGTTAGCAATATGAAAATCAAACAAACTGATGTCTAATGTTTATCAAATACTCTAACGTGCCCACCTGTGTGCTCATCTGCCGATCTCTCTCCCTCTGCCTGAAGTCTCGGAGATTTTCTATAATAACAAAATAAATAATAAAATACAAAGATGAACAAATAACATGTAATAAATTATAATCGATGGTTAATGGCTAAAGAAATACATGAAGACAAGAAATGAAAACATGACACTCCCACCTTAAATGCCTCCCACTTTTTTCATCTTTTGGAGGAGATTTGCTTGTTTGTCCATTCATATCAGCAAATGTTACCATATGTCTTCCTCTTTGAGCTCTGCTCCTCATGTTGTTTTCCTCCTTTACAGTCAAAAATCCCTAAACATTTATTATGCACACATCATAGCAGTGTCTGACATGACATACTTACATGAAGGTATAATTATTTGCACTTTGCACCACATTACTATTTGCATGCATCGTGTAACAGCGAGCCATAATTTACTTTGCCAATGCAAGTTAATTATTTCTTTTACTTGCCAACTACCTATCTACAGAAATGAAGATCGCATTTTCGAATCATAAAATACTGCCGCAGGCATGCTCTATACACATTATTACCGATGTATACACAACGTAACATTGTACGTCAACTTATTTGTTCTGGTTTTGTAAACAGTTGTATTACTTTAACAGGTCGCGCGCTCATGCAGTCTACACACAAGCATCTCGCGCTCTTTTAACAGCGGACTTTGTTTTGCCACGAATATTTTACCGTAGATAAACAACAACAAAAACAGACTAACATATTAGTACTTGTAAAGAAGAGGCATTAACTCACATTAGCCGGACTGTCCTCGGCGCTTGTTAAACTGTCATCGTGGGCCTTTTTCAGCCGCGCGGACTTTCTCTGAGGCGGGTTCAGAGAGAGAAACTCCGAGCTGGAGTCCATATCACCGTTACTGCGTAACATCACCATCTTTTACGAGGCTTTTAAGACCCCCAGACCATACGCCGTCAAACCAACTTCTAAAAAGTTTTTGTTAAGCTTTTAATACGTCAAGTACTTTGAACGATAACGTATCGTTTTGAAAACGAACTCCGCTCCTCCTTGATTTCTGGCGCCACAAACGTCACTTTCAGTCAAATGACACAACGCAGGATACGAATGCGCTGGCGAGACAGAAACTAGAGCCGTTTAGGCCAATAGCCGCTCTAATAAAAATGTTTCTTGTTCGAAATATAAATTTGAAATTCAAATGGGTATGATTACACTATAGAACAGATATTTCTGTACCTTTCACTGACAAAAACCTTGAGGCTTTTATACGGTTTTGCGTAGGAATACTGCTGGAAAGGAGTACCGGCTCATTTTTGGCGCGCCATAAGTGACGCGGCGCTCGAGATTCTGATTGGTTGACGGAGGCCAAACCTCCTGATGAGCTTGTTTTTGTCCCCTCAAACACAGAAAGGAGATATACTCTCACCGCAGCACACACTGATCCGTCAACTACCCATTTATAACCATCATTTCAAACGAAAGTTAAAAGTTATAAAACAAAATGTTTAGTATCCTCAGTCATCTTTTATGCAGTTTGCTCATATCTACAACACTGCACAGAACAAATGGGAACAGTCCAAATAACTTCAAAAGACTTGTTTATTTTTTCCTTCAGTAGGAAAGAAAAGCAAAGTATAAACAATACAACTTTCACTCATTTCTACGCCTTTACATGTCTCGGACTCATGAATAAGTACTTATGAAGTTGTACTAGTGAAAACGACAATCAGTGCTCAATCTACAACTTTTAAGCAATGGCGGCTAGATAGTCTTTCACCTCCGCTGGAGTCAGTCGCCTAAATCCTGCTTCATTGCAGATTCCCACCTCAATGTTGTCCTCGGTCATTTGACCTTCAAAGCTTTCCTGTAACAAAAGCAGTCCTAATTAACATTTTGGGTCTAGCTTGCTTGTCACCAATGCACAATGAAAAACAGCTGGATAAATAGATTTAATTACTATATGGAAACAATACTTTACAACGCAACAGTTCTGCTGCTACCAAATATTTTAGTTTAGGAGTTTAAAAGCGAATCTTGCATTGGATGCCATTATTATTGGCGCACATTACTGCAATTAACAGAACTTTAACAAACATGGATGGGATGTATATTATTATAATATAAAATTGCATCAATATTACCTTAAGAGTCAGAATAGCAGTGTGAATTGCATCTTCCAGTTCCAGATCCTCATTGTATCTAAAACAGGAAAACGAAACAAATGAGATGTTGTACGTTTAGGAATACCAAAAGGGTGTTACGGTTTCAGTTATTATGTTTTATACCTTTTTTCAAGGAATGTTTTTCCATTCACATAGTTCTTCCCCATCGCGGTAGCTTTCCATGCAAAGTACGCTCCCTTAAACAGATCAAAGTCTTATTTATTTTTCTAATACAGCACAGTAAAGAGCTTACTTTTTAAAGATTACACTAGTAAAGTAAATGCAATTAAATAACGGCAAGGTGAATAGCAAGCACACCGAGGGGTCTGACTGGAAAAGGTATGGACGGTCTTCATCCCAGCCAGCAATCAGGAGTGACACACCGAACGGCCGAACACCCCTGTGTCAAAACAATAACATGAAAAAATCTGCATGTTATGTCACTGTCAGGTATGTTGTTTTAAAATTGGCAAAAAAGCCGTTTGTAAGATAACTTCCAGAACAACTGTAACAGTGGTAAACGCTGCAATAGAGACACATCAAACATACCCCGATTGCGTATACTCCTGCATAACAGAAGCCACTCTCTGAACAAGCTGGCCTGTAGGAATAGGCTCCTGATAGACCAGAAAGTACTGCTGAGCCAGTTTCCGTGCCCTTCTCACCAGAACCCTGCAAGCATGATTAAAAACCCATTCTCTCATTGAGCATCTTATCTTTGCCATACAATTACAACATGAAAAATCAGACATTTTTACTGAAAACGGACTCAAAGAGGCAGATCGATTTGTTTCTTCATCAAAATAGATTTGGAGAAATTTAGCATTACATTAGTTGCTCACAAATTGATCCTCTGCAGTGAAAGGGTGCCGACAGACTGACAGAGCGAACAGAGGATAAAAACATTGCAATAATCCACATCACCCCAGTCCATCATTTAACATCTTGTGAAGCAAAAAGTAACATGTTTATAACAAACAAATCCATCAAAGACGTTTTACACCTCAAACTGTTCTTCTCGGCTAGTCCATAAACCACAATATTGCTTTTGTGGTTGACAAAGTTGGTCTGGTCTGAATCAGCAAAGAAATCTGCACAGATCGGGCAATGTTTACAAGTGAAAAGAGTCTA
This sequence comes from Puntigrus tetrazona, assembly GCF_018831695.1. Taxonomy (NCBI): domain Eukaryota; kingdom Metazoa; phylum Chordata; class Actinopteri; order Cypriniformes; family Cyprinidae; genus Puntigrus; species Puntigrus tetrazona. The sequence goes on along the minus strand of NC_056714.1, from coordinate 20,043,080 downwards.
AAACTACATTTTAATGTGAGAGGACAAGCAAAAGATGGACTTCATCCGAAAGAGTGTAATTATGCATTGTTACTTGACCATTAAAAATTAAAACAACATAATAATAGACTACACTTACTACATACATGCAGCTTTTTGCTTCACAAGAAACTGATAGCTTGGAGTGGTACGGATTACTTGCGGATTATTGTGATGTTTTTATCAGCTGTTCGGACTTTCATTCTGACGGCACCCATTCACTGTGATGTAATGACACATTTTTCACACACTTTTGGGAGAACCATTCTTCAAATATTTTTAAACATTAAAACAGTAGCACTGAATGTCCGCTACACACAAGACTGCCTTACACATGCTTCATCATTATTATATAGCATTTGTTCAAGCAGGCTCTAAATTCATACCTGTAGTCTGGACCCATGCCACTGTAGACCATACCAATGTGTTTGGTTATGGGTTCTACTTTGTGAACACTTTGCTCATCATACAATATTGATTTCTGCTTCTTTTCCGTAGCAAGAACAACCCCATTTGAAGCTGTGAAAATGAAACGAGGTTAAATGGACAGTTCGCTGTTATATAGACACAATTAAAAAAAGCTCATAATAAGCATATGCTAAATACATAGTTTTCTAAAATATGCAAAGTTAAGACGCACGTAATATAAGAATGTTACTAACCTTTTATTCCAACTGAAGGAGCACCAGCTGCTACAGCTGCCAGAGCATACTCAATCTGGACCAACTTCCCTGAAGGGCTGAAAACAGAAAGATGTGATTGTAAGAAAAGTATATTTTGGCTAGGGCTAATGTTAACTCTTATTAACTGTTAAAATATTTATTTGTGCTGTATTGTTACTCTACCCGGACTTTAAATATGCAAATGAGGCTTATTAAATATGTAAAATAAAAGTGCTACAGCCCTTATAAAAATGCTATACTTTTACATTGCCACAAAATTCTTTAGTTATACCTTATTATAATAAAACAAAAAAACAGTACTGATAATTATAAACTGTATGTTCACGTGCATTCAAGCGTTATGTACACGAACGGCTTCCCATCATACACTGAAAGTGAAAGTAAAATAAGCAAAGTTCCAAACGCAAAGAAAAAACTGGGCCCAGTCTGCCTTTTAACCACCTACGAGTGTTGAATTGGTTTCTTAGGGATTCGTATGCGTTTCGTTCACTCTATTAACGAACGCTGATGCACATGAATGAAATAAGCTCTGCATCACAAACACAGTGACTCTGCATCAGCGGCCGGGAAATGATTTAAAGCGTTCTGATTGACGGAACGCTCGCCACAAAACCCGAGCATCGCGATTCGCTAAAAACACACTCGTTTGATCTTCACGATCACACTGGATATAACAAAGTCGAGATGTTTATTACCTGAAAGTGGTGAGGGAGAAACTGTACCCTCTTTCTGCCATGGCTGTGTCTGACTGATGGGGAAGTGACGTCACGCGCTTAATTGATCTGATTGGCTGAAAGAGTTACCTAATGAATTGTGGGTATTGTAGACTAAAGATAAGTTCAAAATAACTTTGGATGCCACGTTTTATTTTACCCGCTACCAACTAAATCCATGTAACAATTAAAACACTTGTTTGTTTCATCGTATATTTTGGAAATATTTCGATCACACCTGCTTAGAAATAAGCTTAATTTTTATAACGCTGTACTACAAATCCCAGAATGCACGGGTACAAACAAGGCGCATGCGCTGGAGGAATTTTTTGAGCTATGACCGTGAGGATGTTGGGTCTGTACATGCTAAACTGATCTGAAATAAAATACCACATATAATGTCATTATCAGGTTTTCTTCAGTTTGTCGGCCGCTCTCTGCAGCGTCTGGAGCTCCGTTTAGCGCAAGCAGCGGGATTTGACAGCTTCGGTGAGTAAATCTACTGCAATGTCATGTGTTATAACGTTACACTCTTCCAATAATATCACTATACTTACACTTATGTCACAATTAAGCTTAATTTAATAAAAAAATTCCCATTCTATTGTGATATTAAATGATGTTTGTTTTGAAAGTCATTATCTCTGTTATGTAAATGGCTCAATGAGACGCATGGCAATCTGTTGTGTTTTTAAGGGGAAGTACTACAGGTCGAATAGAATAAAAAGTCTCTTTTATCAGGATGAAATGTTGCAGTGTTACGTTTTCTTGAGATATATTAACTTAATTTATAACATATATATATATATATATATATATATATATATATATATATATATATATATATATATATATAAAACATACATATAGCTATGCGGAATAATAAGTAGTAGCTTCTTTATATCCTGGATTATTTTAAATAAATATTAGATTTTTTTAATAGCTTTTGAAGTCAAATTTGTCTCTCTTTTCTAAATAAAATAAAATAAAGAATAAATATATAGTTTGTGGGTATATTTAAAAATAATTTAAAAATTAATTTTTATAATTGTAATAATTAAAAAAATAATTTTAGTAACTCAGTTTGATTTATTATTTTAGTAATTGTATAAATCTTTTATTCAGGTCCAGCTCTGGCTGTAAATGGTCCCCAGATTCTTCCTCAATCCCATCACAGCAGCGATGAAGAAAACTCTGAGCCCAGTTTCTTGGACAGTATCTTTTGGATGGCAGCTCCTAAAAAGAGGAGAACCATTGAAGTAAATCGTTGTAGAAGACGAAACCCAAATAAACTGATAAAAGTCAAGGTAAAAATCTCACTGGTATAGCGTTATAAAAACTAAAAGTACTTTCAGTGTTATACTGTGTTGTAGCATACAGCAATTTATCCTTGTTTTTCTATTCTTTTCCAGTACAACATTGAGCCGTGTCCAGAGTGTGGCAACATGAAACTGAAGCATACTCTGTGTGGATTCTGCTATGAAAAAGTCAGGAAGGAGACAGCAATGATACGAAAGCAAATCTCCGTAATGGAAGGCGGACCTCTCAAAAATCCTGCTGTAGAGTCTGTTGTTTTGTATGAAAATGAAACGCCCTCTGAAGCAGATAAGGACAAAAGAATTGTAGAACGCAACAGGAAACGCCCTTCTTGGTTTAACATGTAACTGCAGCAAAATAAAGACTTTTGTTAAATAAAGATCACAGTTTCATATTCATTAAATATTTTGTGAATCTATTTTATTAGATCGATTAAATAAAAAAAATTGTTGTTTGATAACAGTCCTACCTAATAAGATACTGTACCATATTGTAAAGAATCAGAGTTGACGTGGCTGATTACAAGAGCCTGTTATCTTACATTATCATACAGCTATTTTGTTGTCAATTCTGGAAATTGGTTGAAATGAATGTTAAAAATACGGCAGTACTAGGGACCCAGTATGAAGCAGACTGGAAGATAATCAGCAGCGTGACGGCGCAAACCTGTAACTATTGCCCTGTGTGTAATAGCAAAACACCATTTTATTTATTTTTACTGTTGATCATTTATGCACATACATCATTGCAGATATCCACAAGAAAGCATTACCTTAGAATATGTCCAAAAAACATAGCATTATTATAGAACATATGTTATTTTAAAAAAATAATTGAAGGACATTTTTACATACAACAGCCACAACTTTTAAGTAATACAAAGAAAGCTTTGGAAATCCAAACGCACGCATGTCTATGTTTCTGCGCATCGCCTGCGCATTTGCGAGTATCTAGGATCTCAAACGCGCCGCTCTCAGGACTATACCAAAGTCTCCACAGTTTAGGGGTGTTCAAAATTCACTAAAACTGCATTTCTGCAGTTTGCGCACATAAATATGCATTTATCAGCATTTAATAATAAGTGTACCGAAAACCAATTCATTTAAAGACTACCTATATCCCTGTATGATGAATTTAATATTTTCATTTTAATAATAAACTTGCCCAACTCCCCTATTAAATAGTAAATTGACCGCTGGATGTTTTTAATGGAATTGCACGTTCAAGCTGCCTGGAAGATCTCCTGCAAAAGACTTTATATTGTTCAAGGTAAACGAAACGCGTTATAACAGTCAAGTGGTAACGGTCTTTACAATCAATGAATTGTTTCAGTTTAAACGCACCTGCTGTAGAAATGCATTTCTAACAGCTTTAGAAGTGTCGTATTGCAGGTCGCCAATGACACCAGTAGGTAACGTTAGATAACAGATAGACAAAATCTAATAATATAGTTGTGTGTGTGTGCTCTGGTTTGTTTAGTAAGAGTGAGACACTCCAAACGCACAGTCACTAAACAGCGCTTACTGAACTTGAAGAAAAAATATCTTCATCCTCACAGCCGTTTAAGAACATACCTTCACTTTCTATTCAGGGTTTCTCCATGAACAACCTGAACGATCCTCCTCGATGGAACATTAGACCGGAGGCCGCTGGAGGAGAAGACGGGGGCAGATGGAACTACGCGCTGCTGGTGCCCATGATCGGGCTCGCGGCGTTTCGTGAGTGTTTTTTTACATACTCGTACGGCTCATACACAGTCACACATGTCTCGAAAGAGTGTGCACTGAGCACTAAGTAGGTTGTAATTAAACATGGGTTTGTAAGGGGGCTGCACAATCAATTCATTCACATATAATACAATTGTAATTCACATGTTCACATGTTTACTTCATAAGTATGTGACATTTCAGATGTATAAATTGAGTTTCCCATTGATGTATGGTTTCTTAGGATGCATAATGTTTGGCCTAGGTACAAATAAAAAATTTAAATATTGAGAAAATCACCATTGAAAGTTGTATAAATTAAGTTTTTAGCAATGCATATTACTAATAAAAAATTGAAGTGTTGATTTATTTAGGGTAAGAAATTTACAAGCTATTTTAATGGAACGTGATCTTTAATTATTATCCTAATGGTTTTAGGATCATTTAGACCCATGCAATGTATTTTTGGCGATGGATACAAATATATTCATGCCACTTATGATTGGTTTTGTGGTCCTTTATGTTTTTGGTCACATATGTTATGTTTTAAATTTTAAATTATGTTTATCTTTTATCAGATTTAAAATGACTTACTCTCTTTGAAAACCAATACCAAACATATTGATAATTACATGGTAATGAGTCTACGTTTTCATCTAAAAATGCTCTAAATCTAGTTATTAATCTTAAGTATTTATAATCTTATTAAGTACTTATTAATCTAAATCTACTACAATATATTAGAACTACAATGCTCTGTTGCGTTTTTGTAGGTTGTGTTGAGATATAGCTATTTTAGTAGTGTATAGTGGTATATAATTTTGTTATTGTACTATTGTGTATACTAATATATTTTATTAATATCTTTAATTTGCTTTTAAATCATTTTTTTGTTTTATTTTTAGTTATTTTATCTACTATATAAAATGTTTTTATATTTCTGTTTAGCTTAAATTTATTAGTTTTAGCGCTTCAGTTTATTGTATTTCAGTTAGTTGCCAAGGCATTATCTGATATTTCTTTTTTATTTCAGCTTAATTTTAATTAATAGTTTTAGTTAAAAATAGCCATTTTTTAATGGAAAAGGTTTAGTTAAAAAAAAAAAAAAAAGAACGAATGAATGATTTCAGTATTATTTTGTTTTAAGATAAATTGATTTGGTCTGTCGTGTCAAAGAGATTTAACACTTAAAATGTTGCTGGGTGTATTTTGAAAAGGTTGGATATGGACTCGAGAATCACAGAGCCAGATCCAAGATGTGAAGAGCAAGTACGACAGGGATATGGCAGCCATTACCAGAGACCTGGAGCTGAAGTACAGGGAGACGCTGACGGAAAACCGGCGGACAGCAGCACACCTGGAGGTGGAGCTTGAGAAGGAGCGCCAACGTGTGCAGGGCTACAAGAAAGCCCTGATCTCTCAGAGTCAGCAGCTCATGGAGGAACGGAAGCAGCTTCATCAGGAACGGCAGGATCTGGAGGAAGAGAAGACCCGTCTGCTGCGGTCTGGAGTGGCCGAGGCGGTGCTGAGGAAAGCCCTGCAGCGAGAGGAGGACTGGCGTCGCAGGGCTCAGGCTCTGCTGCAGGAACTGGAGGTGAAGCTGGTGGAGAGGCAGGAAGCTTTCTGCAGCATCCTGTTGCCACGAGAACATCGTCTGGAGATGGAGAAGAACCTGCTGCTAAAGGTGGCTAAAGACCCGGCGGGTGCCGAGCTGAACCTAGAGGAAGATCTCAGGGACATTTTTAAGAATGACAGACACTGTGCAGATTTGCTGAACATGGATAAGCGTAAGAATGGGAGTTTGATGTGGCTGTACCTCAGGTACTGGCAGCTCCAGGTCACCCTGCAGAAACACAAGAGGGCAGAAGAGGCTCTGAAAGGGGCCTCGCCAAACTCCAGCAGACCTTCAGGAGTGTAGATCTCTATTTAAAACAATAAGTATTTTCTTCCTTAAATGTTGTCCTTTGCTTATCCAAGGTATCCCTGTTATTTACTTGTCAGCTATTTATGATGCCAAATGTTCTTGTGAAACCACTTGAGCCTTGAGTCTTCGACAATCATATCAGAACATAAGAGTGTATATTTTGTTGGGCAGATTCCGGTTTTCGTTTTCTTGGATTAAGCAGAAAGCAGATAAATCAAATTCTTTTTTATATTTGCTGCATTACTAATAAGCTTTATTGGACAATTTATTTATTTTCACTCTAAAGATGGTTCATAACTAATATGTACCACAGAAAGTAAAAATAAGGTTGGACATGTGTAATAAATACGTTTTCTGACAACAAAGAATATATTACAGTTTGATCAGCTCAGGTTTGTTTTTCCATAGTTTCATAAATGCATATAAATGAGATTTACAGTGAAGAAAATGCTTATTTATAGCATTTATTTCCAAGAGCTGAATGTTTTGAATAGATATATATATTCATATATATATATATATATATATATATATATATATATTCATATATATATTCATATATATATATATATATATATATATATATATATATATATACCATTACTAAATATTAAGGATTTGGACACTTAAACCACATTTAGAAATTGAATCCTGTTATTGTATTAACAAACACAGTGGCATTTATTGTAAATAAATACATGAAGCACAATGTTTCAAATGATAAAACATATGGTTAAATAGCATTAATTAAGCATTAATTTCATGCTTAAACAAAACTTTTTTGTAGTATCTTCCTTAGATAAGGTTTCTCAGTCTCAGATGATAACACATCGCGAGCATGTAGGTCTCTTGAAGGCTTTGGTATTTAAGTATGCATGAGGTCACACAGCATACTTGTCAATGTATCCGTGTCCATGATAGCAGACAGCTTTCATCAGCTCATCACTCTCGTCTCTGGATGCCCAGTGTGTCTCGTGGGGGAGAGATGAGGCTGGACGCTCTGAAGTCTGGACTCCTGGGTTGGATTACCATTGGCTTATGGTCGGTGATGGACGAGACCTCTCTCTTCTGAAGGCAAAGACCGTTTAAACTAGTCTCGGTGTCCATGGTGGATTTTATTCTGGGGGGAGAAGGCTCACGGGTAACGTCAGGCTGTGTGACATCTCTGGGCACAAATATTGGTATTGGAAGAATGTTTCTGTAAGGCAGATGATATTCCTGCAGTGACTCCCCCTCTCTGCCCATGTGAATGGTTTGGTTTAGGAATCGTCTCACTGTGAAATGGACCACCTGCTTGCTTTCATAGCTCTCCTTTCTCATTGAGTCCTTCTCGACAAGTGTCCTCCTATAAAAATGTAAACTACATATTTAATTATTGCGTAGAATTGATCAAAAGTGACAATAGAGACATTGTTTTTTTTTTAATACTTTGTAATGTCTTTAGGAAAAAAACAACATTTCTTTAGCATCTAATTAATATATTGCAGTTATTTCTGAAGGATCATGTGACACCACTGGAGTAATGATGCTTAAAATTCAGCTTTGTCATCACAGGAATAAATTTATTAAATGACAATATATTAAAAGAAAAACAGTTATGGTAAATTCCAATATTATATACAGTATTTTTAATATTTATAAAGTAAAATAATTGTTGCTGAATATTATTTTTTAATTATATATATATATATATATATATATATATATATATATATATATATATATATATACTGTATATATACTGTATATATATCAAAAAAGTTAAAATAAGGGGTTTTAAGGGTTTTAGTTTTATTATTTTAGTTATTGTTTTTATTTATCAGAGGTAAAGTGGGTGAATGAATATTTAACCCAAAATTACAATTCTGTTTTTGCATTGATGTTTTTTTGCTCCAGAAAAATAAAAATTGAAGACTTTAAAAGTCCATACAACTTGTGGACTATTATTGTAAATATTCTAAACATTGTGTGGTGAACAGACAAGAAATGAACCATGACACCAGGGTTTATGTCATGCTCCACCTTAAAAAATACAGAATGCAAGATGTGAGAGCTGCATCCAAGGGAAAAATATTAAATAAATAAATACATTTTGGCCTGTATGATTTCAGAGGGCTGCAAACATATAGCATGAGTGATAAACACTATTTTATTATGATTTTACAATATTTTTGCCCTGGAGCTTGAAGGTTATGATCACTATTAACTGCTATTGATTCTTTAGAGTTTGTGATAACAGCATGCAGACTTGGAATAACGTAAGAGCAAGTAAATACTATACATTTTTAAATGTTAGGTGAAGTATTCCTCCAAACACAACGTGCATAGTAGGAAATAAATGCATACTTGTATTCTGGTCTCGTCTCCATCAGTAGGTCTAACCAGGTGGCCTCGTATGATTCTCTGGTAATCTCATCAGTCTCCTGAAAATCACTGTAGGAGTTCAGCAGATATGACCTGGGCTTCCTGCTCAGGCAATGCATCTCATCCAGCGAGCTGTCAAAAAATAGAAGCCAAATTAAACCTGGATAAGAAAGTTATCAGTCAGATCTTCCGATAAAGGCTGCTGCTTCCCTCCTGAGTGTTCCTGTGTCTTATAAATAGGGTTTGTTGCTATTTTTACACTCTGCCATCAACCCCACTGGAGTCTCTTCAGATTGGTGTGGTTTGACGAGGTGGGAAAATGACTAATCCCACGACCATTTAACTGATATGCAAGACTAACAGCTTCACCAGGAGGTCAACAGTGTCAAAGGACCCATCCGATCTCAGATTTCCTGTTATACGTGCATCAAAACATTATGGTTATTGCTGATGGCAACAAAACTAGATACTGACTGCCACGTCATGCCCCCGAAATTTTACATTTTAGTTCAATAAACATTTTATGTGTGGTATTTAACGTACAGGTAGAAGCAAAGTGACCCTTAAAATAAATACATAGACTCCACAATGCTGCGAAAAGATAAAAATAGAAAAGGTGCAGATATCTCTGACACTCATCTCATGTTAAAGGGTCCTTGTTGTCAGCACCTGTGCAAAAGCTGTAAGGCATTGTTATGTCACACTGTGGCATTCAGAGCAGCATGTCAGACTCAGACTATTCTGTCCGATTGATGGTCTGTAGGAGTGATGTATAGCATAGTCCATCACTCAGCAGAACAATCCTTTCTCAAGTTTACTGATGAAAGAGGCCTCTAGACTTTGGAGATTACTGCTAGACGATTACTAACTGTCATACAAGCAGCTATATTTGGTGTGTGTTTGCGACTTTGTAGCCCTCTACAGTTATGTATGTAAAAATTCAGTCGTAAATATCACTGTAACGACATGCACATGCATTTGTTGCTACAGTAAAGCAGTTTGTCCCTTTCACAGAATTTCACACCCGACCACCAAACAAATAAACAGACTAAATGAAACTAACAGGTCCCTGGAAGCTCATCAAAAAATTGTCCTCAAAATCAGAGAAGCTATTTAACAAATTTTCAAAAATTTTTTTTTTTTACCAAGTAAAAGCCAATATCACTGATAATGAAGCCTCTGTGGATAAAATGGGTAATTATAAATTAACAAACAAACAAATAATTAGACACAAAACATCTATTTATTTGTTAACTTGTATTACAAATACAAATTTAGTTTTCTTTTTTTCTGTCATTATCTATAATCTCTACTGAGCAAAACGGAGAAGAATGAACACACACAAATCCATCACAAAGTAAAACATCCCCAAATCTATTACCATAATGAGAATCTGAGGGTGACATGTCTTTAACTGTCATAAAATACTGCCTCAAAACACAAACAAACGTACATAAATATTTACCCAAGATTGTGTATTGCTATATTATTATTACAGTGTTTAGCTGCTGACATACAACAGCTCAGAAGACAAAGACGGGAATCAGAGTGACTCTAATTCCTGACCTATATTTAATAATATAATAATTACTTAATAAGGATAACTAAAGCGAATTAGCTACATTGAGATCACATTTTAGCTGATTCATCCCTGAACTTGACAGAGACATTAGGCAATTACATGCAGGTTTAGAGGACTGCAATGATGCCATCCTCCTTTTAAAGCCTGGAGGAACATGGACTGAGAAATGCCAGCGATGCGCTGAACGCAAGGTGCAGCATCAGATTACTGTGGCCTGAGCCAAGCCGAAACACTCGCCTGAACGCTTGCAGCCAGATTCCCCTGTAATGAGAGCCTTATGGCAACTGCAGTACCTGCACAACATGATGGATGAGAAATGCCCCTCAAACACAAAGACACTCATAGACTTGACCTACGTGAACACTGCACTGAGCATACAAAGTGTATCTCACACTTTGTGTGTCACATAAAAGAAGTTTTTCTCACGATGGTTTATAGTTTTGTGAACCCATTTATCATGTCTTATATAATATCCCATTAGCGTGGGATCTTGTAGTCAGTACTGGACAATAAATTGGTTGCAATGGAAAGCCCCTCACAACACACAATCAATCATTAATGATAATAATCAATACGCTACTCAGTTTCACAATTACCGCTGTCCGACACCCCTGTATGAATTTTAATTTTCATCTGTCATATGTGAGCATGTTTCTTGTTATTAATTATCTTATCTGCTTCAGTGAAAGCATACGAGGAGGAAACGCCTCGAGACAGCTCCGGTATCTTGTCTGGGTTTCAGGTTGAATATGTTGAGGTTGTCATTTTTAGGGAACGTTACACCAGAACAGACTGTCCCCTGCGTATTTATTTTATTTTAGCACTAGAGGGTACTGTTGTACATGCTTGTTTATGCATAATTGCATAATTGAAGTAAACTTTGTAGAAACCTGGTAAATGCCTACTCCCAGGACAACCAGGCTGCTGGTCCTTAAAGGCCTATACTAAAAAAATAGTGAAGCTCAATGAACTATATATTTTTTAAACAGAAATTATATTGTAAAACCTTCATATAATGAAATGTATTTCTAAATGCATTTCAGAAACAAGAATACAAAAGGGATGGCATACTGTCAAAAGCAGATACAATGTTTATTTATCGCAATATTGCATTTTTGGAGCATTTTGAATGGTTTCTTAAGTATATTCAAATGCGTTATTTGTTCACACATTATGTGTTATGGACAAAAAGATGTGAGAATGTGATTTTGCATTGTCTTGAAGTGAAATATATAGTGGTCAGTGTCACAAGATAAGGTCATAACATTATTAAAACGTATAGTACCCTTTATTAATATAGAATGACAAAGTGCAGCAATGCAACAGCGTGTGCTTAAACATGTTCAACACCTGACAATGACTAATAGACGGTAAATAAACATGATAATGAAAAAATAAGGTGCACTAATGAGGTAATGAGAAAACATGGCAACAGATGAATAACAAAAAAACATAGATGGCACTTCATTATATAAAACTCAAATAAACTATTTAATTCATGTCTGTGGTACAAATTCTTTAGAAAGTCGCCTACATGTATATGTGCATTGAACTTGTGTAACAAGTCAAGTTCCATGGCAGTAGATAGATTCTATAGTCTTTTTCAATTATTTAATGTAGGACTTTCATTTGAATTCTCAAATTCTACTCTCACATCTGATATTATCTTTCATCATAAAACCAAGTAACTGGCAGTTACTGTCAGATTTTCCTCGTTTGAAAATATTGATCCATGTAGCACTATAAGTCATTATATTTACAATAATTTCATTATGTTGTTGTTTCAACATGTTCTTCGGATGCTGAAAAAGAGCATGAATGAACTAAATACACATAAGATAATAAATTCTTTCAATTTTAAACTTGGCAAAGAAAAGAACTCACTAGAAGTAGCAGAATAATCACTTGTAGATGAATCTACAAAATCAGAGGGATGTTACTCAAAGGAATGAAGTATTTTAGAAACTGGATCATTATTTTTTTTTTGTCCTACCCGTTTTTGTCTCTTCCTCCATACAGTATATATACAGCTGCGGTTCCAAACACCAACACCATAGCTAAAACTATCAGCACTGTAGGATATATGGGTTACCTGGATTCTGAATCACATGTTAGAAAGGTCACAGATGAGAAACACTGGATGCTGAAATACTTTACAGTTTTAAATTATTACCCAAACCAATGTCCAGTTTGTACCTGATACTGTATATAAACACCACAGACATAATAAATACAGATACCTAATTGTCCATGAATTGTCCTTTTCAGCCAGTTGCAGAGGAGCACATAAGCCTGAACCTGAAGAAAACCAGTTCTCTGCGTTTCCGAAAGACAAGATCTCCACCACCTAATGTTATATTTGTTCTCTACTTCCATTCTGTCCCTCAATCTCTGCCATTGTCATTTTTGTCAAATATTAAATTACAATATAATAGACTGTATTTAATTTAAGGTTCTATATGCATTTACACAAAACTGCATGCAAATAGCCTAGGAAGGAATAAACAGTGAAGCTGAGATGCATGGTTAGTTTAGAGGTGCTGCGATGGCACCAAGCACATCAAATGGAAACAGAAAATCGTGACATTGGAAGTCTTTAATGAGACCAGACTGGCTCACTTATTGATTATAGTACAGGGGGACCGAGAGGGAAAATAAGGGGGCTGAAGAAGAACACCTAAAAGGTTATATAACCATGTACATCTATCTCTCAGTTTTCCGTCTTTTTTTGCAGCAGAGTGTGATCCTCTCAAAATGGCGGCCTATTATGGATTCATTCTCTAATAAGAAGAGCGTGGTCTCAAAATTAAAGCGGGGTAACTCATAATTCATTAAATAAATAACAGACATTTCATTTTGAACTGCACAATACACAGAACAGCTTTACTGTTGTATTTGTTTTGTTTTTGTTTTTTTGTTTTGCTAAAGGTGGTTGCTAGGCGATAGACAGAACCGTTGGGTGAAGCATAGCAAAAAAGTTAATTAACAGAATCAGAGTCAAGGACCGGAACTGACCGTTTCATTACATCATTTAAGTTTCAAGCACAATTGACAAAATATTCAAAGACTCATCTTTGAAAGAGTTAACATTAAACGTCAGTGGGAGGAGAAAACAGGAAGTGGCCGAACCCTTTCACACGGTCCGATAACTTCACACAAATACACACGCGCCCCTGCGGAACAGGACGGGTGTTTAACTCGCTGCAGCTCTTCGTGATCTTCTGGAGGTGAATGGGCGGAGGATGTGAACCAGTCTGTCTGTCGATTATCCGAGAATCTTCAGCAGCATCTTTGCTATCAGATGCGCGTGTGATAATCACTGCGGCGGTGGAGCCGCGGCGCAGACTCCAGACCCGAGCGCGGTGAAAGGTGAGTTTATCACTGCGTCTCCGAACATAATACTCGAAATACCAAACGTGCCACACGTTCCGACTGTGGGGTGGCTGTTATACCCCAAAAATGTGGTTTAGGGAGACATTAAGGCGCTATCTGGTCTGTATTTGAGCGTTGTCTTAACTTAGCGTGAAAATAAAAATGTTTAAATGTGTCTTTTATGTTTTACAGTAAGCGTGCTAGAGTTACAATAACACTGACGTTTATTCATGAAATTGTTGGTTATTAACGCGGAAGAATCTTTACGACGTCACATTGGCCAATGGACTTGTCCTGAATTGAAAACTAGTGTACGAAGCAGAAGCTACATGCTTCCTATTACTTTTTACTTAAAGACTAAGCAGTCTACTAGTGTCACACAGTCACAACTAATAAGTAGAGGTAATTAAGTTTGTGTCAGTCAATTAAAATGTATGGATTCTGGTTATATCCAACTCATTGCACTTTGGGATGTCTATTATAAAGTCTTCAAATATGCCTGCTTTCCTACTAAACAGTACGACAAACTAGGTAAGCGTAAAGTAGTCGAAGTACGCAGATTAATTTCTCCATCAAAGATTCTGAAGTGCGCATACAGCAAACTATTAGAGTATCTATCCCATAAGGCCACAGGAGAGGAGTCACGTTTATGCATTTATATTTACGTTTATGCATTTTGGCAGACGCGTTTATCCAATGCGACTCTTTAAAAGGGAAACAAAATGCACTCGCCAAGGAGTCAAAAGTGTTTTAAGTACACAGTACCAGGTTTGGTAACTTTCTAATTCTAAGGAAACAGGGAAACTGATGCTGTGGGTCACGTGGCTCATGCAGTATGTCTAAATCGCGTTCTTGCAAGCACACTGTGTTTGAACATACTTGTTTAAAAATCACAAACTAAGTTCCTTATTAAACGTAGTACCTACTCATGCTCTGTTGTTTCGGAAGAAGCTGTAGTATTACTGTATTCTAGTTGCGTCCTGCACATTTTTGCATATTTTATATTTTAGAAAATGTGCAAATGTAATATAACATTGTGCCACTGCTTACAGACATACATGCATTATTCTTGTATTGATAAACATGAATGATAATAATACAGAATTAATTCAGAAAATTAAAATCAGCTGTCCTGTTTATCTGAATTACTTTGATCAAACAGTGAAAAATAAGCACTGAATAGTTATTTACTAAAATGGTTAGAGCTGGATTATTTTTGGTTCCTCATTTGGCAAGATTTCACTGCATCATGATATTACTCATCGCTGGCAAAGCCATGTGATTCACTTCCCTGTGCTCAAAACCAAAGTATATGCAAATAATGTTCAGAGAACTGCCAGAGAGCTCACCTAGATTTACTGAGTGACCCACTTTATGAGGTGCGACCAAGTGTGTTTTCAGGCTGATCAATAGAGATTCAGGACGTTAATCATATTCCTGCCAGACATCGATTCGGCACATTTCCTAATACTGTTTGTTTCTGATCCCTTTTTTTTTGGTTTAGGATTTGGTGCATGGGGCCAAAATAAAAAGTCCTGTTTTTTGCTTTTGCAATTAATCATACACACACACACACACACACACACACGCACATGCGCATACTTGGATCAATACAGCACCTTTACCACTACCAGTACAGTCCCAAACCTTTATTCTTGTTTGGTCACGAGTGGTGAAACTCCAAAAAACGGTGTCAAAAGTACAGTGACGCGGCAGGAAAAAGTCGCAAGTGTCAGTGGACATCACACGTGTCTCGTCAATCAATACTGACTGGACAGACAGCGGACATTTAGGGCAGTGATGTTATGCGCATCGATCGCGACAGAGGAGACAAATGTAAAGAGCACAAACGTGCCACGGATAAAATTGTCACCATTGTCTGTCTCCACCGCACGGTTTTATCCCGTTCTCTATTTTTCTGACCTGTCGAGGCAGGCGGGGCCCTCTAATCTAGCTTTATCCTGGATTATGTTATTATGACTTCTTCCCGTTTGGGATTCGGTCGCCATGCGGGACAGGAATGTTGACTAGAAGACTTCATAAAGCACAGAGTTCATTCTGGGTGGAAGATCTCTCGTTCCTCCGGATCGACTCGTTTGGTGTTCCATTAAGAGCAGGCTGAGCAGGTTTTGAGCTAAAGTACACAACACAAATGAGATTAGGCAGTCGGCTAATAACAGAGCTTCTGACTAACAGTGAGTTTTTACAGACTTCAAACGCTTCTGTATTGTCTGCGTGAGATTTGACTGAAATCTGGCTTCAGAAGAGTGATTTCACATTTTTGCTCAAGAGCTTTCTGTCCATTATTGCTCAAGCGCAGTGTATAATCTGAAATTTTGAAACGTTTCTGATGTCTGAACTCAAACGTTGCGATCTTCGTTCCTCTCTTTAGAAGCATGGAGGTCTTCGCTCCACTTTTTCTGAAATTGAAGGGCTAAACAACAACAGGAGGCAGGCATGGAGGCAGAAAAAGCCATGATCCTCTGCAAACTCTGCCTGACGGATTGTCCTGAGCTGGAGACCAGCACGCTGCAGTCCTGTAACTGTGTGTTCTGTGTTCAGGTAAGAGCTTTTGCTGAATAAATATATCTTCAGAACCGCAGTGTGTTGACATGCAGCAGAACGCGTAGTTGCTATTCATATGGAAGTACTACTGATATAGGACAATCACGATTATAAGCAGGTGTTTATGCCTAGCTGTGGTCTGGTTTATTGGCACAAGCTTGCCGTCTAAGGTGGAAATGCAGTAAACAAAGCACAATAGTGTTCAGTCTTGCCGAGCGGGGGATATTTCTTTCACATGCCGTTTAAGATTAGCCAAATCTAGCCTATTCCTTCGAAACAAATCTTGTGGGTCAAAAACCTTGAAAACCATTTGACTTTTAATGGTTTTTAAGCTGAAGGGTGGCGTTTTTAAGTTAAAACATTCTACTGTACTTGACAACTTACAACAATTGCTTCCCCATATTTAAAATGAAAATGAAAAAATCACATTCTTAATGAAAATGGCAAAAACAAAATTACTATGTACATACTAAATGTATATATTGTGTGTGCTTGCAGTGTTTAAGGCAGTATGTCCAGCTGGCAATTCAGGGAGGCGCAGGCAGTGCCATCACCTGCCCTGATCCGGCCTGCAAGAACCCTGGAACTCTGCTGGACTCTGAGGTAATTCTGTCTGACTCGCTCTCTCACTTCTTCTTTCTCAAACAACAGTTTCCAGTTCCACAATTCGTGCAACAAATATTTACTCTGCAAACACTTTTGTTTACACTGACAATTATACTACTTACAAACATCTATTTTAGTTACATTTAATCAATTAGACTTATGGTTTACCTTCCCAACAACAATAACAAAAATGTACTTTTAAAATAGTTTTTAAATATGTCTCTTAGAGTATGTTCACCAAGGCAGCATTTATTTGATCAGAAATATAGAGTAAAACTCTAAAATATTATAAAAAAATTGTTAAAATGTATTCTGATGAATAGTTCAATAAACATTTAAGACAGTTTTTTGGGGTTTTGTTTTGACCGTATTCATTTCTTAACTTTTAAACAGCAGAGAAATTTACCAGATGACTGTATGTTACCTCTCACATAAGAACTGATGTGCTATTCATGTGCACTTCTGTAGCTCAAATTTGACCTGTTCCAACAAGACCTGAGTATAAATTCATATCCTTCTTTGTACAGCTCGCCTCGTTTGCTCCCAGTGATCAGGTTGAGCTCTATCAGCGGCTACGATTTGAAAGAGGTACGTTCTTGTGTGTGTGTCTAATATATATATATATATATATATATATATATATATATATATATATATATATATATATATATATATGATAGTTAGGAACAAACAGTTCTAGATAAGCAATGTGAGTTATACAGGAGAATACATTTAAGATTACTAGACTATTTATGCCACTTGTATGCCACCAGTGGTTTATATAAATTTTAGTATATATTGTTTTTTTTTCTATCTCTAGTTAGTAATATAGCAATTGGAAATCAAACAAAAATGAGTTATGACAAAATATCAGATCTGTTAGACTAGGATCTGTATTGCGAAACATGGAGTTTGCACAGAGACGACAGAGTATGAAAACTGATTTGATATCAATATTCAATCAAAAAAGCAGCAGCTTCTCGGCACATTACCTTGGCACAGCTTGGTACCCTGGTAATTTAATATAAACACTTTCTTATTGTAAAAATAAACAATCATATAAAAAAATCTTTGGAGAAGATGGCTTCTTTGCTGCCTTAGAAAAAATGATATAGATGAAGGTATCTTACGCAGGATATTACTCAAAAATGATTTGATAGCTTCCTGTGGTCGCCCATACTGTCCACAAATTTTAAAAAGTTTTGATTGCAAAAATGAGCTTATGGTTGATAGTTGTATATTTTGGAGTTATAAATGGTTTCGTCCTCCGGCTCAAGTTTGAGTGTTTTGCTTCTGAGTCACAGTTTGTGTGTGCCAGGGTCCAGCTCAGCGTTTATAGAAGAAGCGTAAACAATGAGCTTATTCAGGCGGCAGAAGCTGTGGGATTTTCTTCTTCCACCGCCTCTGTCTGCATCTGCGCTGCACCCAAAATGCTAGGAATCGTCTAGACTGTCTGTGGTGTCAAAGTAAACCGTGACATTAGCATTCGCAGAAGTCTTCCTGAGACGGCAAGAATGTCCCAGATTTGTGACCGTTAACAGTAAACCTCAATAAAAAAAATTCTTAGCGAGGAAGTGAATTTCGCAAGCAAGTGAATCGGCTTCGCCACATCTCCTTTTTATGATTTTTTTTTTTTTTTCGGTCTCTTTCAGGAGTTCAGTTAGACCCCAATAAGGCTTGGTGTCCCATGCTGGACTGCCAGGCTGTGTGCAGTGTGACGCCCGGAACCGAAGGCAAACCGCTTCCCGTCCCCTGCCCGGCCTGCCATGCCGTCTTCTGCTGCGGCTGCAGAAGCCCCTGGATCGACGGTCACTCCTGCTCCCAGCACCAGCCACTGATGGCTCCGTCAGCTGACAGGTCAGTGTGACCCATTTAACACTGAACGAACAACTGTTTATCATTCGCCTCTCTGACACGGCCCTGTAAACGTGCTCTGTGTGTCGTCTCTGCAGTGCACTGAGCAGCGCCGATACTGATGCAGCCATTAAACAGTGTCCGATGTGTGGCGTCTATATAGAGCGCAATCAAGGCTGCGCACAGATGCTCTGCAAGAGCTGCAAACACACTTTCTGCTGGTACTGCCTGCAGAACCTGGATGTAAGTGATACTTAATGTTCTGCCACCAACATCACAGATGTTGGACATTATGACACTAGAAATACTATGGGATTACAAAGTTATCATGGTTTTTAATATGAATTATGAACGCAGTACCGCATTAATGTACGTTTGTTTTGGACGTAGTACCATAATTAAACCGTGATAGTAAAAGTACAAACTAATACAAATTGCACATGTACTATAGACACTTGATATTTGGATGTTAATAATAATAATAAGTTACTGTTATTACAATAATTTAAAATGAAAATTAAAAGTGTCTTATATGAATAATAATAATATAAATAGATAAATATTTCATTAAATATTTTATTTTAATACAATTTTAATATAAAAATAGTATTATAACAACCACTTTTTCTATTATTAATATTTAAATATATAAACTTGATACTACCTTTAATAATTGTAAAAATGTTACTAATAACAGCAATCATTTTACATTATTTAGAAAACACATTATTATAATTGAAAATGAACATTAATAATCTATTTATAAGTATCTACTGATAATATTGTATGTAATTTTATTACATATGTTATACACTTAAGAATAATATAAGACATTAATTTTAATTATTATTATTATTATTATTATTATTACTACATCATTTTAAAAAGTATATTATTATAATTAGAAATTACAATTAGTAAAATATTTGAGTGTATACTGATGATATGAATAATTATATATGAACATTTAAATATTTAATTATATTTTAAGAATAATAGAAAAAATTAATTGTAATATTAATATTTTAATATAATTGTTCATATTTTTTATCGGCAATGATACTAATAGAAATGAATATGAATATTTAATTCATATGAATTTCATTACATTTCAATAATAATAATAACAAAAAAATTACATTTTAGTACAATATTAATTTTTGATTTTAATCATTTTTTCAACTTACAAGAAAGCCTTTTGTATAAATGTCTGCTAAACGGGTACATATAAATGTCCCTATGGTTACAGGGCGATATATTTCTGAGACATTACGATAAAGGACCGTGCCGAAACAAGCTGGGGCACTCCAGAGCTTCCGTCATGTGGAACAGGACACAGGTTAGCTGCAATGCCATTTCTTTCAATTTCCTAATAACCCCTAATGTCTAGTTTTAGAAATCACTATTATATTATTACCATTACAAATCATGAAGTTGGGTGAAAGCTAGTATCATGCAGTGAGATGGCGGTTGAGTTTGTGTGTTTTGTGTTCAGGTGGTTGGTATACTGGTGGGCGTCAGCATCATCGTGCTAGTCACGTCCCCGCTGCTGCTGCTGGCCTCTCCCTGCATCCTGTGCTGCGTGTGCAAACCCTGTCAGGCCAAGAACACCAAGAAAAAGAAGAAGAAAGACAAGAAGCCATCAGATTCCACAGCGTAGGAGAACTCCTAAGAATCAACAGGCGTAGCATCCTCCACGTGCCAATCCTCAGTCTCGCTAGCCAGGTGCACAAGTGCCTCATTCTCAGTGCCTGGTGAAGTTAGCGGATTTATTTTGCCTTCCGGTGCATTATGGGAAAAAGAAGCATGTTGTTTACTGAGTAAACAACATCTGTAATGGAATGGCCCTTTCTCCACTAAGCTGTATATATATAAAAAAAAAAATATATATATATATATATATATACACACACACACACACACACACATGAACTGTAGCAATGAGTTCAACTCTTTATTTCCATGTAGCCTTCCGGACCAAAGGCCCTGCTGTTTATTTCCGTGTACTATAATATGTAAATACTGTATTTATGAGTCTGGGTACTGTCCTGTGTTCTTTTTACATTTGTTGATTTTTCTGCATCAGATATTTTATAACTTCATTACAATAAACTAAACACCTGAGCAGTGAAAGTGACTAGTTTCTTGGTGTTTTTATGCTAAAGTGATTATAAAACATACCTTTGTAACATTAACATAAACAAGTTGGAGACAGACTATGGAGACATTATTGGGTAAAAAGCGATAGAGAGACACCGTGTGGTCACATGCTGAACTGCAGACATTTGTTTCTACGAAACAAGAATTATGTAAAGTATGAAGTAACCTATGATAAGTATGCGAGTTACTACCCTCGATATAAAATAAAAATCCACGGAGTTCAGCTAAATATTTGTTTTTTTTTTGTTGTTGTTTTTTAAAAAATAAAATAAAAAGGTACAGCCTACCAAGTTAACACCGTAGTTTAGTTAATCGTTCAGACAGTCTAATCACAAAACTTTAATTAAGGCACTTCTACTGATGAAGTCATATGCAAAAATAGTTTTTAAAGTTGCCTATCTCTTTTAATGCAAAGAACACACATACATACATATATATATATATATATATATATATATATATATATATACATACATATATACACACACACATATATACACACACACATATACATATATAAATACTAGCATTATATCTAGCAAATATCAGCATTTTTTCTATATGCTGATTCTTTAGAGCAGAATGTCCCTCCGGCTGCAGAGATGCTATGACTTTCAAACCTCAGAGAAGATTCAGTGTGTCAGTGAGTAATTATGACTGTGAGAGCATCTTCTTGACGACTCACTCGACTGTGAAGAAGACCAAATGAAAAGGCCAAACTCATTCAAACAGACGCTTGAGATGCACAACACAGCTGGCCAGCATCAAACATGATTACAGTCATTAGAGGGGGGTGGGACAGGAATAAATACTGTGTTTGAGAGGTTTTTAGGGTGAAAATTTATTGAAAACATGCCCATATCATTTCATCCTTAACACCAACAACAAAAAAAGACAAAGAAGTCTATTTTAGATTTAATTAAATGACCATGTTATAGTAATGTTATTACTTTTCATGCATCCAGAGTTTTGGCTGTATTTTTATTTTATTTTATTTTCAATGTTGTTTAAAATAAATACTGTTTGTAAAGTATCTGGGGTGAAAATTTCTTGAAAACATGTCCATGTCATTTCATCCTTAAAAATTCATAAAGATGGGCTAATGAGGTCAATTTTAGAATAAATGACTGTTTTAACTATTTAAATATTTAAATAGTCTTTTTTCATTGGTGATTCTCTTTATATTTGCTATTTTCTCCATTTAAATAATCATAAATTTAATATAATACAAGCAAATGTATACACACCTCTGCAAGCATGACTTAAAATACCTCTCCTATGATGTGAGGTCAAGGTTTTCTTTTATCGTCATGACGTTGTGACATTTTACATATTTGTTTGTATTATTTGTGATTTTTCTGGTCTTCCTTGTCTACCTCTCAGTCTTACGTAGATTATATATACAAAGTTAGCACATGATGAACTTTTTTTCCCTTGATAACACTCTGGAAATGACACTATATGTTTTTGCCAAAAATAATTAGGCTACTTTAGATGTGTTAAATGTGTCTACTGTGTGTAAGTTAACGACATTTGAAACCATTAATGTATTTTATTGTATATTTAATTCATGTAATTTTTGCACCACTCTAACTTATTGCTAAACTCCGCCTTTACTTAAACGCGTAAAACATTTTTTTTAAATATTGGAATGTAGAAATAACACTGTATTATATAATAATTACATAATTCGCATGTATAATACCTGGGAAAGCATTCATCTATTTATTCTTCCAAATTTATGGGCATAAAGGTACTTTTAAGGCTATGTTAAATAACGCTTGTAACATCTGCCAGACGCAACCTTTCCGTGACATCACATCATACTGGAGTCCATTCGCCAACCAGCAGCCTGGATTGGCCAATGGCCAGATAGCGTGAGCTCTGCTCACCGAACACGCGCACCTGATTGGTTCGCTCTGGACAGTGGAGGCGGGACGCTGCTGTCTACAAACTGCAAGAGGATCCGCGCCCTCATTATCATAAATTATTCAGCATCACCTAGAAGCATCGCGCCGGCCCGAGCGGACGCGTGCGCTGGATATTATACTTACGTTTTATTTATGATTATTTATTTAAGAGGATTTTTACTGAATTCTTGTCGTAAATTATTTTGGAAAAAAGGATCGTATTTTCTCCTCACAGTTTTGTATGGAAAAATAACTTAAGTCTGTTTTCTGATCACCTGTGCCTGTCATTTGAGACTGTTATTGACGTCTTTGAACGACATTAAAGCCGTCTTTTATTTTCCTCTTTTTGTTTCGATATTTAAGTTAATTTTCGACATGTGGACCTTCCTCGGAATTGCGAGTTTTACATATATTTATAAGAAATGCGACGCCCTGGTGAGTTACGTGCCCACGGAGCTGCTGGTGGCCGCGGTGCTGTGCGTGTCCGTGGGTCTGATGATCACGTGCCTCGGCTTCCGCGGGCAGACGCTCAAAGCGCCTCAGTTTCTCCAGACGCCTCTCAAACTCTTGACTACTTTTCCTCCGACCAAAAAACTCTTCAAGGCCGGCACAGACAGCTGTGGTCGCACTTCTAAGAAGGTGAGATAGAGTTTTATCATACTGCATACACGTTTTTGTGAATTAATTTCCACGTGTCCTATTTAAAGCTAATATTTAACCGCTAATAACGAGCCAAAGTTATGTTATTACAAAAAAAAAAAAAAAAATCGAATCAATTGAACTGTGCTTTTTCTGTCTCTCTCTGATTCGTCTGTCTATTGGGTTGGATTAAAGAAAAACATATTACTATATTTTTATTACAATTTTGTTTATTTATTGCCTTTATTTTAAATCGTAAGCCTTTAGTGCATGACATTTTATTAGTTTTCTTACGGTTTAAAGTAAATCACCAACAAATAAATTTTATTATTCATTATTATTATTATTATTATTATTATATATTTTATTGTTATTATTATTATACATTATATATTTTATTATTATTATTTAATTAATATTATAGCTACTTAATACAAAAAAAATATATAATACTCACTTTTCTGTCTTTACTCTTTCCGACTAGAGAGATGTTAAGCGAAAGAGGGCCACAGACGGTCAGTCCGGTCAGGTAGAGGATCCAGAGGTCATCATAGTGGGTGCTGGTGTGCTGGGGTCAGCCATGGCTGCCGTTCTGGCCCGGGACGGCCGGAGGGTCACGGTGGTGGAGAGGGACATGAAAGAACCGGATCGGATAGTGGGAGAACTCCTGCAGCCGGGTGGATATCGAGCACTCAGGGATCTCGGCCTGGAGGGTACACATATCCCCATTTATAGTCATCCATCGAATGCATATGTAGATTAAGCAGGTTTTTATCGCATAGATACGTGATATCTAAATTACACTCGTAAGACTTACATTCAGAAACTTGGAGTTTTTACATTTATGATCGTCTTCTCTCAGATGCTGTTGAAGGTTTGGATGCCCATGTGGTCAACGGTTATGTAATTCATGACCTGGAAAGCCGAACGGAGGTGGAGATCCCGTATCCTCAGCAGGAGAACAGCATTCAGGGTGGACGGGCTTTCCATCATGGACGCTTCATCATGGGACTGCGTCGAGCTGCTCTTGCTGAGCCCAAGTAAATAACTCAATTCCTATATGAATATGATGACACAGATGCTTATCATTATTTATGTGGTTCAGAAAAATTATGATTTTAATTTAAAAATGTTTGCAAAAATTTACAAAGCCCTACTAGAGAAAATGTTTCACTGTAGACCTTATATGTGACCCTGAAGGACAAAACCAGGGTATATTTGTAGCAATAGCCAACAGTATATTAGTATGTGTCAAAATTATAAACAATTTTTTTATGCCAAAAATGATTAGGAATGAAGATCATGGTGCATGAATATATTTTGTAATTTTCTTTTACCTTAATATATATCAAAACACAATTTTTAATTATAATATGCATTACTAAGAACTTTATTTGGACACATTTTAAGATTTTTTCTCAGTATTTAGATTTTTCTTGGTCATTTATGAAGGATGGGGAGACTGATGGGTCTAATATCATGTCATGTTTTTGCAGTGTGAAGTTTGTGGAGGGAACGGTGACCAGCCTGGAGGAAGAAGATGGTTGTGTGACAGGAATTCAGTACAGAGAGAAGGACTCTGGGATAATCAAGGTAGTAACTAATACTTTGAAGTAAACTAAAAGTTTGTTTATGGGTGTAAATGGATGCTATTTGTTTTTAAGATTTGCTCTGGCATTTCCATGCTGCAATTATTGTCTTTCCCGCTTTTTTTTTAGGAGGTTCATGCTCCTCTGACTGTAGTCGCTGACGGATGTTTCTCCAAGTTCCGTAAGAATCTGACTTCAGAGAAAGCTAAAGTGTCTTCTCATTTTGTTGGATGCATAATGAAGGTAAATATTAGGGCGAAAACTGCACATCTCTGTTAAAAAGTCCCATGTACACTCTTAAAAAAGTACTTAAAATGTTCTTCACAGTGGTCCATAGAAGAGCCATTGTTGGTTCCACAAAGAGTCAAAGATTCTTTAAAGAACCATCCATTTCTTACCTTTTTAATCATATAAAGAACCTTCTTTCACCACAAAGAACCTTTTGTGAAACAGAAAGATTATTCACATGTTAAATGTTCTTTATGGAACCATTTATACAAAAAAGGTTCTTCTATGGCGTGATGAAACACCTTTATTCTAAAGAGTGTAACAAAGTGATTGTGTTATGACGTTGCCTTCAAGGACTCTCCTCAGTTCAGGCCCAACCATGCAGAGCTGGTTCTAGCTAATCCCAGTCCAGTGTTGATCTACCAGATCTCTTCCAATGAAACCCGGGTTCTGGTGGACATCAGAGGAGAGATGCCTCGAGACCTAATGCAGTACATGACCGAAAAAATCTACCCACAATTACCAGGTAACAGATTTAGGCTAAATTTGCAATTCAAAAAGGTTCAATAGATTTTTGAAATACTTCTTATTTCAGCTGCAGTTATTTACAGAGCACAATAATGCAGTTTAAGCATTCAGACAATGCAGTGCTTACAAATATGTTCAATTTGCATAAACAGAGCACTTAAAGGAGCCATTCATGTTGGCACTGCAGAACGATCGCTTGAGAACGATGCCCGCCAGCTTTCTGCCACCCGCACCGGTCAATAAACAAGGTAAGCTGTGTTCATTATTTTCTTCATTCAAACATTTGACTGGTAGTGTATCATGGTTTCCACAAAATATTTAGCAGCACAACGGTTTTCAGTAAATGTTTCTTGATTGGCAATTCAACATCTTAAAATGTTCCCTGAGTGGCACTAAAACACAGGTGCACCCTGGAACGTTTTTAAGTATAGTTACTTATTGCTGTTTTGGTAAGCTCTACACCAAATCCAATCCTGAACCTACCTACAAATCCAAAATTGATATGAAAAGGCATCTGTTGATGTAAACGTTACATTTCAATTTCTTTTAATGCAGATTTAAACCGTACTAATCAAGTCTGTAAATTTGTATGAAAAGGAATGAAAGGTGTAGATTTGTACTGCCTCTAGTGTTCATTTCTTTCAGAAACTGCAGTGATATGTACTTATTGGTACATATTTCGTGTCTCACTAAAAAGTGCACCGAGGTACATTTATGCCATGAGACCAGATAGAAATAAATGCAGTCTTGGTTAGCATAAGAGACTCAATCAGAAAAATGAGCATGACAAATGTTGGAATAATGATGTTTTAAAGCATCAGAACTCTAAAATGTAGATGTTGCATAAAAGTGAAACAGTTAAAAGAGTGAAATGGTGCAATGTATTGCGAGTGCTGACCCACCTGTCCTCCTTTAGGGGTTCTGCTGTTAGGCGATGCGTATAACATGCGTCATCCTCTGACCGGCGGCGGCATGAGTGTGGTGCTGAATGACGTCCACATCTGGAGAGACCTGCTCAAGAACATTCCCGATCTCTATGACAATACAGCTGTGCTCCAGGTAACAAATACAGTTACAATAATCCGAGAGTGTAAAATAAGGTAGCTTTTTAGTGCCAGTAATAGCTGTTCTTCACCGCATACTAAATCAGCTTTTTTGCAAAAGATACTAAGTTGCCTACATAATATATGCAACATATTTTTATTGCTAAAATAACTTATTTTACCCAGTATAAGTGTTTTATACAAGCATTTATGCTTATTAGACAAAAGGTCATAAATGTATACTTGCAAAAGAGGATTTTGCAGCAATTTTTTGCCATGCGTTAATAATCTGAAGAACATTTTTACACTATAAAAATCTTTTTGAAATATCTGAACATAAAAGAACCTTTTGTGCAGTTGAGCGTAGCAGATCAGCCCATTAAGGGAAATGTATATAAAAGATTACAATTAACTATGAATTTGTTCGTTCAGCGAACTTTCATTGTGAATTCATATAAACACTAAGAAAATATATTTTCGTGGCCACAGAAAATATCTTCTCAGATAGATAGATAGGATCTAAATCACAAAGGGACAATAATTTGCAAGGCAGAACCAGAAACTGTGTGCAAAAACGTTTTATTAACTAAACGCTAACTCACATAATTGTACACACAAGCATAAATACACACATACATGGGCAAAGTGCAAAGGCTTGACCGTAAACCATCAAGAAAAGCAGAGAATAAAGATATGGAAAGTCAGCTAACCACCTGTAAACCATCAGCACTGTTAATAACGGGGTCTATAACTCGTAGGTGATGAACTCCAAAGATGTCCCGACTCATGATTACTGAGAGTTTCTTCTGAGGTAGAAGGTGGACGGTATTAGAGGTCGAGAAGTAGCGAGACGTGGAAGAGACCAAAAAAAAAGTAGAAGATTGTGGCGAGTCACAGAAGTGGGGCCTTTTGAAGTGTGTGAAGGTCACACCTCTTGTGGGTGTAAGAGCCAGCGATCTTTTGGAGGGAGAGTTTTAATGCTCTTTGTCTTTAAGCATGCTAATTTGCATATGCACTGGGTTGGAGATTAATAGACAACTAGTAAAAATTCATAGAACTCTAATATTTAGCTAATATATAAACATCTAATATACACTCTCAGTTAGATCACTTCAAAACAAATCATTCAAGACAAAACACGGCAAAATCGAGGTGATATTAACTAGCGATCATAAACATGCATAAAACAATACAATACCAAAGAGACTTACACAAGAACAAGAACCAGAGGCCTTTTCTGGTTTTTAAAAATGCCTTTCGGGGTGCACTTTCATTAGCCTCTTGGTTGGGTAAAGGGGCATTAGAGATTATTTAATATAACAAATAGTTTGTGTCTGATTGGTCTAAATGCTACATGAGGTTCCACGGATGCTTCATGCCAATAAAGAAGCTTTGAGCATGTGAGCAAACAGAAGACAGCAAGGCACCTCAAGTGCACAAATCTGTTTGAGAACAGATTGCATTGGATGAATGTTTAAATGCCACTGTGATCATCACAGCGGATCTGAGGAATGAAAAAATGTGCAACTTTTTTTGTCAGGCAAAGAAGAAATTCCACTGGGAGCGTAAATCATCTCACTCGTTTGTGGTGAACATCTTGGCTCAAGCTCTGTACGAGCTGTTCGCTGCGACCGACAGTACGTGACAAAACACATTCTTGAATTATTTCGCTTTCACGCTTTTAAAAAACGATGAAGTTCACAACTGAAGTAGCTTGTATTTAAAACATCTGTTTATTTTCAGATTCACTGCATCAGTTGAGGAAAGCCTGTTTCCATTATTTCAAGCTTGGCGGAGAATGCATCAGCGGGCCGATTGGCCTTCTGTCGGTGTAAGTATTAACACTTTCACTGGTTCTTGCAGAGATCTCGGATCTTTTTACACCACTCATTTGTTTTCGTTTCCTCAGGTTGTCGCCGAAACCCTTTACTCTGATTGGTCACTTTTTCGCCGTGGCGTTATACGCCATATACTTCAGCTTCAGGTCTGAATCCTGGCTCACAATACCACGAGCGCTGGTGAACAGCGCGGCCATCCTGTACAGAGCCTGTGCCGTCATGTTTCCTCTCGTTTACTCTGAGCTACAGTACCTGATTTACTAGGAAGGAACTTTTTTTTTTCGAACCGAAAGACAAATTGATTTGTTTCCAGTCGGTGAACGTGACACATCTGTCAGTGTTGCCTACATCTAAGTGCCTCATTTTTTTTTGGTAAAAAGGGATTCACGTCAGACATGTTGCACAAGGAACACATCTCTGATGAGGAAATGCGTACGGTGTCTGACATTAATAGGCAAAGACCCTGCCTTATATTTTCATGCACTAAGTGTAAGCTAATTTGCCTTACCCTACAATTAAATGAGGGAAAATTCTGTGCTTTATTTTAAGTTAATATGAAATAGCATGTAAAAACCATTTCTTATGCAATCTGTTTAAGAGGAATATGCATTAAGTGGGTAAATCTGGTTCATTTTAAGTTTTCAGTCAGAAATGCATGTTTTTAATGCATTTCTGAGTGCGAAAGAAGTTAATCAATTCATAATGGTTAAACCACTAGGCTGCTGGAATTTGTAAAATTGTGTAAATGTTTTAAATGTTTTCAAGAAACAAGAAAAATCAATGAGAGTGCATTGCATTTTGCATACTTGTTTGTAGCTGAAGTAATTGTTTTCTTCACATGCATTGCTTTATTGTGGTTTCAAAGTTGTGCCCATTTTTAAATAGGGCCCTCTATTATTGCCTTTCTCTGCTGTTTAAAAACAGTTTCAAGACCACATTTAGTAACAGTCAAAAATGATATGTGCAATAAATATGCCATTAGGTATCCACATAGGTGGATATTTACTGAAAGAAGACAAGAGTTTTATTGTGAGGTTTTATTTTATTAGTTTCTGAGGTTTACTAATTCAGCCATGAGCTTGTAGTTTATAGCATTTTTGGCTCTGTATAGCCGATCTATGAACTGCTCTTTCAAATAATGTGTCTTCTTTGTATGCTGATATTTCAAGTCAAATACAGTTTGACAGACTGGAATGACCCAGTGACATCTGAGAACTTGTTTTACATGGCCTTGTATTTTAATATATATCATATTATATAGCTGGACAGATGTTTGTGGGATAAATACCTACAGTGTGGAAAATACATTGCCCACCAGGTGGCGCACCAGCAAGATGAAAACAGCGTCACACTGACAAACAAAATAAAAAGATTAAAAAACAAACAAACAAACAAGACTCTACATCTGCGTCAGTGCTACGGTTCTTAAAATATCTTGTCAATGAGTGAAACAGAGCCTCAAGTCATAACAGCCTCAAAACCACAAGCGTTTTTTGACACCTGTCAGTCAACCATCACGACGGCGACTAAACAGATGACATCGGCGTCTTTTGATGTGAATTCAAAATACATATAATTTTTGTCTAGAACATGGTTTCCTCCCTTGCCAATACCATATCTCTGTAACTTTTTTATCAGAACAGATAATTAAAATAAACCTAAAACTATTTTTAAGGCCCCGTCAAGACACTCGGTTTTCCCGCGTTATTGGGCTACTTCAAACAGTTTTAACACCATTATTGATCACGTCCTCCGGTTTAAGCGCCAATAACGTGATGAAAAACCACCTTGCTTAACTCTCAATGAATATGCCGTTTAACACAGAGACAAAGACATTACAGTTTAGTTGACCTACACCTCCTGAACCAAATTATGGAGATTTATGCAGGCACGTACCATTCATTTTCCCCTTACATAAAAGCGTTACCATAGTAAGGTTGTTTATAAGCCTGCATGTCAATGAACGACCACAATGCTAAAACATGGCATTTGCATTTTATGACCTAGGTGTGGACACAAAGAATTAACTTATTGAGTGGTGAAAAGTGCAGAACAAAGAAATAAACACCACAAGACACCTGATTCTGTCCCAGGTTACAACAATTTATTAGTATTCATTGTTCTTTATACATCACTGTAACATTATATTCCGGTGAAGTAGATGAAGGATTTGTTGCACTTCTCGTCTGCGACTCTGAAAGGACGTTTGGCTTCCTCTCGCTGTGTGCACAGTCAATCTAGACACCGAAAAAACCCAAAAGACCAGACAGAAAAAAAAACGCTGGGACAGGACACGTGAGAAGAAGAGACTTTCCCTGCTGGAGTCCGTCACGTTCGACCCTGTGCTCGACCGCTGAGACTTTTCCTCTCCACAGTAGCAGCAAGCTCTTTATAAACGATTCGTTTACCCTATGATCTAAAAGACAAATAAACAAAAATATATACTGTACTGCTACTGCTAATGAGGCCTGAAGAACCTGGCTTGAAACTAGATTAATAAAGTGCGAGAAGCAACTCACCAATCCACACACTGTATATTCATTTATATATTTATATATATAGGAACAAATCTACTATTTTAACATTAATTTACAGGGTAATATACAATATATTAGTAACAGCTGAGATATCAGCACAAAAAAAGATCACTGTCACACTTAACAGCAATATATATATCATTATATATATATATTTGTAAGTTATATATATATGTGAATTTATATATATAATCATATACATAAATATAGTATTGTCATATTCATGAAAAACAATTAAACCACGTCTCAGGCTTTTCAAATGATACCCAGAAAAGCAATTAATCGGTCAAGACGTAAAAGGTCTCTCGGAAAGAGAAACGGGGAAAACAAAAGTGCCCCGTCTGGATTATTTGAGGTCACAGGACAGGAATTTGCATATTCCACAAATCTATTGCGACACATTTCTGCCTACGAACAGTAAAAGTCGACCCTTTCCGAAGAGAAGGGGCCGATGTTAGCCACACTCACACGTAAAACCCACTGAACAGAACATTACGACTATGGGGTTTCCGATTATGTGCTTCGACATGGTGTGTGCTATGATAGTGAACGACAGAAAGACTACGAATTTCACGACACTTGAATATTTCGCCTCGAAAGAAACTACGGATGCGTCGTCGTCGTCGTCGTCGTCTTCTCCCGGACGCCACCGCCATCCGTCGACGTCCCAAAACTGCATATTCTTCCTCTGAGAGCAAGGGAATGTGTTTTCAGTTGTTTGTTTTTCTTTTTCCGTAGTTTTTTTTGTTTTTTTTTAAAATCCCCATCGATCCAGTAGTGACATCCTATCGGCTAACATCATCTCTTGAACAAACTCCTGGCGCTTTGGCTCAGGTAAATTGGACTATGGCAGTTTTCGGGCAGCCCAAACCCTATGCGGCCGCCACCATCATCACCATCATCATCATCATCATCATCTCCACTCGATGTTAAAAGTGCTCAGGGGGTCCTGTTGGTTATTGACGCTGCACACGGCTTGAACAAAACACACACATACTAAACAGCACAAAGAAGAGCTCTGTATTAAATGCAGGAGTAACATACGACAAGCGCGGTAACAGTAGCGTCCGTTACGGGCTTCCTGGGAGCCGCGGTGATGTGCAGTAAGGTTTGGGATCTGCCTCGTGTCCAATTCCCCTCTCCAACTAACGACAAAAAAAGGTACCTCCGTGTGAGCTGCTACTCAAACGACCAGATCTCAATATCCTGCACGAAGAAATCTTCCTTCATGGAGAGCATGGGATTCCCGAAGGTTTTGCACGAATGACTCCTGCCGTGATAAAGATCCCCGTCCAGCCAAAGCCCGAACTCGCCACTGAAAGAGAAGGAAAAAAGTCACAAATTAAAAACTCTGGTTTTTGTAAGACACAAAGGGAATGCTTTTTAGCGTAAAGCTATGTAAACATGCTCAAGTGCTATGCAAAACACTACAGTAGCACCTTGATTTGATGTCTTTCAATTAATAATGCAACATTTCACATTTTAAACATTTTCATTAAGATGTTAAGATGAAATTGATTTTATATTTTAGAGTATTTTAGAATTTATAAAGATACAATTATAATTTTTAACATTTATCGTGGATGCGATTAATCATTTGACAGCACTAAAATATATGCATGTAAATACGTTTAAACATTTTTAAAAATATAAACTGTATGCGTGTGTATTTATATAGTTCTTTTGGACGTGATTAATTGCAATCAATCGGGTGACAACACTAAAATCTATAAAAAAAAAAAAAAGTAGTTTCAACAAAAAATATAAATCTGCACAACTGCTTGAGCAGAAAATCAGTATATATGTGTGTGTATAAATAAAATAATAATTTTTTTTTTTTTTTTTTTTACAACATTACTGTTCAAATGTTGACCAAATGCAGTCCAGGTAAACATAAGAAACAACGCATTTAAAAAAAATTGTACCAGCCAACTTTTGAACGGTGGTATGAGAATGCAAAGTCTCGTGTACCTAGTACAGTCATGGAACAGCTTTCATAAAGAAACTTGCTGATCGAGTTTGTTAAACCGTCAGCATTTTCATAGCTAGCTACCTGAAAAATACCACATTCAGTATAAACAACACAGACATCAGCACTGAGATAAGAGAAATAAGGGGCAAGACAGTCTGCTTCTCGTGTCTGTGTTGTTTATACCGAATGTTATTTTTCAGGCAGCTAACTATAAAAATGCTACATTAAAAAAAGAAAAGTTTTAGTTGTGGATCAAGACAATGAGCTTGTGATGTGCTTGCCAAACGTTCACTTTGGCATACACGTTTGTATCTGACACAAAAATCTCTCATGAAAATCAGCATTCAAAATATTCACATTAATTACCAAGGCCAAGAGTTACTGACCTCCCTCCACCAAAGGCTAAAGAGTCCATGTCTCCCTTAATGAAGAACAGATTATCTCCAGTCCATTTGTACGCCTGCCAGTGAGAATGAACAAGCAAACGAGAAAAGTCGAGAAAACCTGTAATGAACTTTGCACGTGAAAGTCGTGAAAATGCCAAATGAAAGACGTGATCAGAATTCACTTTTGACAGCCCGTTGGCTGCACTGAACGATCCACTGAAAAACTGAACACAAACCTCAAACTCTGGATAGAAACTGAACAGGAAAGTCTCTCCTGTGCCGTAGAAACCCTCACTGACTTTGAAGGGTTCTGACGCCAAAGCCCCGAATACCTACGAAAGCAAAGAGACCAGATATGACGAGGAACCCTAACTTTACTCTGTTTCTGGTCACGTGAAATATGAGAACGCTTGGCTTTTTGCCAAAGGTCTGAAACCATGGTCTTGTGAGAGATAAAGAGAAGAGCGTGACCTGTCCGTCGCTGTCTTTGATGACCATCAGCATGGGTGAGTCCTGGTCCTGCATGGCCCGGTACAGCGTCTTAATGCTCATGCCGTGTTTAGACGTGCTGAAGGCCAGATTCCAGGGGTAACCGATAGTTCTGGGTGGAAGATGTTTCGCCAGCTGAGTGAAAAACAGGAAATCAATTACATTCTGTGACTAGGTGTTGTAGTGAAAAAGCAGTGGAGACTGACACAGAAGATAAGAAATTCTTGAAATAAGTCATTACAAAAAGTATTCTTGTAGCTTCATTATAGCTGAGCCACTGACGTCACATGAGTTTTTTAATAATGTCCTTACTACCTTTTTGGGTCTTGAACGCGGTAGCTCTCTTGCTGTCTATGCAGGGTCAGAAAGCTCTCAGATTGCATGAAAAATGTCTAAATGTGTGTTCTGAAGACGAACGGCGGTCTTATGGGTTTGGAGCAACATGAGGGAGAGTAATTCAGCTAAAATAAGGTCTAAATACTGCATGAAAAATTAAACGAAAATGAGGAACGTTAACTTGGTAACTAAGTAAGTTTAGGAAAAAGCACTAACACTGAATTTAAAATGAAAAGAATAAGTTAAATAGTAATATATATATAAATATATTTTTTAAATCGGATCTACGCAGAAGTAAAATAAAGTATCAGTGTAAAATTACATTTATGTATCTAGTTTAAAAATCTAGGTGTTACCACCTCGTTGAGAAGAAATCTGTAGTATTTTGCAGCAAAGCTATTTTATTGATTTTTTTGTGCTCTTAAATGTTTTGAGTGCTTTCTGATGTAATCTTTAAATAACAATAAAGTAATAAATAAATAATGTAATAAAAAAGAGAAATGCCTACACGAATAAAAAAGCCATTTGCAGGATCAGAGCCATAGAAAGGGTGAAACATCAAGAGCCCAATTACACTAGCACTGACCTTTCACACCAGTAGACACAGAGAGAAGATTAACACTATATATATATATATATATATATATATATATATATATATATATATACACACACACACACACACACAGTGGGCAGCACAGTGCTGTGGGTTTCCTGTGCAGCGGTCTCTGTGTCCTCCGGCAGGTCCAGGCTTTCCCAGCGCCTGGAGAGCATTGAATTACTCTGCGTAATGACACAAGTTTATTTGATTTACCAACAAAATGGGCCTGCGTCTAAATAAAGGGTTCTGCGAGAGGCAACCTCAGGTGATCCATTCACAGAGCGCTGATGCGTTTGAAAGGCGGGCACCCGCAGGGCGCAATGACTTAAACCTCATAACCACTCAAAACCTCTGAAGCTTCACTACAAAACAGTGAGATCAGATCAAAAGATCAGGACGTCATGTACAAATATTACGACGACGTCTCGGACAAGTGCAGGATTTATTAAACGACACATGAATGCAGTGTTGAAACCTTCCCAGATGAAAGCAGAACAAAATAATTGCTGCAGTGGCAATAAAAAAACATTAAAATTTCAGTGTTTTTTTTGGGATTGGATATTACAATGTTCATTAATTCTGAACTAGCTTTCATTTTGATGTTTTCTATAAAAATATTATATATTTGAAAATATAGTAATTTTTTTTTACTGTACTTGGTAATTGATTATTTGTAAGAAATATTTTTATATAGCTTCAAATCACTTTGTTTAGTAATTTTAGTGCTTCAACTTTATTATTTTAATTAGTTTGCCAGTTAAGATAACATTTACATTTTTTTAAGGAACAAATAATGTTTCTGAATCCACTGAACAATGTCTTGTTGAATTATTATAATTTTTTTGTGAATAAGAATCAAGCCCAAAACTAAAAAACAAAAAAATAAAATCTCAAATTTTTTTTACAACAGGGGTGATGCAACAAAGCTACAACTTTGTAACTCATCTACCCCTAAATTTTTCTAATATTGAAAAGAGTAACCAGAAACAAATCAAATTCATGGAAGAAAAAATAAATAAAAAATTTTGAATGACATGAGGGTCAAAAAAAGCCACCGTCACTTTTCAAATCATTCCTATGCCCTTGGCCATAACATGACGAGCGTGAATAAATCCGTCTGTTAACATGTCTGAGATCGTCCTCCGGCCGAGAATCAATAGCCGGTGAACAGTGAGGAGGACCACCTATATTTGGACCAGCAGATCGATGAAACACTGTAAAGCCCAGAGCAGTGGGCAGATTTATTTCACTGCCGCGCCACTGAGCTCTTACCTTCTCTATCTGCTCAGCCTCTAGAAGGTCACTGGGTTCGTTCAGGTTGGGCTTGAAAGTCTCCGGCTCCAGGCTGGCGGTGATGGACGAGCCATGTTTGGAGTTCACGTCCTCCTTCGTGGTGATCTAAAGACAGAAGAAGCCATTAGCAATTTATGTAGTGACATTCAGATTCATGCCACAAAATCCTGAGACTAAAACAAAGCATGGCTGTAGATCTTCCTTGAAATTTACCCGTGAACTCTCGAGGCGTGGATTTGGTATTCAAAACATTTGCGAAAGTGAGGTTGCATAGATTTAACATGTAAACTCAACAAACAAGAGTTGACTCGGCTCTAGTGGAATTAACCTATGGGAACAAACTAAGACGACAATCTAATCTCACAGGAAATGTGGGATACTGTATTCGTAAAAAGACTGCATTATTACCCAAAATCAGTGGTTCTCAACCAGCGGAAATTGTGAGTTCTCCTACTGACCCTATCATGTTAATAATTAAGCTTGTTCTGACAATGCAGTTAATGGTAACATTAACAAACTTTATGAGATAACGGACTCCTGTAGCTCTAACAATATGCATTGTGCAAGCAACACAATATCATGGGTTCGATTCCTGGAGAATTCATCAATGCATCTGTCTCAAAATTGAATGTAAGCATTTGTTTGCTGCGTTGGATTGCTGCTTCTGGTTTCTGAAGGATTACTAGTTGAGAAGCACTTCTCTAAAGCCTAAAGTCACATCAGTGGTGACTGGTGGTGTTATTTTACAATGTAGTGCTACAGACAGTTAACATTCCCTCTCGTGGCCTGAACACACTCAGGTTACACCGGCCGTGCTTCAATTACATCAATTGTTTACAACAAATAACTGGGCAGCAGTCAGTGCAGGTCTCGACCCAAACACCCGCCTGAACCTCAGAACGTTCTGGACATCTAAACACAACCCACTTTCTCTAGCACAGCTTCTAGAAAATTCCTCATTTCAGTCGGTACTCCACAACTCAAAAGTTTAGAGTTTGCGAGACTTTAAAATGCTTTTAGAAGAAGCCTCTTACGATCACCAAGGAAGCATTTATTTGATCAAAAATGGTAATATTGTGCTTAATATTTTTGTAAGCTAAGGCTTGTAAAATAGGGCATGTTTTTGGAAACTAGGGCTGTGTGATTATGAAAAAAATCATAAATAAATTATTCCCTTGATATTGCCATTTGAGATTATTAATTATCAGTTTCTAATGAATGTTTATACCACTGTTTAAATCAACTGTAAGTCATAATTTTACATGAACATAAAAAAAACACACACACACAAAGAAAAACTCTATAGTATTTAGCCTCAAATGTCAATTATACATGGGACCAGTTGAATTGAAAAAAAGCAAACTTCAAATGGTATTATAATGTTATACTACAACTAAAATGAAAGATTTTACGTTTTTAAGATCACATGTACAAAAAAAAAACTTGAGCAATTAATTGCTTTAAGCAATTACATAATTGTAACTTCTTTAACATTAGAATTTTACTATTTCAATTCAATTCTGATCAACTGAATGCATCCTTAATGAACAAAATGATTCATTTCTTTACAATATATACTTAGGAAGCTAAGTTGTGCATCTTAGAATTGCCAGATCATTTCATGGGCTACTCTTTATGGGAAATGGTGGAATTTTCTGCACAAACATTTTTTTGTGTCAAGCGCAAACTTGCCATCCACAGCGAGGCAAGAGCAATCTACAAAAACCTAGAGCTACATCTGCAGGGTTCTACAGATTTTGTGCACCTGGAGGCGTTTGCATAGGGAGCGCAGATCTTCACTGTTTAACGCATCGATCCGGCGGTGGTACTCAGTCCATGACACTACCTGCTCCAGAAACAAGGGGACACAACCACACCGCTGAGCAGGACGACAAGATGAGGCCAAAATATGGACAAGAATGTGCAGTTCGGGATTTTTTTTAAATACAATACGTAAACTACTGAAACTGCGGTCGGGAATGATCGTCTTTATGAGGTATGGAAGAGATGAGTGTAAGATTGAAAGCCTAAATCATGTCATTACGTGAAGCTACTGTACATATGTGAGCAGACAACACAGCGAGCGTTTTGCATGAGTGTGTGAATTGTTTTGCATGAAGCTCTGCAAACAAATATGCAAACCATTTCCATAATAGCTGACACAAGCCATAGGAGAGTCACATAGAAATTGCAAACACTCAATGTCCCCTCCATAACTAAATATGCTGTCATTACTTACTCACCCTCAGCATTCAAATCAGAAAGACCTCAATTTAACCAGCCTGTCATGTAGACCATCTTACGATCAAAGTTGTGTTTTGACCTTTACGCAAGACCTTTACCTTCAGCTGACCTTGAATTTTTTTCTTGCATTTATTATGAAAATATCAAACCCTTACCCGTCACACGTGTTTTAAACAGCTTGTTGGTTGCCACATCTATTCATATGTGACATGTTTGAGAACACATTTAACACGTGGCCTTCAAGCACCAAAAGTAAAAATAAATATGTTTACAAAAAAAATGAAATGCTCAGTACATATCAAATCTGCATGTCTCTCTTGAATGAAAAGGTTCATTTCCGAAGAATACACAAAACTATTTCAGCATTATGAAAATAATTGGGTACCGGGGATTTCAAGCTCCAAAATTACAGTAAAAATATTTAAAAAATACACCATGGTGTCTTCTGAAGCCTAGTATCGGTCACAAACATCAAGTCCATGAACCGCCAGCTGAATGCTTGATGCATATGGCACACTTATCTGAAAACTATACCATAACGAGATCCAAAGGATCCAAAGAACAATAACATTCACCATGTTATCAAGAAATATAGAAAGACAAATTACAACAACAACAAAAAAAAAAAAAAAAAAAACAGTGGCAAAGTACTAAAGTTTATAAAGTTTATAAAATATCAACTTGAGCTGAAACCGTTCACGAATCAGACCTTTTTTTTTTGTTTTAGTGGACTGAAACAACCGATTCACTGAAAAGATCCGACACATGAGAATGATTCATTTAACAACCAGACACTAGAGCGGATGTCAGGATTTTTTTTAATCTAAAAAGATTCCTCACACAAATATTTCATATGGCATACGGCGCTGTATCTTGATTTATGAGTCCGTTTTGAAGGTTAACGTCCAGTACTTATTTATCTTATTATTATTATATAGAAACAACAGCATGTAGGACGTACACTTAAAATATTCTCTTGAGTGTTTCATGGAGGAAAGTGAGTCATACAGGTCTGGAATGCAAAGAATGAAAAAAAAAATCCTTTAAAAAGGCATGCAGCACGCTGACTTACAGTATTAATCGTCTGTAAAAGGGAAACGACCTAAGGTCATACAACTCCAAGACGGTAAATAAAAGTTTTAGCCGATAAGCTGCCACTTTACAGCCCTCAATAATGTACAAGGAGGAAGGTAAACTAGAGCTCTCATAAAAAATGCATCTCTTCTCAGGTGAGACGTTCACTGATTCACAGACACACGAGCTCCAGCATCACAGATCAACAGCAACAGCATCAGCAGACTGTCATATCCCACTTTTACACTGTTTTACTTCAAAAGCAGCAACAAAAACCCATTAGACAGCCCGTGTCAATCAACACAATCAGACATTACACGCTAATATTTCATCAGCCCGCTCACACATTAAGTTGCGCTTCGGCGAACGCATTCATTCAAGGCTTGCGTTTAACAGTTACATACATAAGTGTACTTAGGAGTCAGAGGCTTTCCTTCCTTCACCCGCTTGGAGAACATGATCTCACTCTCTGTCACATTCAGCCTTCCTTCCGCCGACCGACAACATGCCATATTCAGACATAAACACGACGACAAGACGATGACGGACACTTATGGGAGCCAATCGCATCCGACCGAACGGAAGAATTCGGTCTCTGATTGGCTCTGTTAAAATGCGTCACGCCTCCTGTCCGGAAGGCTTTCAGAGCTTTTAAAGGAACATTCGCACCTAGACGCGACCCCTAAATATTTTAATCAATAATGCTTGCGAATGAGTCAAATGATTGATGTTATAACGCGGAGGGAACAAAACTGTCGCTATGAAAAACAAAGCTGTCGATGAGGACTCGTTTTACGTTAAAATACACACCTATTCCTTATCTGGACTAAACATGCACGTGTTTACTCCCCTTATCATTAAATTAATAAACCGTTTTTTTGGAAGTAGAACAACCAAACTGAAACACTCTGGCCATGTTTTAAATGGCACCAACTATGAATACTAAATAACCTAGTGAGCTGCCTACCTAGAGAGTGTTTTTAGCATGATGCCCTTGTTGTTCTTTAAGTAGGCTGTTCACTATATTTTGAGAAACAACAAAGTGGCAAACTATATAGTACCAGATGTCGGATCATCACATTCAGTAATGCCTTAGTTTAAAGTGATTTAAATGGGAGTGAAAGGGCAACATTTCATATTTCCTTCGGCAACTCACAATCTATTTTTAAGAAATTAGAAATATGCATACAGGCCAACAATAACAATGCAGATAAAATATTTACACTAAGAATTAATATTAAATGTAACAAGAAGTCAGAAGTATTATAACTGGCACAGACAATTATATTAACTATAATTATATATATATATATATATATATATATATATATATATATATATATATATATATATATATATATATATATATTATATATATATTATTCTAATTATATTAACCCTTATAAATCAAATAAGAGCACACCTCACAGTAATAATTCGATAGCATTCTTGACTATTTTCACTTTTAAATCGTGCAAATCTTTTAGCTATCAGGAAAAAAGCAAAAACGATATACTTATTTATGCTTATACTTATTTTAAGTAATTATTTATTTATTTTTAATCATCATATTATACGTTTTTTTTTACGTATTTATTATAAATAATTTTTTTTTATTTGAGAACAATACTGAAAATGCTTACAAATATATTTATATATTTCCCAAAAGTTTTTTGCCCTCTACATCGTGCAAAAAAACTTCATGACTCACGCCACCCCAGCGGCCATGATCAGAGAAAGTAAATTTTACTTATTCATATCAAAAGATCATGTGGCTTTGTAAAGATCCTCCAGTTCCCGAATAACAAATCAGTCTATTTTGTTCCCTACATCATTAATTTAAAGTCAAATTTAAATGTCGCCGCGGTCGTAGTATCGGTTTCTCAGTGCCACAGATTGGTTTCATTGCGGGAACCAGAACACAATAACATGCGAGGAAATATCATACGGTATTATTCAATCAGTAAAACATTCAAACGGAGCTTTATAAAAGACACACCACGCAGAATACATCAGGTAACAACACTTGCACCTGTAGGCATGATTTGCTTGTATCTCATTCGGGCATGACATAGTTAGGCTAAACCATGCCTTTTTAGACACGACTGAGGGATCCATGCATGCATAAACTGCATACATGTGCCTCTTTCTTGGAAAAACAAAACAAATAAAATAATAAAACAATTGCACACTCATGCAAAACACCAGCTGCAAGCTCACAGTGCACAATGCATCTTGGGTTCACCGAAACAACCCAGTCTGAGAAACATTTAGCAAGATCAAATACAGGAGCTCTGACAACAACGCATGACTGGTGCATGAAGGTGTATGAAGTGCGGGGAACACAATAAAGACACTTCCAGAAACCTGGAACATAGAAACAGACAATAAAAGCAAACAGACAGGTGCAAATACAATAAAGAGAAAATATCTGAATCAAATACAGTGCATATCAACACACAGAATACAGACACGAGCGTAAATCACAGATATGATATCAATCCTGACGTGTAGGCTGGACAGGTCGTACAGTACCTCCCACTCTTTAGCTGAAATGTCTACTGTTTGCTGCTCCTCGTTTGCCTCAGACTCCTCGATTTTCTTCACCACGATGAAGCCAGGATCACGGCTGATGCTTCCTACTCCATCCCCAAAAACATCTGGGCTCCACTGGATGAAGAAAACGTACAGGTGGTCTGACCTACAAAAATAATAACAAACAATATCACATGACATCTTTTAATTGCTTATGAGCTAGATTTTTCCATATTTCCAGCTCTGATTTTCAGGGGAAGATAAGGAATTCTGTGAAATGGATGTAGACATGGTTAAATGTGTTAAATAAGTTACATTCTTACTGGTAGTGTAAATAATAATCCAAACATAAAGAATGCTCGATTAACAAACATGTCTGATCAAATGTGTTTCATTGTAATTTATTAAGAATTATTAATATAAAAAAATTAATTACAAATAAGTAGTATTTCGGGTGAAAGTAATTTATCTTTTAATGGGTCATAAAAAGATTTTTGTTGTAAATATTATTATATTATTATAATGTTATATTATTATTATAAAAATTAAGTAAATTAGGGAAACATGTTATTTAGAGATATTTATTTTTAGCTCAGAAAAACAAAATTGTAAATAATTTAAACAGAAAACTTAAAAAGCCCCCAAAAACACAGAAACACAACAACAATTTAAAGCAGTATTTTTATGGCTAAACAATTTTTCGTCTGACCCATACACACACACACACACACACACACACATATATATATATGTATATACACACACGTATATATACATATATATATAAGTTTTTGAAAGCATTCATTTTACCAAAATACAGTAAAAGTTGAAATACTTAAAATATTTTTAACTATATATTATAATATAAATATTAATATAAAATCTTAATATTTTTGTAGAAAGTAATACTTTTTCAATTGATGAATAG
Organism: Puntigrus tetrazona; assembly: GCF_018831695.1. NCBI lineage: Eukaryota > Metazoa > Chordata > Actinopteri > Cypriniformes > Cyprinidae > Puntigrus > Puntigrus tetrazona. Next base: position 20,000,046 of record NC_056714.1, on the reverse strand, counting down.
AAAGAACTGCCTTTACTTGAAATGAAAATATATGATAGATGTCATCACTGTCACTTTCTGTCCTTGCTGAACCTAAAAGTTTAAACAGTGGTGCATGTAGCTTTTGCTTTTTTTTGTTTTTAAACAGGCAAAGCTGCGGAAAACTCGGTGTGACTTGCATCAGGATGCGACAGGCGGCTGACAAGCAGAGTGAGCTTCAAAGCCTGGTCTCTCGGGCCCTGCTCACGCACTATTGTCATGATACTTTACACTGATCATCCGGGTCGCCACCCAACTAGGTCACGTAGCCGGGCCCAGCCTCGTCTCAGTGACAACAACAGACAGCCCGTTTGGCCACAGACCTCCGCAGCTTTCCAGAAGTACAGGCTCTGTTCAAGACTACACCAAACAGCACGTCTGAAGTTCTTTTCCTAACTTGTAGACTGTGCCGAAGCTAATCTATTCTGACTCTCTCATTCTGATTTAGCCCGGCAAGTGTTTCCTAAAAAATATCTGTGACTCATCTCATACAGTGATAACAGACAGAATAAGTTCCAGTGGGATGAAGAACACTGAACGCTTGTGTTGAATCAGATGGAAGATGAAATAAAACAAAGACAGTACTGTTTCAGTACTAGAAAGCTGATCGCATAATGAGACCATGTTAAATTGAAATCGCTTCTTATTTAAAACTAAACTGGCTTCTCACAAAATTTCTTTGATTAAATTATACTGTGTAATTTCATAGAGAAACAAGCTTTGTGTCGATCTGACAAATATATGAATATGGCACATTTCAGCCCATACTAATACTAACCTGGTTACCATTTACATAATTTTGCATTGAAAATGAAAGTGACTTCTCAAATTAGAAACTTAATTATGTAATGTAATTTCATAGAGAAATGGGTTTTGTGTGAATCTAAAACATGACTGTCACATTTAAACCTAAAATAAAAAGATTAATAATAGTGATGGTGATAATAATAAATATTTTGTAAAATAATATAATAACTAAGAATGCAGTAAATAATAAAATGACATTTAGAATAAAGGCAAAAGTAAAATATTAACATGAGACAAACCACACCTAACACCACGGATAGATAGATAGATAGATAGATAGATAGACAGACAGACAGAGAGACAGACAGACAGACACATACACAGTCCAAGAAATAGATATATAGATAGATAGTCTGAGAGATAGACAGACGAGACAGATAGTCTGAGAGATAGACCGAGATAGATAGAGTCTGAGAGATAGACAGACAGATAGATAGATAGTCTGAGAGATAGAAAGAGAGACAGACAGACAGAAAGAAAGAGATAAAGAGATAGATAGATAGACATAGACAGAGAAACAGACAGATAGATACACAGTCCAAGAAATAGATAGATATATAGATAGATAGTCTGAGAGATAGACAAACAGACAGAGAGATATTCTGAGAGACAGACAGACAGATAGATATATAGATAGTCTGAGAGAGACATAGACAGACAGACAGACAGACAGACAGACAGACAGACAGACAGATAGATAGATAGATAGATAGATAGATAGATAGATAGATAGATAGATAGATAGATAGATAGATAGATAGATAGATAGATCGATCGATCGATCTACGGGTGTGTAATTCTGTATGTAAATTCTACACGTCTGACTCACCTCTCCTGGGGAACAGCAAACCAGTACTCATGCTTGCGGTCACGCTGTGCATACTGCTGCATGGAGGCGCTAGCGTTGGACACAAACGTCTTCTTCATGGCCTTGCCAACCCGTAGACATAGAAACTTGTGAGACTTCTGCCTCTCCTTGGACACAATGAGGCCTGAAACACAGAAAATAAAAGCTCACCCTAAAAGCCCACCACAGGTACTGAACAAAGGTAAAAACATGCGATTGAAATTTTGAAATACATGACCAAGTTTGAACGGCTGTCTAAAAGATGTGATTCAACCCCGCATCAATCATCTCACGGACAGCATATGAAGGACATGAAGCACATTATCTAAAACAAAATAGACATGCATTAATCACAGGAACAAAAAAAAAGGGCCTCAAATGAACTAAATCCTGCCGGGAGTGCCTATCCGAAGCTGAAACCAATGCATCTTTTGTTAATAACTGATTAGAAGGTCAACGCAGCGGGGGATGCAGAAAGAAACACCTTACACCAGTGCTGTAGGAGCCAAAGCCCTTTACACAGCCAATGCAACATTAATCTACTTACACTGCAGAACACAGTGGGAGGGCATTCATTTTCAAAGGGCTAATTTGGTGTGTAATTCAGATGACTTTTGAAGTGGGTCCTGAGCTGTGGTAATAACCCCCTGTGATTTGTCAGAACAGTTCAGTGATCCAAAAAGGAATATGTGCCGGGACAGAAGTTGAACTTCATTCTCACGCCATAAGGCTGATGAATATTACTGTACTAAATAAGCAAAAGAACTTCACAGTAGTTTAAAAAGTACATTTTAGAGAAGTCATTTCATACATTTGTGTAGTCTTGCAATAAATACAAATAAATATAGATGTCTTTAAAATGATTTTTAAAATGTTATTTAAAAGGTGCTTAAGAATTTGAATATTTCCCACATTAACAATATACTGCATCTATACTTTCTGAACTAACAGGCATTGTTGACGTAGGTGGTGACATCTTCAAGTATTCATCTGATTTCAGCAAGCAGTAGATGTTTAGAAACGAGCCACATGTTTTAAACCCTTTTATCATACAAGATCAAGGAAGCATCTTGTCTTGATTCCTCATGATATCACATCTTTAACCCTCTCTTGGGCTCATTCTGAAAACCGGCTCATCAGTTGATGACTCATACGATGGGATGGAAAGCACCTTAGGGCACACTGAGCTCTCAGCCCGTCTACAGCTGAAAGGCACGGAGGAATGATGAGAAAAATATACAAGGGAGAGTCTAAAAATGAACATTTCATTATCTGCATTCCATTATAAGACTCTGTTGAAAACGCCTCTCTGGAATATCATGTTAATATCATACCGATCTATTATTTGCACATGTATCACTGTACCTTCTAAACACCATTGATTCTGAATATAATAATCTTTGAGTTCTTTGGTATAGGTCTATAACTGGTTCAGTATGACACCACATTAAAGGAAAAAAAGATTAACGTCCTCAGTATTTGTTTGCTCTAATTTAAAAAAAATCCTGTAGCATCTGCAAAATTTTGTCATTTCGCCAGCATAACTTGGTTTAATTATATTTTATTGTACACTACCACTCAAAAGTTTGGGGTCAGTGACAGAGATATTAATACTTGTCTTTAGGAGCACATTAAAAATAACTAATTATCAAAAATCAAAAATAACAGTAAATACTATGTTCAGACTTGGCGTCTTTTTTGAAGCTGTCAAAGTATGTTTTATATTAGAGTCCTATAGAGTAAACAGCGTTTTCAAAAAGAAAACGCCTTACGTCAAGCTGACCAATGATCAAGCGAGCAGTGAGATCTTTCATTTCCATAACAACAAGAGAAAATGGAGAAGCTGCCGATAGATAAACTGATCGTACTAGTTTTGTTCCCCGTATAATGTTGTGGACCCAAAAACGTTGTTGTGAATCAACATTTTCTTCCTTGTTAACTTCAAAAGCCAACACAAGAGACAACTTTTTATGCTTTCTTGACATTTTTACAAAACTCCGCACTAGGCTACTGTTGTAGCTGTTGCTATAGCAACAAAAGACGGGGGGAAAAAAATGTGACACTGAAGATGATGATGATGACAATTCAGCTTTACAGGTCTTAAGAAATATAAAAATAAATGAAAAACTGTTTTAATATATTATTTCACATTATTACTGTTTTTGTTGTATATTTTATCAAATAAATGCCTTGGTGAGCATAAAAACTTTTACTTATTAATAATTCTTACTGGACCCAAACATTTGAATTGTAGTGTATTTGGTTTAGTCATAAGAGCATGCTTTTTGCTGAGGCTATCAATTTAAAAACATCAGTTTGAATATAAAAGCAACACCTCAGGCAATATAAAAAAACAGCCTTGGGCATCTGATTAAATACATACTAGTTCTGTCAACAGATTCAATTCAGTATCAACAACTTGAGATTAATTACTTTATTTCTAGTTAATATATTTTCAGCCACATTTTTAAGGAAAGAACTAGCTGATGTTTCTGTGTTGTAATATTACTGTGCAGTTGTCATGTTTGATGGGCTTTAGCTTATCTCTCGGTCAGAGAAAGGGCTGCCGGCACAGTCAGATCAAAGCAGTGTGTAAAAGCTGTGGTAAAGTGTCTCTGTGCTCCCTCAGGTGATAACAGGTGAGACACTTTTCATTTCCCAACACTCTCTAGCCTTGCCATCAACAAAGCCACACAACACAAGGTTATCAGCACTTCCCAGCATTCCCCACCCAAGACTAACACCAGGACAGAAGCTTGCTTTGATAGTAAAATGTAAGAACGTTGTACTATAATGTCATCAGTGCTGGCTACAATGACACTAAAACCCATAAGAAAGAACTTTATAATGTGCATAAAGTGAGCTCAAAGTTGTGTGGTGTGTGTGTGTGTGTGTGTGTGTGTGTGTGTGTGTGTGTGTGTGTGTGTGTACATATATATATATATATTAAAAAAACCATTTATGGTATATATACTGGAGGGGAATAGGATTTTAGGTTCTACTATTTTTTTTAATCATAAAATTGTATAAAAATAAATAAATTAAAAAAATTATTAAAAATTAAAATGTGTTAATTCTAAAATATTTAAAATGTAAACAATAATTTTTTAAAATCTAGCGAATCACTATTGGATAAGTCGTTGTCATACCTTCAGCAGAGCTCAATCTCTGGCTGCTTATAGACTGTTGGACGTTCTCTCTCTGGGCCTGCTGGACACTCTCTCGCTGTTCCTTGGCTTGTTGCATAGTGTGACTCTTCCACATCTTTCTCAGCTCTTCTACATCCGTCTCTGAATCTCGGGTACCATCTCGGGTCAGTTTAGCCACATCTGGGCTGCTTTCCTGCCCCAGGGCCTCCCCTGCTCCAGGGGCCGAGCTCTGAGAACTTGAGGAGGGGGTGACTTCTTCAGTCTGGCAGTGGGATGGTTGCTGGTGGTCCCTGCTGGTGGGTGTGCTTGGCTGTTCCTGGCTGGGATGTTTGGACTGGGCAGTTTCGCTGGCTGGTTCTCCCTCCTCTGACTTTTTCTCCTCTCTGTCTGTATGGCTGCCCTCAGCCATCTGAGGTTCCTGGAGAAGGGTCTGCACAGACTGGGACGAGGCTCCTGATGACTTGTCCTCAAGCTGTAGCTCCTCCGTAGACTGCCGCTCCTCCCGGATGGGCGAGAGCTCTGACTCGGTGAAAACGTCCTCTGAGATGGAGCCCTCGGTGCTGCGGGGGGCAGTGCTGGCGCTGTCGTAACGCTGATCTGTTTGATGAGAGCTTCCAGAGAAGACAGCTTCAAGATCCCTGTGCCAAAAACAGAGAGAATGAGAGAAAATCAATATCTAAAATTAATCTATAGGTGTCTTTACTGCTCTATGTCTTGGCTTTTGTTTAATCTCACAGTATTTCTTAAAGTTAAAAGCATAAATAATCATGAAAGAAAATCTCTCTCTCTCTCTCATATAAATATGATTATTATTGTTGTTGTTGCTGTTAAGCCTAAGTAAATTGTTTTATTTACATTATTATTTTAACACAACAATATAATACAAGCCCAGTTCAAAACAACATGATGTTATGAAACTTTTACTGTACCATAATATATGACCAATGTAATGTGACAACCGTAGCATGCTTTGCATGAAAATCAACTTTAGATTTTTTCCCACCACTGTGATAGTTCTGTGTCATATTAAAAAGCTTAAAATGCATAGACGTCTTGTCATGCATTATTTGTCATGTCAGAGGTGGCTTCTGTGATGCAGCAAAGTCACAACCCGAGACTGAAGTGCAAGGGCATAATGATGTGGGAAGTGGATAGAAGTACATAATCAAAACCGTTTGGAGCAATTAATGGTACAAGCCAACATAAAAGTGCGTAAATGAAAAGTAGGTCCCTCTGTCTGTACATCTGCACGATCAAAGGCATCTCTGCTTCACATCCACAACTGAGACCCTGCAGTGAACCCCGTCTGACTGATGAACCAACCAACACAGCTCTGAGCTGAATAAAACACATCATCATTCATAAACCAACAGAGGATATAAATATCTGGGGGTGGAAACGCTGCTAAAATCATTAACTTCTTATTACAAATCGAAATGGGTGAGTAATTCAGACGTAGGCGGCTGAATTCATGCTTCATTAACCTTAGAGTAAAAATCCATTTCCTGTATAATAAAGCTGAACGGTGGATATCTGAAATAATCGTTCAGCAGCGTGGTTCCTCGTGCTCACCGCAGACAAAATACCCATTTGTCACATGAGAGATCTTCAATCTAGATAAGACATCTGAAGCTGAATCCAATTAATAACATGTAACGCAGCTGCAATTTTCACTTTTCACAATCTTTCATAATCAAAGCCATTAGTCTGGTAGCTCATTTTTATATTTTAGTTTTTTAGCCTATGCGCCACCTACAAGAGAGCGAGGACAAGAACTTACTTTGGCCTGTGAATCTTGAACAATTAATAGTTTTCCAATCTGATGTGTGAACAATTTTCGCTTCCTTTTGATTTGTTTCTTACGGTGGTATGGAGTCACGGATCTTGCTGTCGGTGATCTCCCTGTAAACGGCTGCAGACTGAACCTCATCCAGTGGACACATGATGCCATACTCCTCACAGCCTCTCTCCAGAACAAGAGGGTCCGTCCGGTGAGGGTCAAACATGATGTTGTTGGGGGTCACCAGCAATACTCCGCTAACAACACCCTATGACAAAGGACACAAGTATGTCAGAGCCACATGACAATAATTATACATAAATAACTATATATACAGTAAAATACTATATTTTCTACAACCCGAATTCCGGAAATGTTGGGGTGCTTTTAAAATTGGAAAAGAATGAAAACTAAAACAAAAGCCAATATTTTATTCACAATAGAACAGAGAGAACATAAATAAGGCTCTCAAATCTGTGAAAGATTTTTTCAAATGGATTGAATGCATTACTAAATGGGCCCAGGAATACTTTCTGAAACCACTGTCGGTAAACACAATTCGCCATGCCATCTGCAGATGCCAAATAAAGCTCATGCAAAAAGGAAAGCATATATCTCTGATGCTATGGATGTACATAAGTGCATACAGTATGGGCAGCTTGCATGTTTTAAAAAGGCTCCTTGAAGGCTCAAAGGTATTAAAAAAAGGTTTTGGAGCAACATATGCTACTTTTAAGAAAACGTCCATTTCAGGGAAAGCCTTGTGTATTTTAGCAGGGCAATGCAAAACTGCAGCATGGCTTCGTAATATCAGAGTCTGGGTGCTGAATTGGCCTGCCTGCAGTCCAGTGCATCTTTTATTTGGAAAATATGTCAAACATAACCAGCTAGTTATACTTTATTGTCCTTTGCAGGAATTCTTTTTGGACTCAAAGCTGCAGCAATACACAACATCCACATAAAACAACAACAGCAAACACTTTAGCAGCTGAAAACCTATATTAGACAAGAATGGGACCAAATTCCAACACCAAAACTCCAGAAAGTCTTAACTTCGATGCTCAGACATCTTCAAACTTTTTTGAATAGAACAGGAAATACCATGGTAAACATTTGCAATGATCTAATTGTGTGCATTGTAAAATTTGCTGTTATGTTATCTATGCTGTAAAATATTGGCGTATGTGTTTTATTTGGTTTTAATTGTTTTAAAATTGTAAAAAACAAAACAAAAAAAAAACAACGTCCCAACATTTCCAGAATTTGGGTTGTATTTTAGCAAAATTCATGATATACAAATAATATAAACACTACCTTTCAAAAGTTTGGTTGGTAAGATTTTATGTTTTTAAAAGGCATTTCTTAAGCTCATAAAGCTATTTATTAGAGCAAAAATACAGTAAATGTTTGTTAATCTTTAAAATATGAAACAAAACTTTTCAGCATCATTACTCCAGTCTTCTATCACACACAATTCTTCAGAAATCATTCTAATATGCTGATTTTCTGCTCAAGAAACAACTTATTGCAATATTAAATTATATATATATATATATATATATATATATATATATATATATATATATATATATATATATATATATATTTATTTACTGTTCATTATATATATTTCTGATGCAAGTTAAAAGCAAATTTTGATCAACAGGTTAGTATTATAAATCAAACCATTTAAAGAGGAGTAATTTCCTGGCAATTGAAACTACTACAAAGCCCATTGAATCATTCAGATGTTAATACTGCAAACTACTAGGGAGAGAATCATCAGAAGACTTTTTTCCTTGCATAAAAGATGAGAGTGATACAATAGAAATGTCAAATCATTGTTTTAAGTTTAAAAAACATAGCAAAAGTAGCACAGACATTTAAAAACAATGGATTTGGAAATGGCAGGCCTGCACTTTAAGCGTTCATTTCATGCCACGTGATTTTTTGCCAATGAGAAGTGCCTGGTTCCCTCACTGAAGTTCAGTGGTAGTAAAATAGACATTTAAATAGACATGAATGAGTGCTGAAGGTGTGAGGGAGTTTATCAGTGCTGTCATGAATTCAAACACCACTGTGTGATTTAATCATTCAGTGAAGGATCCATTAAACTGATTAAAACAGGTCTGAATTGTGTTTTTTTTTTATAATGAATTACATGAACAGAGTCACATGTTTGTGAATCAGACCACAGCAGTCACACTGTAGCTGTTCAGTGAACTCACTCTATAAACGCTGGGGTGAAAGTAAGGGCAGGCATGTTTTGACAGTGTGAGAGAAAATCATCTTTGCAGTAACATCATTACACTCGTCAGGCATAAAGTATTCACTAAGGAGAACAGATCAGTGCTGGAGACAGCAGCTCGACTCCTACACTTGAAGCAAAACTTGGAGCTCCTCAGTGTTTTGCAGTCTTTTGTTTCCCCAGAGGACAGAGGAATAGCAGGGGTCTTATTAATGACTAACCTGAGGACTCCTCCGTAAGTTAACTTTTGTGCAACTTCGGAAGCCACTGCCACTAGTAAAGTCGAGAGCTGACTCACCTTGCCGTCTGTGATGTACTTGCAGTTGATTTTGAGGAACTTCTCTGTCAGCGCCTCTTCTTCCTCCGAGGTGGAGGAAACCACACGGGAGGGCCGCAGGGCAGAGAAGACAGGAGGGGCGGGAGCATCGGAGCGAGGTGGACCATTGGAGTCCTGAGACGGAGACGAGACAGATTACAGCGAGAAATAAAGAAACAACAGCCACTCGTCCGCATCACATCGTCTCCATTACATAATAATTACTTTGGTTGTTATGTGACAATTGCGTTTCTGATGGGTGAGGGAGAGGCAGCAATTTTGACCTCTTTCTCTCGTCTGACCAACATAATAAAGCAAATTCACCATAGTGCTTTTTACAAAACAGACTTCATCAAAGCAGCTTCACAGAGATAAACAAGAAATAGCCGAAGCAATTATGGAAACTCCACTATGGAGTTTAGATCATGCTGTAAAGAAGCTTTGAAAGACAACAGTGCCATTATTTAGCTCAAGTTAGCTCAGATCAATAACAGTGTGAAGTTATTCAGCTGTAAAGCAGCTCTACAGAAAACAACAGTGCCATCATCAAGCTTTATTCAGTTCAAGTTTTCTTCTCATCCGGTGATGGCTTATTGATAAATTACTTACAGTTAAGTGTCTTTCACACCTCAGCTAAGCAAGCCGAAAGGCAATGGTGGCAAGAAACCCAGAAGTGATAGAAATCGAGCCTTGGGAGCAACCAGAACCAGTTCTCTTTTGAAAGTTATTGATTAAGGTGTCACACCGGTATTAGGTGGGAAAATAAAGATTTAAAAAGAAATTACATATTTATTGTAGTTTCCATTCAACGCTATAAAAGTCTATGAAAAAAAGGGTCCATCACAACAGCTATTGTTACTACAGTAAAATCATAAATTCATATAGGATCTGAAGAAACAACTTTTTTTTTTTTTTTTACATAATGGTTCATGTAAAAATAACTGCAGTAACTATGGTAATTTGGTGGAAACTATGAACTATGTAGTAGAGGTGGGTGATATAACCTCAAAATTATCACAGTATTTCAAAAATATTTGCGAAAATTCTATTTATGATGATATACAAAAAAAATTAAAAATCTATAAAAAAAGGCAGGCAGCGGAATTTCTAAGTGCAAACACAACAAACACATTTTCAATCCTTTTACAATGAGCTATTGTCATTAATAACAGACTACGTCAGTGCAAATCTATTGTCATAATGTGGCAGAAGCAGCATGCAACAGCAGTGACCAGTGTTCAAGTCACTTTCTCACAAAAGTAACCGATTACCAGGGATGCTAAATATTGCGTGAAAAAGTTTCGTGAAATGTGTCAAATAACTTGGATGCCTCCAATATAAAATGTTAAATGAAAGAAATGGATACTAAATGGAAAAATTTCTTATTTTCAAACATTGTAAAACTAATACAAAACCGTTTAACAATTAATAAGTTAGTAAACTATAGTTTTTTACTATTTTTGGCTAAATATTCGGTGCATCCCTTGAAATACGTCATCAAGCAGCTATATTATTGATATCACGATATGACTTTTTTTAATCATGTAAAAATTTATACTGGTATTATAGTGGACAGTATGTTATGGCACATCCCTACTATGCAGAGAAAATCGCAAATGAGATCTCTTATTTCAAGAAATTCAATTATATCGTAGGTAAATGTACTTTTGTCACATGCTTATATGGGTGTGTCTTCTCCACAATTTCAAAATAGGTTTTAATGTGTAAAACGGTGAAATTGTTTTAAATGATCACTGTTTTTACTGTATTTCTAACTAAATAAAAAATTTAAATGAGTGAGACTTCAAAAACATCTTACAGAGCCAAAACGTTTGACGAGTAGTGTGTGTCAGTGAAACACCAAACTAAAAACTGAAAAAAATAGACATTTTTGGAGTCTTCCTGGTCTGGTTCTGTAACAGGAAGCAGCACAGGACTGTGGATAGTGGTGTGTGTGTTGGAGGAGGCATGAATACTCATAGCCGACAGCGGGAGCAGAGAGTAGGTGCTGGGTCTCCTGCAAACATGACCCCCTGCCCACAGCTGTCTGCTTCCCTCCGACACACACACACACACACACACACACACACACACACACACATATATATATATACACACACACATACACACATCTCTCAGAGCCGACTGGAGCCAACTGACACTGATGCACCAATGCTGGGGTAGTGACTGCACAATATACCACTGACTCTTCATATCTCCAGCTCTTTTTTTCCGCTCTTTTTAAATCTGGCAGTGACAGTGTTTACAATAGAGAATCTGTCACAACACATTACAAGGATTTTGTGAAAACCTTACTACTAAAGCACACTAAGACACAATTAGACGCTCACCACTATTTATCTCAATAATAGTAATTAAAAGCAAAGGTACATGATCAGGATACTTGAGTGCAATAACGATAGTTGAGCACCATAATTAGCAACGTTTTTTTAAAGACATCCTTTACTCATGCTTCAATTAATTTTTTAAAAGGATAGTTTATCCAAAAAAAAAACAAAAAACAAAAACCATTCTGTCATCTTTGAAAGTCAGTGAGGTAAATTAGTCACTTTCTATTTTTAAATTTGAAATATTTTAATGAAAATAATATAAATATAAATTTTGCCTATTTTATAATGTAATTTATTAATGTGAGGGCAAAGCTGAATTTTCAGCATCATTACTCCAGGCCTCAGTGGATCCTTCAGAAATCATTCTAATATGCTGATTTTTTTTATTTATTATAGTGCCACTTAATATATTTGTGAAAACTGCTATCTGTACCTTTCTCCATTGATGTATTCTGACAAATTATTATTATTAAAACACTGACAATTATAATTTTTTTTGTAGACAACATATCACTGGAACATATAGCAGAAATTTATAAGCAGACCAATTTTTTAGGAAGGCTCTTAAAATCATGAAATGGATTCATATTTGTCCCTGACTCTCTGCCTTTGATGTTACAGCTTAGAAATCACACACAAAACCTGCGTCAGAACACTATAAATACACATGACATTTTTCCACATGTTCGACACATTTGCAATTAATATTTATCATCCAAACCGCTCTCACAAAATCTTCCCTGACAAGCACAGTTCCCGCCCATGGCCTCGCACATCCTGCGTGCCGTGACAGACCGGCCCACCCTTCAGATCCCAGAATAAGCAACCAGAGAGTCAAAACATGCCTTCATGAAACCCAGCGCACAGTTAACACACTCCGCCTCTTCCAAACACAATCTCTCCTCCTCTGGCAGCCCAGGAAGAAGGCGTACGTCTCGCACGGCGCCGGGAGGAAGGATGCCACCAGAGTAACGTGCATAGAAACGCAAATAGCTTTCGTGTATTTCCAGAGCTCTGACGAGGCTCGCTGTTTATAGCTCGCTTCATTATCAAAGCCGTTATTAACCGCCGGAATACAAAAGAACATCCAGTGTTCCCGGCAAGACATTGATTAGGAACTTAGTAAAAGTTTAAAAGAACAAACGACGCCTTCCCTGCATGCTGTAGAGCTTAATTTAGGATTTAGGGAAGGATAAACACATCTGTGCTAGGGATGTGGTGAACTACATCATTTAAAAACTCTCTAGTCGGTAAGTTTTTTGATCTGCTAATAGACCAGTAGGTTTAAAAAAGCTCTGTATAATTGGGCTGGATAGGGTCGTGTCCTCCAGACAGCAGTCAGATGCATTTCTTTGTGGACCTTGTGGATTTTATTCAGTGAGGGTTAGAGATGAGGCCTTGTACATTCTAGATATTCTACTAGGTCAACCAAATTCATTTTTGGCACAGATATCTGTTAAGTTGCTTTGGAAAATGTAGCATGACAAACAATTAAAAAATGTATAATTTATTTATTTATTTTTTAAATATTAGATTATATTCAGATAAAATTGACTAATTAAAACCAATTGGCATTTTAAAATAAAGTCATCTTTACAAATAAAAATTATACTATAATTACTGTTATATACTGTTATATAATTATATAATTACTGTTTACAAAAAGAAAAAACAATAAAATATATTAATAAAAATAATTGTAGAAAATGTTTTCAAAATAAAAATTAAGTGATTTTTACAAAAACTTTATATTAAAATAAAAACAATTTTACTAGTAAAAATGAAATATAAATTTAAAAAATTCAGTTTTACATAAATTATATACAATTCAATTTCATTTTCATAAAAAAAAGTTTTGTTTTTAGAGCAAGAGACAAATAATAGAATTGAAGAAACAGACTGACTTTAAAATGACGCTGGCTGGGATAAATTCTGTAGTGACACCTAAATTGTTTCTCAATTGGTCCATTGTTAAAATAAAGGGCTTTCCTGTCACTTGTCTCAGTAGCAGCCAATAATGACATTCAGTCTTAACAGACTGACTCTTGCACAGGTGGTCAATTCATAAACAACATTACCGCACCAGATCACAGCAATCAATGCAACTCAATTACTGCGACACAAGGACTGATGGAGCACAGGCCAGACTCACGCACTCAATAGTAAAGTCTGCTGCACAAGAAACACAGCTTCAAGAAGAACATGCATTCAGTGCTTCTCCGAGATCGTCTAATGTTTTTTTTTCTTTACCAAAGACACTGTGGGAGAGACAGACCCACAGAATGCGTCCTCTGGCAGGGTGACGTTTCTATTCGACAGAGGAAGAGAGAAAGTGTACGAGTCTTAATGCCCTCTAGGCCATCTGGAGCTTACCTACTCTGGGTTGGTTTTACACGACCACGGTGAAATCCAGCCTGGAGCAAACCAATAGCCGCATTTAGAACCTGGAAGCCTGGAAGAAGGCCACTGACCCTGACTGCAGGGCTGTGCATGTGGGTAGTTAACATGCATGTGATCATTAAATGACCGCCGGACTGATCAACAGTCCACACACACCCTTACAGTACTGCTCAACTCCACACACAGCTCATGTTCATTAATCATGTGCTATTAGTCTGAAGCGGCAGATAGGCCCTCAAATGCTCAACAGCTATTTAGTAACCATACAAAAGGACAATGTCAGCTGACTCTGATATTAACTGAGATCAACAACAGCACTTTAAATTAATTTTCATCTGCGGAATTGTTTTTTATGCAGCTGTTTGCTGTGAAATATTACCACAACAAGCCGCAGCTCCATCTGGCGACCAGAAACGTGTTCTGCAGGGGAAAAAGCCAAAATCTTACCTCACAGATGTCCCTGAAATAGGTGTCTAGATTCTGCTTGGAGCCGTTCACATCCTTAGGTTCAGAAATTATTTGTTTCTATGGCAACGTGCAAGATCCCAAAATGGATCCATATGTGGTTTCGCTGTTATTGAAAGCAAAACACTTAATGACTGCATTAATTCATCTCTGCGCTCTTGCAAAATCTTTAAGAACAACAGGAAGTGGATACATAATGGCATATAGTAAAATGTGAAGGCACATTATTTTTCAAAAATGTTATGCCAGTAAGAAAGAGGTTTGTTATGCTCACCAAGCCTGCATTTATTTGAAAAATGCATTAATATTGTGAAATATTTTTACAATTTATAATAACAATTTTGTACTTGAATAGATTTTAAGATGCAATTTATTCCTGTGATGCTAATTGTTCTGCATCATTAATTCTTAATTAAGTCTTCAGCATCACATCCTCCTTTTAATATTCTGATTTGCTGCTCATGAGACATTTATTATATTTAACAAGGCTGAAAATAATTGTTCTGCTTAATAATTTTGTGAAAAGTGTGACATATCTTTGATAAATGTTCAAAAGAACAGCTTTTATATGGCATAGAAACATTTACATTCACAAAATTATAAAGGTCTTTAAAGGTCAGTTTTGATCAATTGAATGCATCCTTGCTGAATACAATTTTTCAACTTCTTTTAAATTCTTGAGCCTAAACTTTTGGATGGTACACACAATGTCACAATGAGCTTGAAATGCTAATTTACCATCACGCATAAGAGTTTAATGCTGTTGTTGACTGAAGCAAAGCACCACAAGAGTTTCTGGGCATGACATCAGACCAGACGAGTAACACTGGGACAAAGTCACCTTTCCTGGTGTCAGCCAACACCAGCAGCCACTGGTAATTAACGCTGGCCATCTCTAACACACACCGGCCTTCCTCCTCTTCTTTTCCCTGCCACTCTCTCATTCTCTCTCGTTTCTTGTGACGCAGACTAAATTTAGCATACAGCAGAAAGGGAGGGTGAGATCAGGACGATACGAGGCAAAAACTCCTCAGGAGGCTCGAATTCAAAGTCATCAGATTTCACAAACAGAGTCAATGCTGCTTGTAGAGACAGACTCTTCAGCTCATTCTAAACAAGAACCGCCCACTTATACAAAAAACATGTTTTCTTTTTCAGATATCAACACATCAATTTGATATAAAGGTGTAGATTTTTTTTCTCAATCACACACCAAATGTAACAAAGCCATCGACTGTTTGCTTACCAACATTCTTCAAAACATCTTCTTTTGTGCTCAGCCGAAGAAAGAAACAACTTGAAGGCAATTGAATGATGACAGAATTTTCTATCTTTTTTTTTTGCTTGAAATATCCCATTCAAATAACAGGGACAGAAAAAGGGAATTAAGAATAGAAAAATAAATAACTAAAAAAAACAAAAAAACGAATTAAAATTAGTGAATTAGTTTATAAACAAACATATTTACCACTGTAATTTCATTAAGAGATTAAAGTGCCCCAATTATGGATTTCTGAAAATGAGCTTTCATGCAGCGTGTAACACAGCTCTAAGTGAATGAAAACATCCACGTTTTAAAAAGACTTGACTCTGAATCATTGAAACAAGTTGTTTTTAAAACCAGTCCCAAACAGTGTTATGTTGACGTCAACATGAAATATTGAAAATACTGCAACATGAAGATGCAAAATTATTCTTTGCCACTAGGTGCCACTTTCGGAGCAGTAAAAGCCCACAGATACCGCTTTAAATGAAATCGACCAATCACCGGAGGGGTTTGGAAAAAATGCATGGTTAAACAAATTGTTTGGTAGTCGTTCAACAAACAAGGTGAGAATAAATACATATTATATGAAAATGAAATGCATGTCAACCTGCTCCCAAAACCAAAATATGAACCTTTCATAACCCGAAATAGGGAACTTTAAAAATATATATAAATAAAGACAAAAAACTAAACACACACGCAAAATATTTACTATAGTATTTTATAGTTTCTCAGCAGGACCTGGCTAATATAACGTTAATGCATTACAGCAGCATCCACTTCTGAAAGTAAATAAACTGCACCCTGTGGTCAGCGTTCACTATTGCTCTTCATTACACACAAACATGCCAGGGCATCCGCTTTAATAATTAATACAAGCCCAGTCTGTAGCGCCGCAATAACGGCTCTATAATTAAAAGATCGTTACAGCCTGGGAAAAGAGCTGTTTGCTTTACTGAAGTGCTTTCTTTACTCGACTGAATCAAAGCGCACCTGCCGACGCGCGGCCTGCCGTGTCTCTGGAGGACTCCGAGTTATGCAGGGAGAAAGCTCTCTGTCTGAGGAGGTCAATGAGCGCCACTGTCTGTTCTGAGAGCCGTCTACACAGGCGACAGCCTTTTAAGGGTCAGCACATATCAGAAATAGATGAACGCAAACGCTTCAAGCTACACAAGCTCCATTGTGTCATCAATGTGCTAGACAGTAATTTGTAACACATGAAAGTAAGTGCTGCATTCTCAGAATGGCCACAGGGGGCGATCCACTGAAAATGAGCATGGCTTTCTCTTTCAGGTCACCTACTGTTAGGGCTTAGGAACAGTTTGAAGACAATCGCTATAAGCATGTTAATCACTCCCCCCCATGTTGTTCCCAACCCGTGAAAGCTTAGTTTGTCTTCTGAACAGTTTAAGATATTTTAGATTAGATTGTTCCGAGTAAATAACACCGTCAAGGTCCAGAAAAGTACGAAAGACATCGTCAGAATGCTCTATCCACCAATAAAGATGCTCTCGTATACAATAAAGTATTCTCACGGCTTTATAAGTATTCTCACGGCTTTATTTTTTATGGTTCAACGGTAATATTATCTTCAATTTCTAAGACGAACAAAGACAACATTTTCATTTTGGGGCGGAGTAACCCTTTAACAGTGTGTTTATTGCTAGCTACATGATTAATAATTAATCATACATTTAGTTTAATTGCACAGACATTTGAAAGTGATATATGGCTGCCTTGAGTACTGAGGCAACAAATAAAACATATTTTTAAATTACTGTTATTATTTATTTTGTTATTTGTGATTTATCAGACATAATTGTGTTTTTCTTTTTAGAAACTGTAATTATTTTTTACTTTGAAACCGTCTTTGCCACCATCTTACGCTTTTATTTATTTATTTAAATTGCTGTTATAGAAATTTGATAACATACATATTATTGGATATTCAACTGTAAAAAATGTAATCTTAATTTTATGTTCACTTAAGGACTTTTTGATAGTGAATGAATTGTGGGCTTCCACATATAAAATCTCTTGCCTTCAAGAATGAATTTAGTTACAGAGCTTCTTGAAATGCATTCTGGGATTGCTCTCTCCATGAAGAGAGAAGAGTCTTAAATTTTGGCTAAAACAAGGTGCCATCATGTCAGAATATGTACGCCTACAATGCTGTCTAGGTAGGCAGTTGCCTGGATTTTGGTGCAGGTCGGGAATCCTCATTTGATTCCCAGTACAGCACCTGTCTCAGCTTGCTAGACAGATCACAGCTTCCTTTTCCCAGAGGAACGATCTAAATAGATATGTGTGAAAGAAACCAAAGGGAAAGGAGCATCTTAGTCTGGTTTTCAAACGTAGCAGCAGTCACTATGGAGACCAGGAGGCAGCAAGGTACATTGGCCTCTTCTTTATAAGATGCTGAAGGTAAAACCTTTTACTTCAAAAGAGAAATTCAACAGCAAACCTACTGACAGTGCGTAACATGAGCACAGTTACTCCACAGGAAAGAGAAGAAATGCTATACCACTAATGCTGGGCAATAGAAAGAATATTCCATATTTTTCTAACAATATACGTTAAGCAATTGTAATGTTGCAATTTGACTATTATATTTTTTGAATATATATATATATATATATATATATATATATATATAATATGCATGTAGTAATTAAATGTTTAATTAATAATAAATATATTTATTAATAAGTACACACAAAATTAAATAAATATATTAAGTGCTATGTATTTTATATATATATATATATATATATATATATATATATATATATAATTTGTATATTATATATGTAATTATTTTTTAGATATTAAAATATGCAAATATATAATAATTAACATTTTACAGAATTTTACTCAAATATTTGTAAATATAGAGTTCATCTGCAAAAAAACATTTTCCATTTTCTTTTAAAAATCATGTTTTTTTTTTTTAAATAATGTTATGTTTTCATTGTGTTTTATTGCAACTGCAGTTTGATTGAGATTAACTGGAATGCACAATGAAAAAAAAAACATGATTCCTGAGAATTGTTAATAACTGAGTTCTCATTTTAGAGCAAATTCTTTCTGTTTTTTTACATATTATAAAATCTACACCACCCAGTCCTATTCACCATTTCTTGAGGATTAAGATAAAGTGCACAAGAATGAGGGCAAGTCAACACAGCTCATGGCAGGCATTTGATTACAGAGGGTGTGTAAATATAATGTTTGATAGTGAAGAACCACAGCCTTGAGCCAGGTGATCTCAAAACCTGCTCAAAAGCAAATTTACAGAAGTATATCCATTTGTGTTGTATAAATATTTTATGTATCCACATGTCTTTCTTTGTTAACTATTAGTTCAATATAATTGCAGTATTTGAAACGAAGTGTGTAATTTGCAAACAGCTCTCAAACTGTTTTCCTGAAAACCTACTTCCAGTTTTTTAAAACGGGACACTTACGAGTATTTTACAAAAAACATACACACCTAAGATGAACTTGCTGACCTTAAGTTAATTTATTGAACAATTACGGCTTCTATTCGTCTGACAGACGCGAATACCTCAACAACATAATGGAGAGTTTTTCTGCACGACCACCATTCTTCCCATCAGCCAATAGAAAACAAAGCCCAATGTTTCCCGTCTGACAATGAACAGCAGCATCTCATGCTGTCAGCTCATGATTTCACTGTTCCGCTAAGTCTCTTTCACATGAACCCTGCAAGCCAAAAATCATAAGATACATAAGCTTCTGGAAAATATCCAGAGATCCTTCAGCGTGAACTAATGGGTGTGTGTGATTGTGTGAGTCTCTCCAGAGCACAGGTTAAATGATGAGGCTGTGCGGGTGTGAAGAGGGAAATGTCACATACCGTGGTCGCTTTCTCCAGGTCAGCTTCTGAGGAGGTGGGAGAGAGCGGGCTGCTGGGACTGAAGGAGGGAGAGCTACCCGCACTGGACACGTACTCCGGATCAGGGACATACAGGACCTGCAAACACAACCGCAGCGTTAAGCTTAACAAACACCAGCCACACTGCACGCATGAATGATCCCAACACACACACACACACACACACACACTGATCTAGCTATGCAAATGAGAACATACTGCACCACAAACCTCTACTGTCCACAGTTTTCATACAATTCCTACAACTAACCCTGACCTGCTTAAAGAAAACCGATTGCACTGTTATTCCCTTTTTAATACTCTATTATTCATTTTTACTTTTAAAAAGCCAGAATAATTTTAGGTAAATTCAGTGGACATGTGTCAGCGAGTTTGTCCCCAAATGAAAAAGTCAAAAAAGTCAAACACACACACAGGCAAAAATGTATCTAAATTATTATCCATTGTACATGTTAAGGTGTACTGGTTATTTACCCAAAAAAAGAATTCTAAGGGACGTTAATTGATGATTGACAAAAAACAAACAGCACAAATTTTTTTTTTTTTTGCATTTGAAGTAGAAAAACATCTGTTCTGAATCTGAATCATACAGTAATGGATAAATATGTTTTAAAAATTTAATTCAAACATAATAAATTAACTTAATACAAATAACTTAATGCAGTATTTTTCAGAAATATTTTATATATATAATACACTGTTACACATCCCATATTTTATAGCTCAAAATTAGCCAATGAGCATTGCCACTCATATTGCCAGCATGGGTGACACACACATATGTGACTCTGGGCCACAAAACCATTACAGTCTTACATTGCTGGGGTATATTTATAGCAAGAGCCAAAAATACACTGTATGGGTCAAAATGATAGATTTTTCTTTTATGTAAAAAATCATTAGGACATGATAGACATAAAGATCATGTTCTATGAAGATATTTTGTAAATTTCCTACAGTAAATATCCTTTATTATAAAAATAAATATATTTTTGTTCAGCAATATGCATTGCTAACCATAACATTTTAATGCCAATTTTTCCTTAAATTCCAGATTTTCAAAATACTGTCCTGTCCTAAAAAAACAATATAACAACAGAATACTTATTTATTCAGCTTCCATGTGATATATACATCTCAAAATTTCCCCTTATGACAATTTTTCTATGAGATATAAGACTTTTTAGGTAAGAATGTACTTGTTTAGACTTCAGATGTGTGGTTCGTTAATAAAGATAACGTCTATTTGAAAATCTCCTTTGACTTTTTTGAGCATGTTAGCTCCAGGGTGTTAGCAGCCTAAGGCCTTGTGCCTAAGGCCAGATCACAAGCTGTGCCAATATACAGCCATACTGCATGGCTAATTGTGTGATACTGCTCATACACACACACACACACACACACATACATACATACATACATACATACATGCCACCAACTTTTCTCAAACACAAAAACACTTTTTTAACATACACACATTTTTGAAAAAAACATGATCTCTCCCGGTGCTCCTCAGATCTCTGAACACAGAACAAGCTCCACTTGTGTTAGTTTGCAGGGCAGTGGAGTCAGTGCTGAGGGGTTGTTCAGCGGGCCGAAGCGCCGGGGAGGATTACGCTAATGGAAGAAGCCGCAGAGTTCTGGTCACGTGATCTGTGCTGAGAGCCCTCCAGCTGTACAGAGTCAGGTGGCGGTCGACCATCTCCAGCGCCTGACTCTATCTATTACCCTCTCATTACTTGCGTTCGCCGCCACGTGAATATCAACGCTCTGGACTTCAGCTTTGCTGAACATGTATTTGTGGGGAGATGATGAAACAATACTGGAGCTGTTTAGCAAGAGATCTTTCATAACTGCTTGTGCGCTGACTGGTACAGACAAGTCATTAATCACTCCATCTCTCTGAGAGATATCATCTGGTTAAATGTCATATTGGCCAATAATTGATATGCTGTTGGCAGAGATCTAATGGTAAGGGAGTGAAGCACTGTAATGAAAGAAGACCTGCCATGAATTCAGTTTAGAGCGTGTGATTTTTGTAACACAGTAGCCACATGAAATGGCATTACCAGCCTTTTTAAAAGGAAAAGGAAAATAAAAAAAACACACCTGACCGGGAACCACATTTCTGGAGAAGAGTTTGTTGAGCTGAACGAGTTCGTTGGGAGTTGTGTCAAACTTCAGTGAAATGCTGTTCAGAGTGTCCCGCGACTCCACCTGCACGAAAACAGCACAGAAAACATGTGAAAACAAGAAGAAAAGAGAAGAGGAAGACATTTCTTTAGGTTCCTCTTGGTCTACACGAAGTGGATGTTGTACACTACCACTCAAAACGCTGGGGTTGGTAACATTCTTTATATTTTTTTAAAATAAGTCTCATAAAGCATAAAGGTTGCATTTATTTGATCAGAAATATAGCAAAACAGAAAGATTGTGATAAAATTATTACAATTTAAAATAACTCATTTCTATTTAACTGTATTTAAAAATGTATATTTTTTCTGTGATGCAAAACTGGATTTTCAGCATGGTTACTCCAGTCTTCAGTGTCACACGATCCTTCAGAGATCATTCTACTGTGAAGAATTTTTATTACTATCAGTGTTGAAAACAGTTGTGCAGCAAAATAAGATCAAATAAATAGGTAAAGAGAGCGAAAAGATGGCTTAAATTTAAAATGTGTTTGACACTAAAACAAAGCGAGAAGACAAAAAACCTAACAGTAAGAGAAATGCTGCATGGTGTGAACATATTCTTCCCCTTTTGCACGTGTTTTGTAGAACGTATTACTGCATGATCAATTCTACAAAACAATGACATGCTAAATTTCTCCTATACTGTCCACACCACCATATTACAGTCCCGTAAACATGAATATCCGAGGGCTGTCAGATGACTACACTGTAGTAATTGCTTAATGTAAAGTATTATACACGGTTCAAAGTCTGTCTGTTTACTATATCATGAGTCTCTCATGTGAGAAGGGCAGCGAGATGTTCAGATCAAGGAGACACAGACACATAGTTTAGCCTGGAGGAAAAGTATGAAAGGTAGCCATTTACATTTATGTTCCACAGAAGAAGGTCTGGAATAGATTTGGAACAACAATTTGACGGTGAGAAAATTATGAAAAAAGAAAACATTTGGTGGAAATTTTTACCAGTTCCCACCAAAAGACAAAGCTGCTCTTCATAACACCATGTCTTTTTCTTTATCTTTTGACAGCAGGAGCTCTGTGTTTTCGAGAAACAACACCAAGTTAAAAGGAGTTTAACTTTGAAAAAGATGCCTCAAGATTCTTTTGATTTGAACAGAAGAGCGCATCCTGTGTGAGCGCCCCCTAAGAGGTCAATCCAGAGAAAACATATAAAATAAACATGCTTCTTCATGACTGAAATGGTTTGCGTCAACACACAAGAGTTTTCCCAGAAAGTAAAAAGCATATCTAATACTGTTCCTACTCTGAATCAGACTTCTGTGAGTTGTTTTTCTTAGAGAATGAAAGAAACCCCCTCCCGAATTTGCACAGAAGTTTTCTGGTTGTCTCCAGATGGGAACGTCAGTAGTCGATATTCCCAATGCCCCCACGCTAGCGGCGTCCTTTCATCCCGTCTGTCTGGCACAGAACATTGATTCCCTGCGAGAGCCATTTGAAAACGGCTCTTCCGTGGGCTATTTATTTGTAGCTTCTGGACGCTTCATTTCAGCGCAAACACAACCTGCCTTCACTGGACGCTAATGCCTGTAGCTGTTAGATGGCGAATTCATGATTTTCTCTGCAGTCTAGACGTGCTCTATCCCTCTCGTCCATGTTTTTTCCCTCCTAATTTAATCTCAGACTTTAGCAGGAAGTCCCGCTGAGGTCTGTCGTCCTCTTTCTAAAGGCAGCCGTGGATAAAAATAACACCCAATATACAACACGAGCTGTGCCAGTAGAGATGTCAGCCGTTGCCAGTCGCTTCTGCTCAGAAAAAAAGACACACGCAGCAGTAAGAGTCATCAGAACAGTCTAGACAAACTCAAAAATTTCCAGACATGGGCGGCTCAAAGTTCCTTTTGAGAACTGGGAACTGCGTACGGATAAAATGAAGTTCAAATGCATTCTTGTTTGAGTTTGTAGTATACTGCGTACAAGTCAGTCAAAGGAATCAACAATAAATTAATGCAAAGATATGTACAACTAGTAAAGAAACACCAGAGTCTTAGACTGGCTTAAAGCATAAAGGTTAATAATCAACATAAATAATTCATCCAGCAAAAACTATACTTATTTGTTATAACAATACGCTGCCGTTTAGCCACTTTACCAGACACTTTAATAGAATCTATATGGCATCAAACCATTACACCCATTCTGACTTTAGACACGCAAAACTCTTAGGTCATAAGGATCAAGACTAGTTAAGTCTAGGGTTGGCTCCAAGCATCATGAGAGTGTTTAGCTCTTACACCACCCTAACAAGCTCCACAAGTTTTCACATGGCTCATCAGATGTCATATTCAAATCCAAACAAATGCATTTCTGCATGTATTATTTGATTACTAAAGTGCTCTACTTGTACATTTTATTATACAGCATTATACCCCTTCAAATTTGTAAATTTTAATGTTTGTTCAAATAATTTATCTATGCATTATGTTATCTTATAATCTGCCATTCATTAGGATCCAGAAAGTATGTTTTTCAGGGCCGACGGCGATTTAACTTTCTTAATGCTTTTAAATTATGAGCAAAAAGGTTTTGAAAATGACTTATAGCCATAAAAATAAACCAAATTATCGGCACAGATATCTGGTCAGATGGGAAATCAGTTGACCCCTAATACACACACATATATATGGGTAATTTAATCAATTCTTTTTATTGATTAATCTTATTAAGACATATTAGGCTGGTTTCATAGACAGGGCTTAGCCAAAGCCAGGATTACGCCATAGTTCAATTAGGACATTTTCTAAAGCATTTTTGATAAACATACCTTAGAAAAAAACTAGGCATCTTAAAAAAAAAAAAAAAAAAAAAAAAGGGCACTGACATGTTTTAAGATCCGTCAGTGCAAGCTTCTTTCAGTTAAAACAGCTCAGATTTACATTTTAGCCTAAGACTAGGCTTAAAACTTGTCTGTAAAATTGGGGGAATATTCTTACATAATTTATTCTTTTGCATTTCAGTAATGATAATAATTGTTATAAAAAAAACCTGTTACAATGAAAAATTTTCTGTCTTTAAATTTTTTGGGATGAATTACAATCCATACATGTTCTTGGTTTCGTCAGATTCACGTGTACATAGCACGCAGCTCATCAAACTGGAAATGACATTCCAGCAAACGGTGCAATCAGGCATAATGTCAAATCAGACGAGCTCCATACTGCGTGGGACATCACGGCTGCCGTGGCATGAGAGTTGCCATAGAGACGCTGTCATTACTACCCTCATGGCACACGCTGGCTAACTGCGTCGCTGATCACTTAAAGAACTAATTTTAGCTCAGCAGTCTTGGCAAGATGTTGGCGCTATCGCTTTCGTAGGACGTAGATGAGCCAGTGCTTGGAGACCATAGAGACGTCAACCGTGCTTTGGACATCATAATACCATGGAATTCTTCATGAAACCAGGGTACATGAATATGACAATCATAAATATCAAAGCATTATCTGAAACCATTGGAATCTACACAGAACTTGTGTGATGTTCATATTTCGGCAATTGTCAGCAGGAGGTCAAGGGGCAACTGGTGAGCCTGGTCACACATTCACTGCCTAAAACTGTTGACATTCACCCTAAAGGCAGCTCAGCCCTGTGATGAAATCTCATATGAGCTTCACGTACAGTCAGAAATGTATTTTTAAGGGCTTAGGAGTGATTTTTGCATGATTTGCTGATGCCGAATACAAATCAATGCAATAATAAATATGCACAGAAAGTCTATTGATTTTGTGCACAGTATGCATCATGCATAATGAAACTATAAGCTTTAATTACTAACTACACGACTTCAGTGCTGTTACAATGACTCTAGACTGCTACGGGAATCAACAGACTCAGAAAGCATTAAAGCAGATGCTGAATCCTCACTGTTTCTCTCCGATGAGATCTCAATCTCTCTCACTCTTTCCCGGAGTCCAACCACTTTAATTGGCCACAGACCAGCCAATGGTGAGAACCCGCTGACCTGCGGAGCATTATTAGTGATTGAGCAGATGGGCTACAATAGTTTAGCTCTCCTTCAACCCCTCCTGAGGTCGAGACTGCTTCTTGAGAAAAGAGCAATGACGACAATCACCTGTGGCAGGGGGCAATAACGGAGGCAGTGTCTCTGAACATATCCCAAAATGAAAAACAAAGAAAGTCAGTGTGATCCAAATCATCACTAGACTCCACTGACTTTCACTGTAAAAACAACAACAATGAAATCACAGAAAAAAAAGACAGTCAAACATGTTTGGAACAACATGTAAATAGTGAGAATATTTGTGTGTTCAGGGTTACGCATCATGACCAGTGATTATCCAAACATCTTCTTAATGTCATATCCATCACTCCATCATTGCAGCAGTGTGGTATGGTTTGGAGAGGAAGACCGCAAGGCAAGCTGGAAGACTGAGATACGAGTGCCATATCTGCCATCTCTCTCATGTTAAGCCCCACACACCCCTTCTTACCAACAACCGCCACAAACAGCCTCATGACACGCTGTTTATGCCCGGTGACAAATGCCCTGCTGTCGTCCTGCACACTTTTCACGCTCTGCAGAGGAAAACAAAGGCACTGTCAATCACTTTCAGCCGACAAAGACGGATCTTCAGTGTGTGCTGGGGGAGACGGGTGTCAGACACCTGCTCAGATCCAAGGGGAGAGCAGAAGTGTCTGGAAACAGAACCGTGACAGCAGCAGCAATAACACTGACTCGGATGAACCGAGCACACCATCCAATCCCACAGCTACCTGATGGCGGTTCTGAACCCTTTTCCACCGATAGTGTTCTGGTGCCTGACCAGTTAGTCTCAAACTTAATGAACTGATAAAAATGCTCTGAATTTTTGTTATAAATGTAAACATCAAAACAATGAAGAATTGAATTAAGTCACAATGAAACAATTAAAATTGGTCACTATAGCACGACTAGAGATTTATATATAAAGACATCTATATCTCTATATCTATATATATATACACCTATGTTCATCAACATTTAGGAAACTTAAAAAAAAAAACTTTGTACTTTTATTCAGCAAGAATGCCGATCAAAAGACACTAAAGACATTTAAAATGAATTTGCACTTCAAATAAATTCTAAAATTATTTTGAACATTCCACTCCATGAAATGCGGTTTCCACAAAAATATTAAACAGCCCAACTGTTTTCATAATAGTGAAAAATTACAACAATAATGAATGTTGATGGATCATGTGATACTGAAGACTAGTGTAATGATGCTGAAAATATTATATATATGAAAATTAATAACATTAGAATATATTGACATTTTGAATGAAACTACACATTCAAAAGAAAGCAGTGATATAAAAATAGATGCTTAATTAAATTACTTTGGATTAAGGATGGGTAACCATACTTGACTAGTCACATACTTGACTACGCATCCGACTAATTGAATGTGAAGTTTGATAAACTTTAGCGTTACTCATATACATATTTTTACCTACAGTGCCTTCGATAGCATGCTGACAACAAGCTGTACGTGACATTTTGTGTCTTTAAATGCATGGATTATTCAAATCGAGTGTTTATTCAGGTAGCCCTGACTAGTAGACTTTGTACATCTCTAGTTTTAATGTTAAAAACACAGCGACCTAATCAGTTCATGTCAGTGTTAACATGGTCCATTTCTGAGAGACTTCATCAGACTGCCTGACTGAGAGCCGGCATCAGCACCAGCACCGGTTTTGGTGAAAAAGCGGTATGATTCCAATCTTCTGGCTAAATGACAGCTCTAGCCGCCAGCAGTTTCCTCTCCTCTGTCTCTTTCCACTTCCAGGCAGAACTCCAGTTCTCGTCTCAACCCACACGCTCCTCTGTTACTAGGGAGAGAGACGAGAAGCGTTCTGCCCGCAGCTGGAATTTGAGGGTCATTTCAAGAACACAACAAGCTGTTAAGACAGACAATCGAAGCTCACACGGTCTCTCTCACTCTCTCTCTGGCTCGGCACTCGGCAAATCAATAGAAATGCAAACGCAGAAAGGAAGGTCATTCAGCAATACTCTGCTGGAATGCATGTTGATAAGAACATTCGCGCGCACACACACAGGCTGATGTAAACATTCGTGCAGCGTCTCCCCTTTCTAAAACACACTTGCTCCCAATTCATCCCTGTGGATGCAAACAAACACACACGCACGCAAACACACACACTTGTGCAAACTCTCACAGAAATCTTGCAGGTACATGTGGAAAAATCCTCACAGAGTAAACAGCGCTGAGATGAGATCTGCAAGGCTACAACGCAGAGCACATGCACAGAAATAACAAGCAAAGGGGTTGAGGTTCCTACTTACGGAATACTCAATGGTGCCCTTCGGTCTCTGGAACGACATCCGCCTTCCATCCTTCTTCTCCGGCGTCTTCTTCTGGCCGGTATCTGAAAGCAAGCGAGGGAAGGTTCTCATTATGTTCATGTTCCGCTCTCCCCTCAGCTTGACACAAGCTGCCGAGCTCTCAGCCTCGACCGACGGCTCATCCGTCAACAGCGAGTGTGAACGAGCGATTCCGGTGAGCCAGAGAACGCAGCTTCTCTCTCTCTCTCTCTCACCCTCCCTGTCTACCTCCCTCCTTTCCCCCACTGTCTCCCTCTCTTTCTCTCCCGCTCAGCACAATGACAGCCGATGTGTCTTCACCTTGCGATGCCTCCTGCTGCTGCAAACGGCGTAACATACAGAGACCACCCTGACCTCTGAGAGAGTGAGAGAGAGAGCGTGAGAGAGAGAGAGAGAGAGAGACGTAGTGCTGCCACCTGACAGTATCACATTTGCTGTGATTCTGTGCCTCTTTGAAACCAATTTCAATGCCTGGCTTATGTAAAGCTAATAGGGCTATGTTATGTATTGGCGTTGATTTTCCAATTCAAGGCTGACATCATTTAATCTGGGTTTGCGCACTCGGTGAATACAGTTCATTTTGATGCCTATAACTATAATAATATCAATATAGGAACTATTAGATATTTTCAGGAAATTATTCAATTACATGTCAAAGTGTTATTTCACCTCAAAATGAAAATTCTGTCCTTACATACTCGTTACAAACCAGTAAGACTCCTGTTCATCTTCGGAACATAATTGAAGATATTATAGATGAAATCAGAAAGCCATCTGACCCTCAAAGCAACACACCTAAAATGTTCCCAGGTCCAGAAATGGGGTAAATACATCAGGAAATGTTATTTTCTTTTGCTGAAAGAAAACAAACATAATTTACTCGATCATTCTTGTCCCAAGTTACATCTTCCACCAGTATCACATCACATACGACCGCTTAACTCCATAAGCTCCATCTTCATAAGCATGCTTTCCCCCGATTGTAAACAGCGCTGATTAGGTCACATAAGTTCTTAAGTACTACCAAAAATTATGAAAAATTTAACTCTGAGAAGAAGAACGCTTGAGTAAATTGTTCATTTTGATTTCTTTGAGCAAAAAAGTATTCTTGTAGAGTCACAAAGCTGAGGTTGAGTCACTGATTTACCAATGTGTTTATTTTGTTTCTGGACCTGGGAACATTTCAGTTGTGTTTAAATATATCTTCATTCGTGTTACGAAGCTGAACAAAGGTCTTATGGGTTTGGAACGACTTGAGGGCGAGTAATTAATGACAGATTTTTCATTTTGGGGTGAACTAACCTTATCTAGCATAAAATCGTTACTGCTGATAAAAAAAAATGGTTTAGAAAGACCTTTCTCTGATCACCTGGGCTGCATTTATTTAATCAGTGGACACTGAAATATTGTAAAATATTGCACACTTAAAAACAGACCTTTTTATATAATTTAATGCACTTTAAAATGCAATTTATTTAGGTAATGCAAAGCTGAATTTTCTGCCTCATTACTCCAGTCTTCCCACGTGTCCTTGAAATCATTCTAATAAGATGACTCGCTGCTTGAAAAACATTTGAGAAAATAGTTGTGTTGCTTGAAATTTTTGTGGAAATGGATGCATGTACAAATATTACTGACCCAAACAGTAACAATTCAAATTTTACAACTGTCACAAATTATAAAAATGTATTTCTTACTTCAATGACTTATTATTTAAGGCACAAGGTAAATAACTTAAGGCGTAGATAAAAAGATCAATATTAGATCATTCCAATGCAGTTTGCAATCGTCAAACCAAAATGTATACTAAGCAATGGATCTAATGTGTTTGCGTATATCTCATGGGTGTGCATGTGTGTGTTCAGGGTTATAAGAGCAATGTTAGAAGTTTCTGCACATGTTCACTTTGCTTCAGGCGGTCCATCCGTCCGTCTTCACATTAACATTAACTCCAGAATCCGTCTAACAGGTTCTGCACTTGTGACAGTGTGACAGAGAAACGCTCGGCTGTGCAGCCATGAGTCATAGTCGTCCTGCTATTTCTGTGCTCACACCAAAGAGACGGCAGCGAAAGAAACCAGGCCAGCGCAAGCACTGATACGAACGCTGATCTTTTATCCAGCGCTTTCACGCCTCTGTTTGAGAGCGTAACCTGACAAACAGCGACAGTGGCTGATCTCTCTCTGTATTTACAGTACATGTCACTGAATGAGAAGTCTCCCAGAGCGCCTCAGAAATAGAGCTCTATTAGTCTAAAACACACTGTCATGACATTTAGAAAGCTCATCTGCACTGATGATTCCCACATTCAGAGACATAAACTATATTTACTTATATTAAGTAAACAGTAGCGTTATTATTGCTTGTAATTAGGCTTAGGAATGTGGAAATGGAAATGAAAGGAATTCTGCAGTTTTCCTTCCTTTGTTGACTTTTTTAAAAATGAAACAGGAAGTCTGGGCAAACCATAATTTAACGGATAACGAAATAAAATAGGCCTAATGGTTTTTATACTGTTCAAACCGTATTTTCCGTCACCCTACACCTAAACCTACCCTTTACAGGAAAATTGTACATACATACATATATTTTGTCACCAAGAATTTTGATAAGAAACTGATAATGTTCTGATTCCATTGTGTAAAAACAAAAAAACACATGTTAATTTAAATCAAAAATTTTAGAAAAGCCTAGTTTTGGAATGGCTAAACACAAAATTTGGTGTATAATTAATATCATTTATGTTTTTACAACACCCCAATAAGCAAAAATATGCCCATTTCTGTGTGCTCCAGTACAACGTCATTGACCGAGGCATGAGTCAGAGAGAGAAACACAGTGAGCAAACACACAGCGGAGATAAGTTCCATGAAAAACAGCGAAATCGTCTTGAATCGAACCCTCAAATGTGTGTGTATATCGTGTGAAAAGCCTGCCTCACACAATGAGATAAGAGCCGCCACATCGAAACTAAACAAAGAGCCCAATGTGTGCCTGAAAGACACCGAATCCTGTGGATGGACACTGGTCACACTCCAGAGCCGCAGAGGCCGTGGATTTGGTGTCTCTCCATCAACAAAATATAACAAATCTCTTGAATAAACATGCATGTGTTCTCTCAGTACTCATGACATGTTGGGTCTTTTCACAAATCCAGTGAGCTCCGTTGCTTCCTGCATATGAACCATCCCTACTCGAATGAAACCTTATAAGTCAGTGATTGGGAAACCTCTACACAGGCAGCAGCCCATAAATCACACTTTTGGAACGGGCCTTGCATCTATGATGTCTTATAATGCTGCCTACGTAGGCAGCTCACTGTGTTTTGGAACACAGCCATTGTACTGTGGCTCACTGATTATCTAGCATTTTGTGCTCTAAATATAGAGGCCGCTGCTAATAAGAACTAGCGTTCAGTGGTCACATAACACAGGTGGGCAATATGGGACAAGGCCACACGCTGTTCTCTTTTTTTCTTTCAGTGGCAAAGGAAATAATATTATTCCAGATGCATTTGTAACATTTTATCCATTTTGTCTGCAAATGTAACAGTAATTGTACATGCACATTAATTAAATAAAAAACAAAAACAAGTGTACCTCAGACTTATGATTTTAAGGGGTAAAGCTCTCAAAAACGCAGCTCTAATGGTCTATGGCAGTCATACTAAATACATTTACCCAGTGTTGAGGATCAATTATTAGGGAAGTATGCAAATTCATATGCTTTATCACATCTCCATGGTTAAAGTCTAAAGTCTACCGATGAATGAGGTTTATACATGTTCAGATTGTGTATTTACCGAATGCACACTGTGCTTTGTCAGACCTGATTCAACTTTTAACAATTTTATTTAATTTTAAATATATACACATATATATATATATATATATATATATATATATATATACACACACACACACACACACACACACACACACATATATATATATATATACATACACACACACACACACACACACACACATATATATATATATATATATATATATATATATATATATATTATATATATATAAAGTTTTATTCTTTGTTTTATTGTTAAAATTTAATATAAATAAACTACTTATACATCTTATGATTACTTATACTTCTAATTCTAATTCTTCTAAAAAATACAAGAAATATTAAAAATAAACAGCATAATTGTTTTTAACACTGATAATAATAAGAAATGCTTCTTGAGCAGCAAAATCAACTGATTATATTAGAATGATTTCTGAAGGATCATGTGACACTAAAGGCATGAAGTAATTATGCTCAAAATTATCACGTAAATAAATGACATTTTAAAATGTGTTAAAACAGACAACAACAGTAAATTAAGTAATATTTCACACTATTAATGTTTTATTGTGTTTTAGACCAAAACTGCAGCCTTGGTGAGAATAAGAGATTAAAATAAATAAAAAAGTTCCGTCAAATGTCTTTCGGCTTCAAGCTGTATGATTTGAGGTATCATTCATGTCTGTGGGATATCTTTCAAACAGCGCGTGCTGAATTACAAAGCTAAGTTGTGAAGTCGGGGGAAAAAAAATAAACATTACAAATCTGACACCGCATTCAAAGTTGAAGAAAACGTATTTTTATGTATTGGATGTGTGCTCCTTATTTGGGTGTTGTTGTCACACAAGGACACAGAACGCATGAGACCAACTTCAGCGTGACAGAGAAAACAACCAGGCTTGTGTTAGCAGCAGCTGCAACGACCCGGCGGGTGTTATTCTTAGACCGCTCTCATTTACTGCTCAGAATGGTGCTGGAAACAAGTGCCCCATCATAATAAGCAGGTGGTACACACACACACACACACAGTGCTGGAATGAGATGACTATGGCTGTGGGGAGACTTTGCAAAACTCTGCTACATTTTAACAACAATGAACAAACAATCTGATTCACTATTCCCAGCTCGGTCTTAAAGGGACAGTTCGCCTAAAAAAGAGCATTACTCCTCCTCATGTCATCCTAAATGTATGCTGTTATTTTTCTGTTATACAGAAAAGGAGACAAAAAGGCACTCCGCAAGAACGGGAGGATGAGTGACGTCAATGTTGTAATTTTTGACTGATAATACATCAACAAAGACTTGTACTGAAGACAGCA
Source organism: Puntigrus tetrazona (assembly GCF_018831695.1). NCBI lineage: Eukaryota > Metazoa > Chordata > Actinopteri > Cypriniformes > Cyprinidae > Puntigrus > Puntigrus tetrazona. The sequence goes on along the minus strand of NC_056714.1, from coordinate 19,966,792 downwards.
TCTTTACTGATGAAGGGACGAAGCAACAAACGGTAAATATATAAATAAATGCAATTGTGTGACAGCACTCGCTGCAGAGGATGACTCAATTTATATAATGCTGGGATACTTGACACACTCTTGAAGTGAAGCCATGTTCAACATCCAGCTACAGATTCGAGAAACTATAGGCACAAAAAAGCTCTCATATTTACAGTAGAGAGTCTAAATGGATTATGTAACCAACAGTCACACTGTCCTATATGCAATGCTATTCTAACTGTAAAATACATTTTTGAATGCTTTTGCTCATATGACAGCGTGTCGTTCTGAAGTACAGATTCATTCTTCACAGTAAAGCAGAGACAACTCATGAAACTCATTAGAAACATAAGTGTGTCCATAACAGTGGCTGTGCATCATGTATTTACATTTAAACACATTTAATATTATAGGATTTGTGTAATCTGATTTCTGACTAATGAAAATATCAAATATTAAACAGGAAAAGAATCATGCATGTAATCACACTTTGCCATGACTGGAAGGAAAAGTTGGCCCGCACATGCTTTCCATTCTCCCCCCAAATCTCTGTATTAAACAATTTCACTGACATTTTTCCTGCTTAAGGGAACATATTTAGATTTTTGTTTTATTTTCCTCTCTGAATATTTACTTATAATTTCAGTCTCTTTTGGAATAAAAATGTGTTGCAATTTAGATTTGATCATGACCATATTTCATCCCCTCTCTGAAATGTAAACTTTAAAAGACTACTTTTGCTAGTGTACCTTTAAGACTTCTATTCAGACTGTGCCATCATTTTTTTTAAAATTAATTTTAATTCATTTCTAATTAGGTTTTTTTTAGCTTAGAATCCAGCTTAAAAATAAGTATTTTTGATTTATTATATATATATATATATATTTTTTTTAATTAAAATGAATTCTAAAAATATCAAATAAAAAAATTTAATCTGAAAAAATATATTATACTATTTAATTATACTAATTTATCTGTAATAAGGAAATAAATCTTGAAAAATTCCAGATGCATTTTTATTTTATTTAAAACACACACACAGGTTTAGATTTAGACCTATAAACTATTTCCTTTTACCTAAAACAGAAAGTAGTATATGAGTTCATTCGCAAATAATAATTTGCAAACAGATTTCTCAAGTTTGTTTTAATTTTCAAAAATCATATTTTTTATTACGTTATCGCGTTCTAATTGTTAGCTGTTTTAACCTACTCGAGATAACCCTACTGCAGTTTGATTGAGATTAATCAGAATGCACGGTGAAAAAACTATTTCTGAGAACTGTTAAAAACGGAGTTATCTGGTTTTGCAAATGAACTCTTCATGTGGAATGACCAAATGCGTCATGTTACTGTTAGTTGTGAAATCATAAGATTATTTCTGAACAAGCTGTTACTGTTTAGTTTTAATGTTAGAATAAGTATGTCTACGGTACATCAGTCTTACAAGGACTCCTCTTTCAGCAAATGGCCCTTTAGCAAAGCGAGAAGTAACAGCTACGGGAAAAACATGGCAAAGTTGTTCACTGAACCGAAACAGCTCAAAGTCCCCAGCAGTTGTCACAGCCCAGACCGTCACAGTAGCTGGTGTGTGTGTGTGTGTGTGTTTGCTGGTACTGCAGTTTGAATGCTGCGTCAGGGGAGACGCTGAACTCCACACGGCCTGTTCCTTTCCCTCATTAACACCCACCCCAGGTCAATTAATCAAACCCCGATCCTGTCAGTGGCTCCGCGTGTGTCACCCGCACCAGAGCCTCTCATTAGCACTCACTCCAGGGTGACTAATCGCAGCAAGATCCCTCCATCCACTCGGTTATTGCTTTAGCGAGCACTATTTAGTTTGCAAATCAAATAAAGCAGTGGCTAAAGTCCGCCTCAACACTGCTGTCGTGAGTTCAACTCCGCTCTTAATGTGAGCATCTGAGAACCACCAAAGATATGAGTTTGGTAGAATAATAAGGCTGAATAATGAACTGAACAATGGGAAATTTGTTGATTGAACACGAATCCTTAATCATAAAAGTATTCTGTCAAAGAACGTAACGAGAAAAAATAAGAAGAAATGGATATGTTTAGAGCCTTTACGAGCCAGCGCAAAAATGATTCAGGGATTAATTTAGAGGCATAGAGTCTCTATGCACATCATATAAGATAAATCAATAAAAACAAAAATTAAATTAGAATTTAGGACAATATATTTGACTCAGCATTCAAATAAATGCAAATGCTCTCAAAATAGCCAAACGACTCGTTTTTATCAGCAGTCCCTTTAAAAGAAAAAGAAACAAATTATTCATAAACCTCTATTACTTTTATACTGACCAAATGATCTTGTCTAACCCAAACAAAACCCTGTTTGGTTTTTTTTTCAATATGTTTTTGAGGATCACAATCCCTGTGGGGACATTTGATACACACACTCACCAACATACATACAACCACACACAAACACACATACTGTATGCTGTGTTTCCATGTTTTATGGGGACTCTCCATAGGCGTAATAGTTTTTATACTGTACAGACTGTATGTGTTATTGTCCTACACCCAAACCTTTGAGCTTGTTTCCTAATAGGAACCTAAAAAATGTCCTCACAAGGTCAACATTTGCTGGTATACCTATCCTTGTGATGATATTTGGTCCCTATAATGATAAATACCAGGTGCACATACACACACACAAATATATATCTTTATCTATATATATATATATATATATATATATATATATATATATATATATATATATATATATATATATATATATTTTTTCCTTTCCTTTGTATACTTTTGTATACAAAAATAGTAGTGTGATAGCATGCTGCTTGGAACATATGCATTGTGTTCCAGTTTTCATGTGGGAGGTATGATGCATGATTTCTAAGACATGAACTATGACTACACGGCACAAGTAAAAAAAAAAACAAAAACAAAAAAACAACTAGTCTTCTTCAAATTTATTGGCATGACTAAAGAGCACACTTGGATGAGACGTGGTGTCTAGCTCAACACTTCCCTACAGCAGAGATGCTTTAACTATTCTTCATCTCACTGCATGTGGCAGCTTTAGTGCTAAATCCATATCCACCATTGGGAAAGCAGGACAAATACTGCAGGTCAGGGGAAAAAAAAGCCCCAGAGCGCAGGCTGGAGCTGAAAGATCAGCCGCTGTGCTGCAGGTAAACAGCTCCCTCGGCCTTTGACGCACACCGGGCCTGGATGCTTAGTCAGAATTTAAAAGGTTATTGAATAGAGGGCAAAGTTTGATCCGCTGAGTGTCAACCCTCCATGCTACTGTAGCATTAGTCTAGACGAGCGCAAAATAAACACTGCTGGGGCCTCAATGCTTTCCAGCAATCAATGAAGTTCAAAGGTGATGTCTATTGAGTTAATGCTAATGTTTCGTTTTCCAGTTGGTTTGCAAACAAAACAGAAGGTAATCAAAGGAGATCATTTGTTGAACATTTAATATGCATTTTGCATTTCAAATAACTAAAAAAAAATTATTATATATATAGTACTAAAATGTCACTATTAATAAATCTGTTTAATGTACGTTACATGTAAACAAAATATTATTAAATATTAATAACAACACTACATTATTTTTACTACATTCATTTAAATGTGACACTGCTCAAAACCCATGTATGAATAGTAAGTAGCAGATTCTTGTAATAAGAAAAAATAAGGTAACTTAAAAGGTTGTGAGTCAGAAGCGCCAGACTGTCCTTGCAGAGGACTTTATAGTCTCTGTGCACAGCCAGTATGTGCTGCTCTCCAGATTTTAAGAGACAGTCATATTCTAATATTTGGTTTGATTTGCTCTGGAACAGTGTTTTGAATACAATTTAAACTCTATTGTCTCTAATGTCTTGTGTCCTCTTTTGGAAGCACAAGCAAAGTAGTTTCACAATAAAACAAAGCATCTCCTGAACATGGCACCTGCAGCAACACTACAGCGAAAATAATAGTTCAGCCTGCTTTCTTTGCGTAAACATTTAAAAATAAAATCACTGTGATGTAAAAAAAGTGAGGGCATGTTTAAATGAGCCGGCCAAGTCATAACTTTTATAAAAAAAATATCTCTTTGGTTTTGAAACTTTATGCACTAACATCTTGTAACACTCCAAAGAGCAAGGAAAATTTAAAACTGCATAGTATGACCCCCTTTAATAGATTAAAAGAGTATCTAAAAATGCATCCTAATATTACGATTAATAATAATAAAAAATACTTTTGTGATATCATAATATCCATGTTATACAGGTAGTAAGGTAGTTTTATCAAATCAGCACATGAGAACTCATGCCATGTTAGCTTCAGTTCTACCTGTTTTAACATCCACGCATGACCTCTTGCTTTGTCACAACACAGTACTGGCTAATGCGCTGAGGTATTAGTCTTAACTCAGTAATGAAAACACACCCACACATCCCATTCATCTTTGGGGGTGATCTAGAGAAAAGCAGGACACGTCTTGTGCCTCCCACGTCCGTCTAAAGCCAGTGCAGATGTATGCTAATGGACTCCGTGTGCTTCCAGCACGGCATCAGTGCGGCCCACTCACGCTTTAGACCGGTTCCTCTCCCGTAATGAGGGGCCAGAGGCGCTTCTGAAAACGCTGTTCCATTATTTCATTGTTTTGGGAGCACAAGCACATTTACAAAGAGAATGACTTCTAAAAATTCCAACACTTGGGACTGATATCATATTATTAATGATAAATGAATACAAATATCTGATAACGTTTAGCACGGTTGTAGTATTTAGAATGACTATAAATATTAATTAATGAAAAATATCTAAAAAAATGCTAAACCGAATCACCCATCAATTCCGGCAGCATTTAGGCAATGCTTCATTTTGCAATGCAGCAATGTGATTTCCTACAGTCAGTTACTCTTTACACAAGGATGAGCTCCATTTGTTTTTATCTCTGTGTTTTTTAATCCATTTATGCAAATAGGCTTACATGGTGCTATCAGCATTGCACCGCTTTGATAAGTGTCAAATGGTAAGGACAGCAATATTGTCTGCTGCAGTTATCCTTTTATGTGTCTAACTGAATGTTGTGGTGAACTGACTGTGCAATGCTATTTCCTGTACTTTGGCAATTTCACAGCAGTCAAATCCTTGCTTTTTACTCTTGCCTGGCCTAGAATTAGGTTGTATGACCAAAAACATACAGTATGTCAAGGTAATGTAACCGCATACATAAGACAAGCAACCAAAAACACGCTTATTAATATACTATACACTACTGTTCAAACGTCCTTTTAAAAGGAAATCAATACTTTTGAACGACACATCAGATAAGTCAATACCTGCCATGGAAAATCCAGTTATTATTTATTCTACTGAAAATTCAGCTTTGCCATCACAGGAATAAATTACATTTTAATAAATTATTGCATATAAACTTGTACATCTACCGCAGAATAAACAGGATTGAAAAAATCAATTGCTTTATCAGCCAGTTTGTGATTTTATAAAAAAAAAAAGAATGAAAATTAATTTAAAATTATTTACTCACATCTACGTTATTCTAATTTTTTTTAATATCCATGATATGATTGAGATATATATACATACACATATAAACATATATATATATATATACAACTATATATATATACATATACACACACACACACATATATACATATACGCATATATATACACACACACACACACACATATACATACATATATATATATATATATATATATATATATATATATATATATATATATTTTTTTTTTTTTTTTTTTTTTTTTTTTTTTTTTTTTTAAATTTATTTATTTATTTTTTTTGGTCACACTCTAGCTGGTGACAAATTCTATTAACTGCATTTTTCTCCTCAAACTCCTAATTTGCCGCTTATTAATAGTTATAAGGTAGTTATTAGGTTCAGGTGTAGGATTCTTGGAAATATGGCAATGCAGAACAACCTGTTCTATACTAATAAACAACTAATATGCTAGTAATATGCACGTTAACCAGCAACTAGTTTACTAGCAACTAGTTACTAAAGTCACACTCATTCTTTTCAGTATACCACAAATGAATGAAGACTGACCACACAGGATATATAATTTTTAAGAATTTGTACGTCCCACCTCACAACTAAGAGAAGAAACTGCAACCATCTGATTAAATAGGATTAAATATAAAGATAATACAAAACTGTAATACAAAACCCCAAAATATATTCATTAGAGACATTTAATCTAAATATGTTTTAATATTTTTATATTAACTATTGAATATATGACCAGCGCGAGGAACCATAAATATGTCTGAGCAAACAAAACTAGTGCAACAATAAACTATATAACACAAAAAGCTTCTAAGCGTCCTGTAAAGCCAGGATATGAACTTTTAATTCTTCCTCACAAGAGTTTAACAGTCAAATGCCATGCAAACGCACAGTAGGCCAGCTGACACGTAAAAACTAAATAATAACTCACTGTACTACTGCAGCCATGTTGCACTGCCAATATTTAAGGGGCGCGCAAGAACTGTGAACGTTTCAAAGGGTTCGTAAAACTTTTGAGAGGAACACAAAACTAATACCTGCAGTGTGCGTTTCATGCGCGTTCTCCAGAGGCGTTTCTGCATCAGAGTAGTCTTTAAACTGAACTTCTCTCACGGCAACAGGCCAGATTTTACCAGCGATCGCGTCTCTGAACGACTGAATATAATCCATATTCAGGTCTCCCCCAAAGCACGAACATTTAAAAGCGATAAAACAACGCGACGACGACGTTTTATTCGCCCAGAGGAGACTGTGAAACACGCGAGCAGAAGCAGGAACTGAAAGTGACAGCAGCCGCCGAACTTTTTTTTTTGCCGTTTGTTACGCTACACGGTTTACGCACGTAACGTGACGCGACGCGACCAAAACGCTCTCTTCTCCGCGCTGCAGTGATGGAACGCTGACGTAAACAAAGACTGTGATTGGTCGACTGCCTGCAACGTCAGGATTAAACGCGCGACAGACGCGTCGCGTCGCGTCGGTGGCCCGTGTACAGTGAAACACCTGAGGGGAGAAAAAATTCAAAAGACATTGAAAAATGTAACATTTATGCGCATATAACGCACTGTTAAAAGTTAATGGCAAATTAATGAATTGAAGGTTATGTTTACAGGCTAGTTCTGTGTTCGTAAACGCGTACGGTTTAAAAAAAACTGCCTAATATTGTTTTTGTTTTTTCGTAAGTGAAGCTCATATAGGCCTACATATATTTAATACCAAACAATGTTTTCATATAATCATATTTATTGGAGCAGCTTAAAAATAAAGACCCAACAGGCTAAACAAACACCTCTGTACTAACACGAGTTAGTACAGATAATCATTGTATGTATGGTATATGATTTTGTCGTGCCCGTTTGAACTATACTATCACATGATCGCCAAAAATAACAGTAAACCTTAAATTCAGAGGGGGTAAATTAGGCAAACGTGCTGTAATTATTCAGAGAGTCTCAATTATATTTTAACTTGATGAAAACAGCTTGCAGGGAAAGCGATCAGTAGATCCCCACCTCCCCAACGACATCTATGCAGCTCATCTGACGATATGAGAGCCACTGCTAATTGCAAAGATTGTTCAGTGTCTTTTTAATTCATCAAGTTAATTACATCCCAAGGGGTGACAAATGAAATGTGCCTCTCAGGCCAAATTTACACAGATCCCAAAATCCCCAAAAACGTAAACGAGTGAAACTCCCTCTGCTGGTCAGCTATAATATTGTGCAGTCATAGATTCGTGTGCCGTGTGATTTAGCAACAAACATGACATGCATGAATTCGGCTGCTGATAACAGGCTTCCCAGTGTTGCGAAAACAATTTGAAGTCGTCGCCAGAGTAAAACAGGACTCAGAGTCCAGACGTCTGGTCAAAACGGCTGCGTTTAGAAGAAAACCGAGCAAAATGCATCTTATGGATGAAACAACTGAGGTCATCTTCTTCCTCCTCACCTTGATCCGATATTTTTCCATTTCTCTTATTGGTTATTTAGTGAAGGAAATGGGAGCAAGTCATTTTAGCAGAATGTTATAGTTCTCATTATTGCTTTTATTTTTATATTTTCAGTTTTAGTACCATGCCTTTTTTTATTAGTTTTTAAAATATTTCAATATACCTTTAATGGATTTCTATTTCCGTTTAAGTTACTTCTTCAGTCATCGCTTCAGTTCTAATTTTGATTTTCATTTGATGTTATTTTTTAATTTGTTTCAATTGCTGAATACATTTTTAACAGTTACCCTTTTAACAAGAACACTACCGTCCGAAATAAAACTTCTGTCATTATTTACTCTCTCCCTCACCTCATTTCGAGATGTTATTATGTGGAAAAGAGAAAATTAGAACATTATTCCATGAATAATAACCTATATAGCCGTTCCTTACACAAAGTTGTGTTCCCTCAGAATACTTCACTCAAATCATACGGGCTACTATATAACAAATATAACAAGCATATGGGTTTGGAGATGTGTTTCACTCTGTACACAGTAGCTACAAAATGGCGCACAGAAGCTAAAGGACGATCCTTGTTGTGCTGTAATTGCATGGAAGTTCAAAAACCAGCAGGTCATTAAATAACTTCTTACATAATGAGAAGTTAAAGGCCTTCAAATCCTTGGTCTTGGGCTCAACACAGATATACAAGCGTACTATTGATTCAAGGTTCTCCGCGAGCTCGGCTGTAATTAAAGAACAGTTTAATTTGATCGGCCCTATGAAAGATCCACCATTCTCATTACACAGAAGAGAAATAAAATAAGCCCTATTAGCTGAGGGAGATTAAAGCAGGGCTTCCCTCCCAACCAATATTCCTCTCTCCTCTCAGTGTGCACAGTATTCATTGGATGCCGCCTTCTATTTCAATTTCCAGAATGGAAGAGAGTCTGGGGAAATAATAAGGAGCACACAGAATTAGTTCATTTGTTCTCCATTAGATATTTATAGTGATCCGTCAAATGTTCCAAACCAGAACGAGGCAGGGTTTTTCTACACACACACACACCCATCATCACTGCATTTTATACATATTATTGAATGCGATCAACCAGGGTCTTAAATTGAAACTCAAGCGCTGCACCAATGAAAGAAAAATTGCCTTTGATGAGTAAATTAAATGGAGTTCCTTTCCAATCTGGCCATAACTTCATTAAGAACTGTAACATAAGGCTTAAATCGAATTGCAGGAGCAGTCTGACCCTCGCTGATGTAAGAGACGTGCAAAAACATACAAACACTCAAGACTCAAGCGGCGGCGCCTTCTGCTTTTGTAAGGCCCTTTTAGGGTTGTCCTGCCCTGCGAACATTTAGAACGTTTTCTCTCTTTTTGAATATGAATGCTTTCATTCAGCAAGGATGCGTTACAGTACAGTAAAAACAAGGCTTCGTATTTGGGATAAATGCTGTCCTTTTAAACTATTGGTTCGTCAGAGAATCACAAAAATGGATATTTCCAAAACTGATCATAAATCAGCACATCAGAATGATTTTTGGATGATACAATAACATAACTCCACGTTGCATTAAAGTTGTTATTATACTGTAATGTAGATGAAAATGAACTCAGCACATGAAAACTGATTTTCTCAAGTAAAATGCTGTATGGAAACTCGGACCAAATGAGAGCCATAATCCCTTTCCTTCAGTCAAGATGGATCTCATTACTAAACCACCGCCACAACAGCCATCTCCACACTGAATGTGTCCAGACACACACACACACACACACACACAGCACATCAACACAAGGACGAACATCTGCACATTACCCTGAGCCTCACAGTTTACAGGCCCAATTAGACAGACACAAATGGAGCAAAAACTCACTCCGGCTGGGCAGATGCAGCTAATAGAGAAGGCAGTGAAGCTGTGCTTGCTGTAATGAATAAGCGCTAAATACAATCAGATTACACCAGACAGCTGTATTTGTGATAAACGATAAAGTGAAATGTTATTTATGACACAAAATGTGGTGCAGAGGAAGGAATCACAGATTTTGGATGCGGAGATAAAAGACCAGCGAATGGATGCATGACGTTCAATGCCTGAGACATTCATTTCCTTCCATTTTTACTTGTGTGGGATTTTTTGGGATGGTAAATTGCTTTCTACAATCCCAGCGCAGCTCCCTGCTGAGTATGAGAGCACTGTGATAGAGATATTATAATAGGGTCTTGGTAAAACTGGAAAAAAAATGGGGTCTTCATTTCAAATAAATGATTCAGTGATTAGTTTGCTTTATCTCTCACATTTTGCTTTATCCAACTCATTTATGAGTTGTGTTTTAGCAAAAAATAAATAAATAAATAAATAAATAACAACAAAAAAATACTAAATATTACATATTACTACAATATTATATTATCCAATATGATTTACAGTATTGTGCTTCAGTGAAACAAGAAAATCTGAATTTGTAGAAAAACTTATATGGTCAATGTCATAAATTAACTTATTTATTTATTAAATACGTAATATTTCTAATAAAGATTTCTTAAAGTTTCATGTCCTAATATTTATTTGGTTGAAATGTCAAATTTCAAGTTAATCCTTAAACTAAACTAAAATAACTAACAGGAGGCATTTAACTTGTGACTAATATAAATTCAGGAGTTCGTTTTGTGAGAGACAAAAAGTGAAAACATGCCTTGATTATCTTTTAACAAGATTTGATTGTATTCTGTTTGCAGTAGCCACAGAAATTTATGAGAGGGGAAAAAAAAAAATAATAATCAAAATTTGTATCCATCGCAAATGCGTATGCTGAGATACATATCGAATATCACTATAAAGCTGAAAAATAGAAAGAAATATTTTTTTAGCAATATCGCCATGCCCTGTAGTTTGTTGTTGTCAAACTTGCAGAAATCACACACTTCCCCCGAGGCACGGCATACAGGTGGAGTGCTTGGCTTTCATGCAGGTGGCTAATGTGCTTCTGTTCAGGTGCATGATTGCCTCAAAGACAAAAGTACTGCTTTCCCTCTCTGAGATGACAACACCGTCTAACAGATGATTAGGCTGTCCAAACTGCACAGAAACTCATGAATATTCACAAGACAAATGCAAATGACTCAATCTGGCCTTAGAAGAATCTCAGAAAATGAATCATTTCACCAAGTCCCTCAACTGATGCATTAAACCTCAACCAAAAACCTCCTCCCCGCTGGTCTGAGTTTAGGAAGGTCTATTAGTTTGAATATGAGCGGTCATGAGAGACCTGAGTCAGATCTTCCCGTCAGCGTTTTTAACGCTCTGCTTTTTTACCTTCTCTGCTCAATTGACCTCAGCGGCTGCTCATTCATTGCTGTGAGAACCTGGGACTGCAATTATAAACGGCTTTCCTCAGAAACCAGTTTGATTGCATAGAATGCATAGACGCGCACAGCAACCAAACACCATAGTCTGTCACGACGACAATCGATCACCTGCTGGACTCGCGTCGAACCAGCCAATCAGCAGCTGGACCTTTTATACGGCAACCAATCAGCTGCTAGACTCCTGTCACAGATCATCAGGTAGACTGTCGTCACGGCAAGTAGGCCTTCTTAACATTAACAAATTCAATTCTATTCCATTTTCTATTAAATCAGTTTTTTTGAAAACAATTATATGGTATTAAATTGATTGTATTACATTTATCTAAAGTGACAGTAAGGACATTTAAGTTGCTAAAATGAAATGAATGAGTCATTGTCACAATGTAATTATATATTAAGTACTGAGTAATACTGACTAACGCACTTATGTATTCAGTTATGTACCTGCTATATGGTTAGGATTCATTTTTGGTTTAGGTTTACTTGGAGTTAACTTATAGTAACGTAGATTTAGAGTTATAATGTATAACTCTAACTTGCATGTAATTATGCATAATTTAATGTCATTATAATAGTAAGTATTGGTAAGATGAGTAACAAAAGCACCTTAAAAATGAAGTGTTACACAGATATTTGACATATAATTCTAGTCTAGAAAACAAAAATAATAATGACATATGCTTGGCTTTGAATTTCAGTAGCAAAAAGGCTAATAGAGTCAAAATTTGTCATTTTAATGAATCAGTTTGCATATTATTTTACATCATCACCCAAAAGAGTACGTCAAGGTTGAATTCGCTCGCTAGTTGTCCAACACAACACATGATTTAATTCACAACCGAGGTCGAGAAGCTCATCATGACAACAAATCATTCACTACAGACTCTCCACATGAAGGAGTCCCATACAGGAGGGGGTGGCAGGCAGCTTTAACGCCAGGCATTTGTGGAGGAAAAATCCCTCTACAAAGAAAGAAAATCGCATCAGGAAGACAAAGCTATTTTTAGCAGATAAGCCTCTCGTCAAACTGAATTGTGTTCATTTTGGCATCAGGATTTTTGCCGCTCAGTTTTTTTTGCTGTTGTAGAAATGGTTATGTCATATCTGTCCTGGTTACAGAGCACAAAGGGCTTGCGAATTGCTGGGACACCTGAACAAACAGCCGACCCGCTGGGAAAAGCACTGTGCTTCTGAAAAGTTGGGCTCTTGGCTCATCAGCCTGGAAACAGAATACGCAGTTAGCCGGGTAATATGCATGCGATCTTGATTTGAAAATGGTCTCTAAAATGATACTCGCTCATTCTTAAGATATACTGCAGCGCCGAGTCTCTTACTACTGTAATAACACACAACTGCACACTGCATGGGGTCTGCTTCAGCGTGCTGCTACCAGAGGACTACAGCCTTCACAGACAGAAGGGTTACTTTTAGCCATTTTTGTTATTTATTTAAAAATATGTTAATGTTATTAAAGTATATTTTATATATATATATATATATATATATATATATATATATATATATATATATATATATATATATATATATATATATATATATATATATATATATTAAAGTGTAAAAACGATTTAAAAAAATGTCATAGTGAAATTATTAGCATATTTTGGACAAAATTGAGAATAATAAAAGTAAAAAGCATATTTATTAAATTGCAACATACTTCTGGCCATTTTTGTTAGATTTTGAAATACATTACTGAAAATGTAACAATACTGAACATGTAAATTTAAAATATATATATATATAGAAAATAAATATATGGAAGTAACTATAGCTTCTGTGCAGATTTTACTCCTGATTCAGACAAGAAAAACTTTTCTTGGAGCGTTATTTATTATTCTTCTTAAAATTGTGACCCGAAACAAAGGAGCAGAAAAGAGGAAACCACCCGAAATGCACTAGCATCTTCCTCTGATCATCAAACCATCAGCACTACCATCCAATTTATTAAAACAATAAAGCCTGAGCTTCGCTCTGTCGGGCGGTCAACAAATAACCCAGCATGAGTTGAGAGGGCAACAGAGATCAGGCTGTTGTAAACAAAACACGTTCAATCTTATGCTAACCGCTGTGTCAATATCTTCTCCTGAACTCTGCAGGGGGAATTAATTGCTTTCCCTTTCAGAAGGACATGCTCATATTTTTCATCATTATGTTAAGCGCTGGTGCATGAATTATAATGGCCTAACGCCTGTCTCCTTTCATTCCTGTGCTGATTAAGAGAAAAGAAACAGACAAGTGCCTGTGATAGAGAGGATGGAGGTGGATGTTGGCGGTGAGAGGCTCAGGGTGGCAGAGGGTAATCAAGACAATGAGGCCACAATCACAGAGTAAGATGTGGAGAAACATCTGAAGGTGATGAGGAGCTCTCACAGATTTCACAGGCAAAGATGATGAACGACCCTTCAGATGATTTGGTACAGTACTTCTTCCACTGCTTTAAACGCTTCATATTATGGAAAATGATGCACTCTTTTGATATGTAAGCATTTGAATTAGCATGTACTGCTAAACTGTTACATATTTCGAGATTGAGAATGTTTCTTATACCAGGGTTAAAAGCAATAAAGGGGAGCTTTTTTCTAATAGGCAAGATGATGAAAGCTTATCCCTTATATAATTTGGAGTGTCGTCTGAAAGTCTCACACACACACACGCTATATATTTATAAATGTATATTGCAAATAAAAAAATTATGAGAAACAAATCTGAATCACAATAATATAATCCAATGATTTTTCATAAAATATAATTTACACACACACACACAGAAAGTTGTTATGAATAATGAAGGTGTTTGAAATCTATGCCTAAGTTATGGAATTATTTAATTAAAAATTCTAATTTAATGGAATAACAAAAACAACACATAGCTGCTGCCCCAATTCTACAAGCATGCAAGTTATTTATTTGTTTTAATAAAACAAATGTTTGCTACACACAATTAATGTTCACATGCAAAAATCACTGATCACTACTATCCATTATATTTTTTTTACATAAATTAACCACAACAAATAGACTATTGATGTTCGCATTAACAGTCTAGACTACTAAAAGCATAACATTTTATGTTTTTCTAATCAGTCTGAACCATAAGCATTGCATTATTATTTGATTTTAATAGACAGCAAAACTTGACTAAAATCACAAATGTACTCAGCCCTAATTAAAACAGATCACTAACAACTAAGAACATAGCTGCAGGGTCTTGTTAAAGTTTTATTTAAGCTTATTTGGAAAAGTGATAAAAAGGTGAAGAAAACAAACCAGTGATGCAAGTTCCAGGCCAAGAAAGTTAAATATGCAGATGTACAACATACACAGAAATCTGTCTGAGGTGACCATGTGCAGCAAATGCACGAGGAAATGCAAACAAATATCAGCCGTTATGAGGACTGGCAGATCTTATATTTTACAGCGAAGGGATCAATTGTTAAGATCGCAGAACAAACTGCTTGCTCCTCATTTAAAACACCCTTAATCAATAATAATCAATAAAATCCATCCCTGGCAGGCACATTGCACATGAAGCGAGCTCAGAGCAGGGATAGAGGCAGAACTCAGACTCCGATAGATAAATTGCTCAAATCAAGAGACAGAGAGAAAGACAGAGAGAGAGAGAAAGAGAGAGGGAGACAGAAAAAGAGAGAGAAAGACAGAGAGAGAGAGAAAGAGAGAGAGACAGAGAGAGAGACAGAGAGAGACAGAGAGAAAGAGAGAGAGACAGAGAGAGAAAGAGAGAGAGAGAGAGAGACAGAGAGAGAGAGAGACAGAGAGAGAGAGAGAGAGAGAGAGAGAGAGAGAGAGAGAGAGAGAGAGAGAGAGAGAGAGAGAGAGAGAGAGAGAGAGAGAGAGAGAGAGAGAGAGAGAGAGAGAGAGAGAAAGAGAAAGAGAGAGAGAGAGACAGAGAGAGAGAGAGAGAGAGAGAGAGAGAGAGAGAGAGAGAGAGAGAGAGAGAGAGAGAGAGAGAGAGAGAGAGAGAGAGAGAGAGAGAGAGAGAGAGAGAGAGAGAGAGAGAGAGAGAGAGAGAGAGAGAGAGAGAGAGAGAGAGAGAGAGAGAGAGAGAGAGAGAGAGAGAGAGAGAGAGAGAGAGAGAGAGAGAGAGAGAGAGAGAGAGACAGAGAGAGAGAGAGAGAGAGAGAGAGAGAGAGAGAGAGAGAGAGAGAGAGAGAGAGAGAGAGAGAGAGAGAGAGAGAGAGAGAGAGAGAGAGAGAGAGAGAGAGAGAGAGAGAGAGAGAGAGAGAGAGAGAGAGAGAGAGAGAGAGAGAGAGAGAGAGAGAGAGAGAGAGAGAGAGAGAGAGAGAGAGAGAGAGAGAGAGAGAGAGAGAGAGAGAGAGAGAGAGAGAGAGAGAGAGAGAGAGAGAGAGAGAGAGAGAGACAGAGAAAGAGAGAGAGAGAGAGAGAGAGAGAGAGAGAGAGAGAGAGAGAGAGAGAGAGAGAGAGAGAAAGAGAGAGAGAGAGAGAGAGAGAGAGAGAGAGAGAGAGAGAGAGGCATAATTATACAGCACAGGTTATAAATCCAGCGGCACCAATCCTTCCGAGGGGAATGCAGCAGTAAATTCAGCCCTGGATGCAGAACCACCTCCAGAAAAGCAAACTGTTTTCATTCCACCCCACGGCCTAATCCATGAATCTCTGGGCCTTCGTCTGCAGACGTACTGTGAACAAACTGCTTTTTCTCTGACTGCCAATCTAGTCAGATGTAGAGAGAAGCGAGAGCAGGGGAGGAACTGACCAAAAGCATCACCATGCTATTAACTACATTTTTCAGTAGCGATATAATAGAAGAAGTGTTTTCATAACCTAGCCACTTTTCCGAAAACGGTACGGCAGTGCGTGTCAACATGATCCATCGGCATTTTGGTAGCACTGTGCTGCATGTGTTTTACAGCCAAGAAAACGTCTCCTAAAACGTCCGCTCTGTCTTTCAAACGAAGCACTGGGAAAGTTTGATTCATTTCGGTGCTTCAGTTTATTAAGATCATTCTTTTGAATGAAGCATCGGAAAGGTTTGATTCTTTTTAGTGATTCAGTTCATTAGGAGGATTCATTATAGTGTGAACTGGTTTAACTACTCACAGCAGCATTTAGCTTTTTTTTTTTTCCATCACGTCGGTGTTCAGTGTCTTTCAGAAATCATTCTAATATGCTGATTTACGAAAAATGCATTATAAAAGTTAAGTCACTATTTTACGTAGCGCTACTTAATATTTTTGTGCAAACCATACATTCTTGCTGAATAAAAGCATTCATTTCTAAAAAAAACTCCAACTTCTCAAACAGCAAGACACCTCCAGAAACAACAGATGCTCTTTAGATCTCCTGTTATCATACAACATGCATGTAAATCTTGTCTGAGCTGGATGTTGATGCACAATCACTTTCAGTCTGTTGCATCGATGCTCGACTTAACCTTTCTTTCACTCAAACTGTGATCTAGCTCATATCCTCCTCCGCATGGCACTGAAGGGACATCACCGCATAATTTCTGCAGACAGTCGATAACATATTAATCGGCCGCACGTCAGCCTTTTGTATCCACTTTGTAATTCAGCTTGTTTTGTCATTTCATATGTTTTGGTCAAGTCGAGATCTTTGGGTTCTAGCTGGGTTATTCTGTTGAAGAAGTGCTGGCAACGTTGTGGCATTAAAATAACACGCATGGAAAAGTCAGAACCCTTACAAATGTGTCTGAAACGACTGCTACTGCAAATCTGCAGTAAAGGGAAGGTTAAAGCAAACAATTAACCTTTAACTGAGATGCTGTGTTTCTTTCTCAAAGCCGTCTCTTAGAAGCAGTTAATGAATACTGACTACTCATAGACATGGCAGATATATTTCATGCGATATACGTTAACAAAAAGAACACTGCATTGTTGTTTTATATTGCACAAATTCTATTTTTGACTTATAAACACGCACACAGCTTATGGTTTTCTATTAGATTTGGGGTGTTTTTCACACAACCATATCTTGCACCAGCCATGTACCGTGCTAATTTCCTGTAATATATAACTTACTGATTGATACCTTATCTCAGAGCAATTATAGTAACCATAATGCAATGGTGCAGCAAACAGCTGCATAGTTCTTTTTAATTTTTTTGACACATTCAGGGGAACAAAAGAACTAAATGACAGGAAAATAATGTTAAATTTGACTGATTGTAAATGTGCTTGGTCTTTGGAAACGTGCTTAATAAAAATGTTATTAAAATTACTATTATTATTTGCTATTCACAAAAAAAATCACGTAGCGGCTATTGAAAAATCATTGTTTAGAAAAAAAAAAGAAGAATATTTTATTACTTATGTCATGATGGTGGGGTCTTAGTTGTGATGCCTAACTCATAAAACAAAACTGAATATACATTTCTACCCACAGATATATAATTTTACAGGCTAAAATAGCTTTAAATAAAATTATACGGGGCAAATTCACTAAACAGTTGTGGCACATTAGCATTCAGAATAAAGTATTATCACAAACCATTCATAATCCATCTTATGCTAAATGCACTGTAATGGTTACTGCTCTTCTTTTCAGAATAAGCATGCCTTCTTTTAATGTAAATGAGGCTCATTGTGATGTGCTGGACTGACAAACATCAGCACCATTTGTCTATTGAAATTATAGCTGGTGGTAAATGAAAATCTATTTAAAAGGATGCTAATTTTGCAAGCATTTTACTCCACTATCTGATTTGCATAAAAAGGGAATAGGGCACAAAACATCACAAGATCAGCTTGTTTTTATTTCAAAGCTGACCAATGAAAACCCGTGCGCCCTGACTCCTGGAAGCAGACTACATTAAGCAGTAAATAACCCTTAATACTACTATAAAACGTGACAGGAGTCGCCTCAGGTCATCCACCGTCACACCTGACCTTTTCAGCAAGCGCTCCTGGACCCTTCTCTTCATTTCTGATCTCTGCATGGTCCAGAAGCCCAGGCCATTTAACTATGATTACTGGGTCAATCGGTCGAAACACAAAGGTCAGTTTGAACGAGGGAGGAGCACCACAGCTAAAACTGACCTGAACCGGACGTGATTGATCTGAATGCGACACGGCTCACATAATTCTGCCGTTTAGCGGTCGATAATGTGTGTTACCCACACTGATGCCTCTGGGGGTGCGTCGATGCTGTCTGCTACAGATGTAGGGATATTTTTCTGCTAGAAAGTACTGTCTTCATTTGCTCCGGCTCTGTAAACAGAAGGATGCACAGGCGCTGCTGGAGATCAGGTACATGCGAGACGGCATCAATCTGAGCAAACAAACATAACCGTATATTACCGCTATACAGAAACGGAGCGCTAGAAACGGTCAAGTTCTCCTCGAGGCCCGACAGACCAGTCATAAACTCTAAACAGGCTTGCCATAGTGGCCTTCTGTATTTTATAGCACAGGGGAGTAAATGTCCCTGACGTTTTCTCCTGGATAATATATGCGGCTCCTTTTGCAGCCTGAGAGGAGCCTGCAGTAGACACGCTTGAGCTCGACACTTGCTCAATCTATTGAACTGCTGCTAATTGAATTGGAGTCAGCAGGTCGGGCGCTGATGGAGCGTGCAGGTGGAGGCCGCAGGCTGGTTACAGTAACCGTCTCCGCACAGCCATCATTCTATCTAACTCACAAACCATCTAATTCAGTGTGTAAATAACACGGGTAATAGCAGGACACTGCTGTTTGCAAACAAACATGATATATGGGTGGGTTTTTTTTGCTATAATCTAACCAGTATACTGAGAAAGGTAGACTGACCAAAAATGTGCTAATATTTAATGAATTGATAATTTAATGAATTTAATATTTATTTATTTTGTAACGATAATTCAAGTAGTGTGCAGTATTTATTTGGTCTTCTAGTATATACTGTACTTTAATCCCCTGAATAATTCAGACGTGTGATCAATGCAGATTTTGTTTTAATTAAAAATTAAATATAAATACATATAGATAAGATTCATATAAACATATTAAAATATAAATATATTATCTTCCTATAATAAAATATTTAGGGTAAAAACTAGTGAAAACTAAAGAATAAACTTTTCCGGTTTTAATATAATAAGAAGAATTTCAGATTTTTGTTTACTAAGAAAACCTGATAAACATACACTTACAAATTGTGGAATATGTGAAAGCATATATACCTAGCAGATGACTGTAAGAGGTCTGTAAGGGCAACAGACGTTGTATATCTGTCTGTTCACTGGTAATTAGAAGCCCAGCTCAGAGTTTCCAGCAGCCTGACCGTTCTTCATCAGGATGACATTTGTTTGTTAGCATGCTGCACCCTGGTCTGTTGTTTTCCTGTACAAGAGAACCTGATCCCGTACAGCATCTCTCCTGACCCCTGAGGTCAGCACCTTCAGAATACATTTCAGAATAACGAGGCAGTGCGTCTCGAGAAGAGAAGAGACAGAGGAACAGGACAAACATTCTACCTTTCCACAACCATTAACAGCGTGATCAGTCTTGTGAGGTCTGACAGTTCACCCTAACACACGGACAGCAGATCATACTCAGCTACCTAATGAGAACGGAAATACAGAGGTATTAAGTGCGACAGTGTGTTAGCTCACATGTGGAAGAAGACGCTTACGTTTAACAGCCGAGGGCTGACAAGGGAAGGGAGTTTAGAGAAGCTCAAAGGAGAAGTTTAGAAAAACCACATGTCTAAAAATCAATCATTGGACGTTTAACAGCAAAGGGACAGTTCTGTGTTTCTTTTTTTATTATTGTTTTGTAATTTTTATTTGACGCTCTATGAGGTCAGACTATTATTTTTACTATACTTTACTCTTATATAGTAAAAACTGTAATATTGTGAAATACTATTACAATTTAAAACAACTGTTTTCTATCTCTGAATCGCTTTGTGGAAACCATGACGCACTTTGAATTGTTCAAACAGGGATTGTCTGAAATGTAAAAGATTTTGACATGTCATTAAAGTCACTTTTAATCGATTTAATGCATCCTTATTGGAATAGAAGGATAAATTCCTTAGAAAAAAAACTCCAAATTTCCAATAGTAGAATATGTGACCACTTTGAACAAACAGCTAAAACTAGCTTCTGGTTAACACTACGTTTTATGCACTTTGCATGCTTGCATTCATCACTTGCAAAGATGCACAGTTCCTCCCTGACCTCCGCTTAACTTTTCACATATCCCACCATGACCAGCACCAAAGGCCAACAGGTAGAGAACGTCACTCTTAAGAACGACAGGATAAATATACATAGGCTTACATAAGAGACTATCCAGTATCTTGTTAACAGAATTAGGTGAGTTAGGTATTAAGGCTACACAGGACCCTAGAGGACTGCTGTGGACCTGACTCCTCTCCACTGATTACCTGAAGCGCATTTCCCACATCACCCCGAGATCTGCACTTATTTCATTATTGCAGGCTTATGTCCACATGGACGATTTTATACGGCGCTGTCCCTGACCCATTTGCAGCCAGCCAAAAGCACTTATTGTGGCATGTACACTCGTCTGCTATAAAACCACTCTCATTTAAGGAGACCGAATGGCCTGTCAGGGTCATTTTCATTTAAAAACATTAAAACAGTCTAACCATCGCTCACGTCGAGCTGGAATTGACAGTATAATTTGGCGGGATACATGAGGGCAGGTTATTAAAATGTAGCGGGATACGCGGTGCAGTTTTAATGGCGGTTCTGACACAGGATGAAAAGACGCTCAGCGTGCGGCCATCGATAACACTTCTCTCTCCCGCCGTCCTCTCAACCAATTAGAGGCACTATGTGGAGGCAAACTGTGCTGTGATTTGCAGCGATTGCCTGAGGGCACGGCCTCTAAAAGACAGGAGAAAGTCAAACAATGAGAAAAAAAATCTCCAATAACATTTAAGAGCAACCGATCCGAAATGCTAATAAAATATCAATCACTATTACACGGCTCTCAGAAATACTCTGATTGGTCAAGTCGTAACATTCAGCCATCAATAACAACTGCTAAACTATATAATTGACTGCTATTGCAGGCGACTGGTTTTCTGTGCTAGTTTTACATCCCTCTTTTCAGCTAATAAAGCCAAATTTCATCTAAAATCAATATTTCCATGTCCATTTATTGAAACAGCAGGGTATAATATACAGTTAACAGATCGTTATAACAGAATAAACCTCTTTAGGTTGATACAAGTCCCATTCGTTTCCCTCATGCACTGTAATTCAGTGGGATTTGTCCTTTTTTATGCTAAAAATATGCTAAGATTGCTTATAATAAAATAAAATATAAATATTTTAACAAATTTAAGCTTTTAAGAAAGTAAAATAAGCTAGATATTAAAAATTAAAAAGAAAAGTTAATTAAAAACATTACTATATAAGTAAACCAACATCGGTCATTGTGTTAATTTAGATGAGAGTTAAGTTTAAAACTACAAAGATTTATTAAAATCCCTACCATTAATTGCATAAATAGTAAAACGATACTAGTAACAAGCACAGCAAGTAGTTGTGTAGGTATCATGTACTGTACTGATCTGAAAATCAAAATATCATATTATATCTGTTTTATATTATATATATATATATATATATATATATATATATATATATATATATATATATATCACTCAACAAAACAGCTACCCAAGAGTGAGTAAATGAACCCAACACAAAGCAGGTGTATTTGCTAACCGTGTTCTCTGAGTGCACTGAAGGACCTTCTTGATTTGGGAAAACATCTCTTTTAGTAGACTCTTAAATGGCACCGTCAAATCAGCAGCACAATCAAACGTGCTGAGATGAAAGGAAAGCCGTCTCCTGCTCTTTCTAAAGCCTCTGACCTCTCCTCACAATCCCTTCAGACCCTACAAACCTGCACAAGCATCGGGCTTACTTCACAGATCACAGCATTAACTCTGTGTACTGGACGAAACACAGAGAGAAGCTTTTCAATATGGTAATGTGAATCAGAAGAATGAGAGAATAAACAGGAGAGACAGAAAGGAGAGCATGGAGAGAAATAATAAAGAAAAAAAAAAAGGCAGATATAGGAAAAAAAAGATGAGACCGATGAGAAAAACAGAAGGCATGGAGACGTATGAGAAAAGTGAAGACACATGAGAGCAAAGACAGAGAGAAAAATGTGATGAGCTCTAGAAAAAAAGAAGAAGTGGCTAAAATAGATGAGAGGAGAAAGATGAGAGCAAGGAGACAGATGAGAAATAGAGGAGAAAGTTGAGACAAGAGCAAAAACTATAGATACATGAAAACAAGATTAGCTCTAGAATAAAAGAAAAGAGATAGAAAATGATGACAGAGGAAAAAAGAGGAGAAATAATATAGGAACGAAAGGAGAAATGAAGAGAGAGGAGAATTAGGTGAAATTAATGAAAGCAAATTATGGACAAGAAGAGGAGAAACTATGGAGACATGAAAGAGAGGTGATATCTTGGAGAAAAAGATCTAGAAGAAAAAGGAGAAATGAAAGGAAAAAGAAGAGAAGAAAGAAAGAAAGCAGGAAGAGAGTGAAGAGAGGAGATTGACCGGAGACATAAATGAGGTGAGATCGAGCAGAGAATCAAGAGAAGAAGATGAGATGGAGAAGGAGGAGAAGAAAAAGTGAGGATATGGAGATGAGAGCAAGGAGAGAAAGAGAAAAGAGTTGACATGAGAGTATCAGGAGACAAACAGGACAAAGTGAGACCGAGGTGAAGAGAACAAGAGCAGGCAGAACTTTCTAAACACTCACACAGTGTGAACATCTTCATGCGCACACACTTCACTGAAACAAACAAACAGAGTCTGGCATACTGAAGACAGCCGGATGCTCGTTTACCTATTGTGTATCCTCGTTTGAGATCGCTGCACCGCGGACCACGGCGCTGGGAATTGGTGGTGTTGTTTTCTTGCACCTCAGATGTGGTTGTCTTGGCAACAGGTGGTGAAGATCTGTTTAAGGACAGACTCGGGATGAGCCGTGCCGGAAAACCTTGAGAGCCGATATCCACCGACTGGGACTTCTTCTTCAGTCTGAGAGGAAACAGCAAGAAGACATGAAGAAATGAGTCTTCAAACCAAATACAGCAGGGTTTTGTAAACTTAAACATTGTGTGTGTGACTGCTAAAGGCCTGCTTTCATTGACTCCATCTAAAATGTTGTGCACGACTAGATCTACATGAGATCTACTTTGCCAGTCAATTATTGTGGTGTCATGCATCCATAAAAGTCAACAGTTGGAGGCAAGAAGTGATATTTTGACCCAGATTCTTGATGAGTGCAATATGTGACTGGGCTTTGTGACAAATGACTTATATGATATAACTATTTCTTTCTAAGGGGTAATCAGACTGTCTTTTTAATGGCTTTTGATTGAAATCGGTTCTATATCATACAAAAAAGCTTCTATTTTAGAAGATATGTAACATTTGCAACTTAAAGTCATACTGCAGGGATTTCATGGTATTGTATGGTACTAATATACTAATTAGTTTGAAATGTGATAACATGGTGTAAGTAATTGAGTCAGATATAATACATGCATGGGGTATTATTGTGGAGCTTAAGTAGAAATACGCAACATGGCACATTAAATTTGCCTTTGGGTCACTTTAAAACAATCCCAAATTTATCTGCAATTGGGAAAATGCTGCATTATTCAAGAGAGTCATTTTAGATTAAAACTACTGAACATGATAATGCTGAAAGTTGAATTCCTTCGCTTAGGGCAAATGTTTAATCGTTAAAGTGATTTGGATTAAAACTCGTAGTGAACCTAAAGAAAGAAAGGCAGATCACTGGAGTCAGGAACAGTTCATCGTTTGATCTCATTTTGAGTCAATCATCTTCAGTTTCCACCTTGACTCATAACTGAAACAAAAAGCCTGAAAAACCAAAAACAACATTCCTAAGAATCCTGCCAGTCATCTTCGGATCAATCCTGAAATGCTGCCAGCATGAAAAATCAGATAGACGGCATGTGCTGTTGTGTGTTAAAGATGTCAGAATCTGTAGACAATTTCACATTTCTGAATTTTTGGGAAAAAAATATGGAATAGATTTAAATATGGTGAGAGCACTACACTCCTATTGGTAACTGTACAAATAAACAGTGCCTAATTAGGTATTCAAATTCTAGTGTGACAGCTTCAAACATGCGCCACCTAAATCAGTAAAAGAAATATTACGTCAATAAAAATAATCATAAACAACAATAACATTTTTCCTGATTTATATATTGATCAGTAAAATGTTATTGCTGTTTTATGATTATTCAGAATTACAAAATGTTAATTGTTATAATATATGGCTATATAAATCATAAAATAGTCATATATTATAATAATTTACATTTTGTAATTCTGAATAATTATTTTTAGTCACTTTTAGCTGATACTTACAAAGGCACCAGAGCTCATTGTGTTCATTTCATAAACATGAAGCATGATGACTGCTTGGCAAAAGGTTAAATATAACAGCATTATGAGCAAGACATTGATTCCACGTGTCAGAAATGATCTTCGTGTAATTTACAAGTCTTTATAATAAGTTGAAGAAATCCTGCATACAGACAAACACTACATTTTTCTCTCCCATCAGGGATGTTTGTGTGGGCATGTCATTTAGACACCTGTCGAAATAAACAGCTCACAAACAGAGTGCATGCTGATGGCAGACCCCAGGTGCAGTTCCCTCCCTTCTCTCTCTCTCTCTCTCTAAAACCAGCTCACCATTACATAATATGTGTAATCAGCCAGAAGATAAACACCGGCCAGCAAGATTACGGAAGCCTAATAAAAACAACAACTAGTTAGTTAGACAACGCGGAGCAGCAAGTCAACCAGTAAACTGAAGCCAGGCGGTAAATCTATACACAAGAGTCCAACTCAACCAGCTGAAAAACACAGAATACTAATCCACTAAACCAGTCACCTCAAAAGTAGGCAATCCCCAAATTAAAGATTAACTTTACAATTAGAGCATTAACTTTTACAATTAAAAATTGAGAGGGAAGCTGACTAGAAATATTTTATACCACAAAAAAGCTTAAACGCAACTAAAACATAGAAATTAAACTAAACTAAACTTTAAATTAAATTCAATTATGTTTAATATGCTGAGATGGCTTTCAAGAAACACTTTTCTTTATTATCAATGTAGAAAACACTAAAAGTAAATTCTTACCTTTAATACCAAAACATTAATAACCGAGTAATTGATAACAACTGCACACCAAATCAGAATTTTAAAATTATTTCTGAAGGATCATGTGACATTAAAGACTGTAATGTGGCTTTGGACAAAGTAATAGCTTTGCCATTACAAAATATATTCCAATACAGTAATATTCATTTGCATCAGTATTTTTGATAAAATAAATCTAGACTTTAAATAAAATCAAGGCCAAAAAATCTAAACATTTTGACTGGTTGCAAAATTAACAAACAAATGAGTTAAGTACTCTCAAAGTAAATTATTTAGTCAATGAACAACCATTTTTGTGGGAGGATGCAGCTGAAAGATTCAGTATCAGTGAAGTATCGATGACAATCATGCAGCTAGTTTAGTCAGACAGACACACTTTTATTTTCTCCATTTAGATGCTCCTGTTGTAAATGCAAAACCATTCGCTTTTGAATTGAAAATGAGGGCAGAATGACGAGTCGTCGCTGAGGTCCTGCTCTCGCTGTGATGCGGGATGCGTATTAACTAGCTGGCGTGGCGTTCTTTCATTCCTCCATACGGATGAGATGCGGTGCCAATCATCGCCGTGGCTTTATCTATTATTCACAGCTCAGAAAGACAGTGAGGGGGAGAGGAGGGTCTGGCCAGCTTCCAGTCTTCGTAACACCAGATGTAAACAAAGCACCGGCTTTCTTTCAAACAATAATAACCGCAATCGCCTCGCCGCGTGACTTCTGCTCTGATTAGAAGAACACTATTCATGCTGAAGCTGTATTTTAACCATCAGCACCGGCCGTCGCCGCTTGAGTGTTTATGTAAACAACATTGTCCTTCAATTAAGGGGTAGATTATGTGATTCGCAGACGCAGAGGCTGCATTGAATCGGTACGGAACATCTGCCGTGAAAACACTAGTGCGCAAGCTATAATTAGAAAATCAGTTTTCCAAGTCAAAAATAATCCGAACGGGGAAACCCTCCTAAGCCTCTGAGCGGAAGATGGTAGAGGTCAAGCAAGGTCAGCAGAAGACAGATGCCAAGGTGTAAGCGGAAATATCATGAAAACATGTAAGGTTTGTAAAAGCCTATTACAGCATAAAAAAGTAAAAAAAACATATAGCAGACTGTATCTCATTTGTATATTCTTCATTATTAATTATTAAATAGAAAAAGACATAGAAATAGACAGGGCTTAATCTAAACCAGCATTACTGTAGGCCATAGTTCAGTTAGGACATTTAAGTCATTTTTATCAACAGGCCTTAGAAAAACAGTATTACTTGTGTGCATCTTAAGACAAAACAAAGGCACAGACATGTTTTAAGCTCAGTTCATGTGAGTTTCTTTCAGTTGAAAGAAGATTTAGTCTAGGATAGGCCTAATAAAACAGACAAACACATGTGCGAGTATGTACACATCTGTATGACCGTTTTTAAATGTAAAATATAAAAATTATGTTTTCAAAAAACACACAATCTTAACGGTTTCCAAAAACATTTTTATTTTCTTTCCTTTACATTTAGGGGTTAAATATGAACAGGTCGTGTCCTGAACGGGCTTCATGAGATTCAACCCACACCTCCTTCTCTGTCTGACTGTTTCTGAACCTCTAAAACATCCCAAATCCCCCTACTCACAGCACGTGGGACGGATCAGCGGGAAACAGGGTGGTGGGAAATTGCAGAGAGATTAAACGCTTTGGCAGGCGGCTGATGGCGGCCGTGAGTGTGGCTGCTCTTTATCGTGGCCAACAGAGTACGACAGGGACGCGTTAGGTGGGGAGCAGAAGGGAATCTCTGGGCGTTACAGTACCTCCTATACTTAAAGGAGAGAGAGAGGAAGAGCTGGCATTTAGCTCTCTTCTTCCTCATGCTCCACGCAAAGAGAGTTGCGTTGCCAGACATTCTGAGATTAAGCGTAGTAGTCACATGCTTTGGCAAAAGATGCATAAACAACAGGGAATTCAGGCAAAGCCAAAGCACGCTTATCTCGCTCGGAAAGATGGATTTGAGCCCGGGTGAAACTCAGATCTGGTGTGCACAGGGAACTGAACATCTCAGCGTGAAGGATTGACGTCAACGCTGCCGGCCCGCTTGTTGCACCGATCTTTGAAGGCAAATATTAGATACTCTCGGGTGCCATTACCATGCCCAGACGACACGCGATGAAACTAAATGAGGACATGAGAAAGACATGTCATTTAGAGGAGACAAGCAGCTCCTGTGGGCCCTCATGGCCGCTTACACGTGGCTCTTATAAGAGAGTTATGGGACACTGGCCTTGACAGGACCTCGGCTTTTCAAACGCCTGATGGCTTAATCGAGTCAGCCGGGGAGAGGGATATAATATAGCTTGAGAGGCCTCAAAGTGCATACATGACACAGCACTATCTGAAGTTAATCTGATTAAGATTAATGCTTTACAGGAAAAAGACTAGCTATATAAAATGTTAAAGGAATAGTTTAACCAAAAAATTTATTTACTCACAGTCAGGCCATTGAAGATGTAGATGAATTAGTTTTTTCACCAGAAAAGATTTGAAGACAGTTTGCGTTACATCACTTGGCTCACCATTGGTGAATGGGTGCCGTCAGAGTAAGTGTTCAGACAGCCGACAGAAGCATCAGAATAATCCACACCACTCCAGTCTATCAGTTAATGTTTTGTGAAGTGTAGATGTTTTTGTCTTCTGACTGTTGCTTCTGGCTAATATATGAGTCCTCTATCCATAGCACTGTATTTAACAGTCAAGTACATAACCAGCCAGCATTCAAAACCTTTACATTTTACCGTTATTTTATCGTAATCAGGATACTGTAGGTGGTGCAACGTTTAATTATAGCCTATTCACACAGCAGCTGCAATAATTCAAATGTCAAAAAATAATTTTGATGGTGGATTGTAATC
The DNA here is from genome assembly GCF_018831695.1 of Puntigrus tetrazona. Lineage (NCBI taxonomy): Eukaryota > Metazoa > Chordata > Actinopteri > Cypriniformes > Cyprinidae > Puntigrus > Puntigrus tetrazona. The sequence continues at coordinate 19,938,312 of NC_056714.1, read as the reverse complement.
CAGAAAGTATTATAAGAAACATGTGAAATAAAATGATATTACAGTTTTAAATGTGGTTCTGATTACAGATGGATGCCTAGGATTTCACAAGATTGTATTTTAAAGATAACCAGTTCAAACGCTATTAATATGAAATTGGAATGGCAAATGTACATAAACTGAAATCTACAAACCAATACACACTGACGTTGTTAACATTAAGAATTTGAAAAAGTGTAACAGCAATTATACTTTGCAGGGTTTGATGTGATATGAGCTTGATCGATTGATTAAATTTACCACTGGCATCACAATTTATTTTAACGCTTTTTTTTGCTCAGTCAGAACAAAGTATAGCAGACTTGTTACTTGTTCAGATGACAATATACGGTGAAAAGTCTTATTTGGGTCATATATTTTAAGATGTAGGCTAGAATCTGTGATTACTAAGTACAGGATTTACTAAGTAGGACAGTATTTCAGGAAAAAAAGTAGGCAGTGCGTATGGTAGCATTCATTAGTAGTTCGTCATACTACACCCCTTCTCTAGTTCCATACTATTGTCAAACTCAAACTACTAAAAAATAACTCTGTAGCCTTTCTACCAAACTGATCCTTCGCTTGACTGACAGGTGAATCCGCCATTTCGTCTGACAAATAATCAAGATACCTTCTGATGTTCATTCATGTTTATTTCGTACTTTAACATTTTTTCACTGCATGACAAAATATGTGTTTTGTCAGACACGGCAACAGTAATTAGGGGGGAGGGTCTTGGCGAAGGGTCAATTACTCTCCAATACTGGTAGCTACTTCATAAATGCATGAAGCGGTTTAAACCAGTGGGAATTTGCATGAATGCAAACACACAAACACACACAAACACGCACCTCTTAAATAGATGGAGCGTTTATGAATTAATGCAGGTATTTCTAATTAATATTCGAAACCACACTGTGTTAAATGGAATTGCGTTGCATAAAGCACGTAAAGTGATAAAGCAGCTTCCCAACAGTGCTGTGAAATAAACATGCCTTTGCACCGGAGTAAACAGCTCGAGGCTTGAACAAACGTTTGGTCAGAGTTGCATTAAAATTCAACGTGCTGAAGTTTAATACCAGAGGCTAGAGGCTGTTTTCGTTTTTATTTGATTTATTTGGGTTATAATAGTCACTATATTCAACCTCAGGAAAACGCAAACGCTCTAAACAGCATTATAAAACAAGAAGTGACCTGATTCCCAACCTTACTGAAAGCTCTTTCTAATAAAGCATGGTATTCACATACAGTATATGCATTTGATGATCCTTTTTAGCACCAAGAGAAACATCATATTCATCTGTTTGATCACTTGCAGTGCTAACAGAAGAACTGGAGTTCATGTGAGAGCAGATCAAATGAGGTTTCTTCACCTGACATTCCCTCTGTTACATAACACACTGATGCACAGCTGTCATCTTTCTATAAACTGTCTGTCAGTCTGCACAGCACTTTCCCTACAACCTGCACTTCTGCCCGAATTTTCTGATGAGACAACATTTTTTTATCCTTTTCTTTTCTCTCTCTGATTTCTCAGCATCAGCTCTTGACAGTGGTATTAGCATGAGAGAGAGAATTGTGTCCCTTTGTAGAGAATAGTGACATCTTTGGGACACAGAGTCTCACAAACCGCTGTCTAAACAGCAAAACAGCAACATGCGAGGCTCAAAGCACACTTATTTTTTTTATGAAATATTAAAGTTTTTACAACATCAACAACATCATGAAATCCATTCCCCCGTTCCAGCTGTCAGTCATGAGATTGACTGATAGCAGCAACTATTAAACAAAAATCTGTTACTTACCATTAACTGACGAAACGTGCAAGACTTTCAATTCATCAGCCGCTATGTTTATGATAATAAATTCAAATAATATTATAATAAATAGTTTGCAATATTAAGCAGCATGAACAGCTCAAATTACCACAAGTGAGTGACACCAAAAATGTCCAAAAAATGACATTTAAAAAATAAAACAATTGCAGCTTTAGAGTTTAGAATGTGATCTATAGGTATGTTTGATAAGGGGAATAGTGAGGTTGTGATCATTTATTTTTACTATAAAAAAAAAACGTTAACATTTCAGTTCTTTCAATTCAAACGTTACAATGTCGATGTTTGATGTGATGACAAAATAATACACCACTCTTTATTTTTTACGCTTCAGTGTGCAAAGACAACAATATAGCATACAATACTAATTGTACCTAAGGATTCTAATGGCACCAGATCCATATCTGGCAAACTAAAAACCTCAAGTGTACAATGACTGAGCAGCAAACATTACTTTGCAGATACATCTCTCTTGACACTACCTTTGTGTTTCTAACCGAATCAGCTATAAAACAGAAAAATAATGCACACAGCAGAGCAGGCGCGAACACATTATGATTCTCGTTGGGCTTTAACGATTCCTACGGCATTTACCAGCGTGTGCTGGTGGAGCGGGACGGTAGAGTTGTTATCAGAGCACCTCGGTAAATCAGCAACTAACAGAGGTGCTGCTATTCATTTCGCAACATACATCAATATTACTGAAACGCAGCCAGCAGACAAGAGCTGATAACCCAGAGGAGTTATGAAGAACCCGAAGGAATACGTCTGTTTCATTACTGCGCTAAATGTGACGCTGGGCAGACTTCTCCCTCGCTGAATCAGCGTGCATCTCTCAAGCAGTGTTAGTCACACACACACATACACAGTGTTCCCGAGGCCTTGAGTTAACCGCAGTCTCTCAATAACTCTCTAGTTGCTAGCCACATTCCTGCTTTCCTGCTCTCTCATTGGCGGAGGCGGAGAGCCGAGGGCAAATATGATTGGAGGAGAACATTGATGATTTCAGCAGGAAACTGAACTGAATTATAACGCAGAGGAGAGAGAATAAGAGGAAAGGAGAAGAGAGGTTCACTTGTATCCCATGTGTTGTGGTGAAGTGAGAGCGCCGTGATGCTGTAAGGGGTCGAGCCGCAGCAGATTCAGGTCAGACTCATTTGTTTTAAGCCACACTTTAATGAGTGGGAGGTCAACGGGCCAACTCTCAATTCAGACTACTGACCTTGAGATCTCATGATGAACAAATACAAAAAAAAGGAATAGCTGTTGCCCTGTGATGTGTCAGTCAATAAAAAAAAAAAAGAAAAAGGAAAAAAAAGTCAATAAAGCATCCACTGTATTGATTAAGATGAGCAATTTGGGTCCCTCTTTATATTGTGTCCATAATACTTGTGTACTTAGTCTGTAAGCACAGTGTATACACATTGGTGCATTGTATCTACAGCTGTTATGTTCTTCCCTCGTCTCATGGCATAAATGTACCTTGGTGTTCTTTTTAGCGAGAGACAAAATATGTACTAAAAATACATATCACTGTAGTTTCCAAAAAACAGAAATGAACACTAGCAGTAACACATTTTATTCCTTTTCACACAAATTTACAAAGTTTTGAATAATAAAGCATAATTTTCACACGATTACGTGAAGAATACCATGTTATGACTTCAAAACAATATATGTAGATGTACTTGAGATGAGAGGAGCACCGGTTCGACGAAACAGTTCAGATCTGTGTAAAAGGAAGTTGAAATGGCACGGTTGCATCAACAAACGCATTTTCTTTTTCAGTTTTGCATTTGTTAACACTATAGGGTAGGTTTAGGGTTGGACTTGGTGTAGGGCATATTTCCATCACGATAGAGCATTAGCTTTTAGCAACAGTCCATGGATATTTCATTAGGGTCCCAATATTAAGTGGGAACAAAATGATTAGTACAACTGTATTCAACATAGCTAATAATACTTAATATGTAACATGCTAATGTTTTATGAGCAGCAAATTAGCACATTAGGACAATTTCTAAAGGATCATTTGATAGTGAAGACTGGAGTAAAGATGCTAAACATTCAACTTTGCATCACAGCAATAAATTAAATTTTAAAATATATTAATTTAGAAAATAGCTGTTTTAAATTGTAATAATACATCACAATTGTACTGTTTTTACTACATTTTAATTAAATAAATGCAGCATTGGTGAGCATAATAGATGTTTTTTTTTTTTTTAAAAAAACACTGTACTGACCCTAAACTGGTGAATGGTAGCATATACCGTATATAAACCAAATTATTTATTGTAAATGCAATATGCACTAACATTTTGTATTTGATTAAAATGCATTTTCACTAACAGTCTCCAAAAGCAAACTTTTGGACTCCTCTTTATATTTAGCACTTGTTCATGTGCTGTAGGGGTCATCTCACTGCGCAGCGGCCAGTTCTACCCTCACAAGACATCTGCTGCTGCTGGCAGGGACCAGTGGACAGAAACAGGGCACATCTGTGCAGACTCCCATCGCTGGCACTGGGGGACGAGGTCACAGGGGAGGACGTGTTTATGAAACATTTGCTGCTTAAAAGCCGTGAGCTACGAGCGAGAGCCGAGTAACATGAAAAGTTCAAAAGAGATTTACAGCACGGCCTTTAATGGCTCATATGGGTGGACTCTTGGTTCAGATGGTGGTCTGGGCTCCTGGTGCTTTTTTCTGGGTCGACCCATAGATTTTCACACGTTCCACTCTAACACCTCCCATCCACCAGTCGGTCTGCGCTGGCACAGGGCAGCTGGCGTGAAAACGTCACCCTTACATCCCATCAGCAGTCAGCGGGCATCATGCTGGCGTGACTGTGCACAATCTGGGCTGGGAGCGATCATGATGAGAGACGGAAAGGGGAAACTGAACTAGTTTCTACTTGAACTAGCGAGTTAAAATTTAATTAATCTTGTTTATCACGGATTTATTCACCAGAGACCCGAAGAGCTGCCTAATCACAATGGCACAGTTCGGCAGAAGCAGCATTAAAATTCAGTTCAACAGTTCATTCCTTCAAAAGTGCACAGAAGACCGACGTTTGACCTGAGACGTAATCCACAGGTCCATCTGAAATTCCTGTCATGTTCGGGCTCAGGTGGGACATCTGTTTGCTTCCTGAAAGTGAGTTAGGATAAAACCATCCAAGCATATGATACCAGAGAGAAAAGAGCTGCAGATGACTGCCTCATATTAATTAGTTTCAGAACAGGAAGAGTTTATTTTACCCTGAACACTTTGTATTATAGGCCTTATCTATTTGCCTTCAAAAATAAGAATATGCCTTTTAAGAATTATTGTGAATTGTGAATCTGTCAAACAAGAAGTAAAATCATAGAATTAAAATTTTAGGCTGCAAAGCACAATTCATGTGGACTTTAAATACAACAAAGCTGAACAGATTTTTCATCTAAATTCATTTTAAAATGTCTTTTTTGACATTAAAGACAATAAATTATAATAAAGTTGCCAACTTACACAGTAATGTCTTAATATTTCATGTTAAAAACAAGGATAGATGGATGAATAGATTAATTACAATTCAGAATTCCACGCAGTGTGTTTTGACTGTGTTACTGCACATTAATGTAGACCGATATTACGTATATAGAAAAATGTATTCAGTATAATAGATGCAATCTTTCTTCAATAAAGAAAATATATGCAAAGTGGAAATATAGAGGGGGTATTGTGGTAGTATTTTGTTACACACAAAGTCACAGTGAGCTTGAGAATTAAAACGTTGATGATGAAAGTTGCAGTCATTTGCTCATTCTTAGCACACAGTCCGTTCCAGTCCTGGGCATAATAGCGTTCATCCCTCTCAGCATAATAGTGCTCGTCTGCACGACACTTTCCAAGAACAGCCGTCAGTCTTAAGAACCAGCCTTGAGTTTTTATTTCGATGAGGAGACAAAGGAACTGTGGGAGCTTCATTTGATTGAATTGTTCCAGATGGTTCTGGACTTTCAGTGGTAGTGCGGCCCATTGTGTGCGTCTTTAAATTGCTCCTATTTGAGCGCATCACGTTGTATGACAGTTGCAATCATGTGCTGCTGCTGAAGAGAGAAGGAATGATGAACATTGTTCTGCTTTGAAAGCTTATGATTATCAGAAATAGCAGGCCAGTGAATGAGAGTGAGTGAGCAGCACTCAGGTAGAATGAACCACTTTTTGAATCAGTCTTTTAGTTCCAGCTCCTGCCTGCTGTCTGACCACCTCGACCACTGCAGTGAGGACTCACAGACCAGACTCCTAACACGTTCACAATCCTTAAGTTTTCATCTCTTCTGATCTTATATTGTGTGTAATTACAGTACATACAACTTAGTATTTAAATGTAATACTGTCTATACAAAAACCTGTGTTCAATAAATCTGTATGCTCAGTGTTTTCTATTCGTCTATCCATTTATACATTATACAATATCTATCTATCCAACCAACCATGTATCCATCTATAATATCCATCTGTGAATCAATCCTTCCAATCAATCTACAAAATCTATCAATTTATCCATGTATCCATCTACAATATCCATCCATCTGAAATTCTCTGCAACCACCTACCCATTCATCTACAATATTGATACAGCATTCATCCATCTACAACATCCATACATTCATCTAACCATCCACCAACCCACACAGTATCTCTTCCTCATTCATCCATCTACAATATATATCCATCATTCATCCATCTACAACATCTGTCTATCCTTCCTTCCATCCTTTCTTCAATCCATCCACCCACACTATCCATCCATCCATCTTTCCTCCATCCATCCTTTTACATTATGAATACAGTATCTATACATACATTGACAATATTGATCCACCCATCCATCCATCCATCCATCTACAATATCCATCCTTCCATCCATCCATCCATTCACAATATCCATTCATCCTCAGAGCTCTGACCGAGTCATTTACCATAACTGTCTACACCATCTTCCACCATCTGGACACAACAGATTGTGGATGAATTCAAGATGGGGCTGTTATCAAGTGGTCATGTTCTCGATTTCACTGTCTAGAGTTCAAAACACTGCCTTTATCCATTATCCAAAGTCCATTTCTTAACCAAAAGCACATACTTTAACAAGAACTCCAAGACCTTTATCTAACAGCTTAAACACAATAGCACAGTTTTGTTAAAAAGTGCCAAAAGAAATGCACCGTGTTTTGGTTTTCGTCCCATGTGTTGGAACATTTCAGACAGCAGCTGGAAAGGGGCTTTGCCAGTCATGTAACAGCCTAGTCCTTTCTGTCTTAAGCCAATGGTAAACGCACAACCACGTGGCTGACCAGTCAAAGCAGTAAGAGGTTTATATTATGAGTCAACGTGCAAGATCAATCTCGAAGCAGCATCTGTAAGGCAGGAAAAGTAGAACAAGGATTACAGTACATAACCGCCACTAGTTTTGCTTTAAAAACATAAAACATTTCTAGCTTTATATCTGATTCATTGCGGGGGTACAGTATGTCCAGGCTTGCATGGGCCAGAGATTATGGCAGTTAATACAGCACCAATATTAACCACAACACTTAGGCTGTTTGTCAAGGTGATGACCCCATATATACAAGAACATAGTTACTGGGCCAACAATAACATGCTACTTCGAGCTACAATTGAAGTCTATTAATCCAACTTTGCACTTGTGGACTAAAAACAGATTATTACCTACATATAAACACATATACATATAATTATTGTTTTTTTGCAAACTTTTAGAGTGCACTTTGTCTTGCTGTGTGTTATTCAATGCAACAAGTATGGATACAAACACACCCACATATATACGCACAGACAAACATTATGAAATATACTTGCAAAACATACTTGAAAGATATATCATATTTAAATATGGATGATTGTGTATAAAAGAGCACTGCTTTCTGCAAGAAGTTCTTTATCCCTAACTATGTTTACAAAGGTAAAACAATGTAGGCAGTCTGAATTCAGTGTATGATTTTTGCTTCCCTGCTTTCACACCATACCAATAAACAGATCCCACCCAATTATATAAATACATGTGTAAGCATGTGATAATTACAATGAATTAATTTGAGGTTCTCTCCAGAGAAAAAGCAATCCTTTAAGTGGACCTCAAATTAAAAGCTAAAGATGTTCAATTTGACCGACACTGAACCTGCAACCTGATCACACTGCATACAAATTCCTAAAGAAAACAATTTCTCACTGTTTATGCATGCTGCAATGCAGCACACTGGCACTGCACCTTTATGAAACATGCAGCTTCCTGTGCAGCAGACTGGGCGGCAGCAGCTGTTACACACTGAAGAGAAGGTCAAGAGTGTAACACATGGAAGCAAACTCATGCACACACGAGCAAACAACCAGGCATATAAATACACACACAAACATGCACTCAGATTAGTGGAGTTAATTAATTAGCCGCCAAATGAGCTAAACTGCCACCCATCAAATTACTTCTATGAACTTACCTAACAAATCTAAATGAACGACTGTATATCTCTATTAAGTTTAGATAAGGTTAAGTTTAGTAAGTTTATAGCCAGAACTAACTGCAGACTTGCACTTCAGAGTGCCATGAGCAAATTTAAAGCACATTTTGTTAAAGAAAGGAACAACATTATAATAAAAATCAATCAACCAAGTGTAAAACAAATAAAGCAAACTACATATATACCTCATGCAATGATGTCTCTGAACTGACTGAAGCAGAATGAACAACAAAATGTGTTATTCAGATTCTGAACAAACTGCACAGAAGCAAGCAACACAGCAGTATCAGAACTGTCCCATTATAATCACTGAAGCTGTCACTCATATGACTGTTTGATCCCTGCAGTTCTCCTATGAATGCTCCCATTATAATCAACGAACAGTCTACACTGTACAATAAATCTCTTATTTACACCATGTCTACGCCTTGTTGATTATAATGGGAGTGTGCTAGTTTTATCACATCGCTCGCTTGCAGTGTGCATTGGGTGTTAGACTGAGAGCCATGACATCTAGTGATACATTTCAAAATTACCACTTAATGATTTTGTTTTGATCCTAAAGCTTTTTTCAGAGCTGTTTTTCTGCATTTTCATATGCTCATGTGAACATAAGTCAAAAACATGCTTTTCATGGCTCGGTCAACGTAAACCACACTAGGTTTGGTCATGATACCAAATACATACATGATCTGCTATTTTTACGTTGGTGCATGCTATGAACTCTGTGATGTAAGAGTGTGTTTGAAACCAAATAAATTATCTCAAATTTAGCCTAGGCCAGAGGCTAAATAGTTCTGATGAGCTTTAGATGCGCTGAAAGGGGAAAGTGCAGGGATAAACGGATGGATGGATGAATGAATTGAAAGATAAAAGCTGGCGGAGGACAGGGGGTTGGCTTTCATCGGCCAGGCTAACTGGGACACTGCAGTTAAAACTCTGTAAATCCACTTTTTCTGATCAAGTAGGATTATCGCGGCCACCGCCCGGCTTAAAGTGTGTCCTGGAGTGCTCACTTCACTTCAAACAAACACAAGCCTGGAAACACAACCTAATAAGAGAGCCAGCTTGCAAACATATCATATAAATGCCATGCCTCACTTTAACCTAGGATGCCAGCATGTAAGGGTGGCTGCAGACCCACACGAAAAGGTGCTCCTTATTACTATGGTAATTAGTATTTTTATAGCAAGAAATGCATATCAATCAATAGAGCTTTTTAAAATTTCTGTAATGAGCAAGACACAGGAGACTGGTCAATATACCGGCTTTTGCACAGCAATTGCTCATTATATCTAACCGTCTTCATAATAAGACTAGGCTTCATTCATCAGCAATAGAATATTTCCGAAAAACACCAGAGCATTAAACCCTTACAACCCCCCATCTATCTCAAAAACATACATTTACACTTAAAATAGCATACAAAAGTTTGGGTTAGTAAATTTTTGTCCAGTAAGCATGCATTATACTGATTTTTATAATAATACAGTTGAATTTACTTTCCTAATCGAGTCATTTCGAAGCATGCTGGGAACTAGCAATGCACTGCTCAGTTTGGAGCAAAAATTCTTCATGTCTCCACATAAAAGGTTTAAGCAAAATTAAATTTGACAAATTTCAAAGAAAGTGAACTCAGTGGAATTAAAATGACGAGATATTCTGAAAGCAAGGAGCAAAAACACTTTTTGATTGCACTTCAAAAAGGATGTTTTAAAAGATTTAAACACAACTGAAAGAAAAAAATAAATAAATGGAGGCTAAAAAAAAAACATTAAATTTCATCTGAACATCCAGGGTGTTGAGAATGTATGTGTTTTGTCAAATTTTGATGCTCAAATCTCCTTATTCTGTCAGTGTATATTGAAGTGGGAAAGTGATGGCAAATAACAGCAGCTCTGTCTTTTGAAGAACAAGCAGGTAAGTTACGGTCAGACATAATTGCTTTCTTGTACGTTTCTTCACTTCTCAATCCTTTCAAATCTCCTCACTCTGTCTGCGTGCCACACACATCTTTCCAACTTATATGGCAAATCTGCCTTTTAGTCTAAGAGCTGTTATTTTCCTGCTATTGATTGAACGCGTCTCAAGGCAAATTCCCCATTTAAAGATGAGAAAAAGAGAGACACAGATAGAAGCTACAATCAAAAAGCTGCAAGCTAATTCGTGTTTACTAAAAGATTTAGGAAAAACACCAAAATTCCACATGAATAGCCTCCTTACAGAAATGGCTTTTGCCATATTAGCTGTATGTAGAATCTGAAACAATTTAGTTGTTGTCGGGCAACTTTCACTGCCTCTCCAGCAAGACCAAGAAAATTTAAGTAGAAAAGGCTGCAGTTTTTGTACATACCGTGGTGTGAGATGTACAGGCTCCATTGATGGTGCGCTTCCAGAGCTGATCTGTGGACTAACGCGCTGCTGAGGTTAAGCTAAGGCAGAACCGAGATCATGTGACCGAGAGTGGGCCACCAGGCTAATGTAGTTAACGGATATATCCAAACGACTGATGATGCAGGAAGAGCAAGTGCCAGAGCAAAGCTTGTGCCACGCAAGAGGATTTGAAGCTGCTCGTCCGGCACTATGTAGCCAGGCTAAACAAACAAGAGTAAGAGGATATTGACAACAACAAAAGATGAGACTGGAATGAACAAGTGAAAAATTACCAAGCCAAGGACAACTAACACTAACAATAATTCAGTCTGCTTTAGCAGGGTCAGCAGGGTTTTCAGTCTATTCGATCTCTGAAACTTTGGTCTGTTTTCTAAACCTAGTAAGCTGCCTACAGGCAACTATCCTAAAAAATAATATATTTAAAATACATTTCATATTAAGTATAGTTCAAAACTATTTACTGATATATCATTTGAGACTTATTGAAATAAAAGATATAATTAAGCTTTATTTGGAGTACTACTTGTACACAATGCATATTTCTTAATGAGTCACTCATTACTAATAAGGTTTGTATGAGATATAATATATATATATATATATATATATATATATATATATATATATATATATATATATATATATATATATATATCAGTCTATCCTTAAGCATTTCAATAGTTCCACTTTAACAATCAAATATACTTCAGTATGTCTTAAGTTGGACTTCAGACTTACTTCTGCGCAATTAAAGTGCATCAACTATAATATTAGTGGTTTCACTTTAGAGGCCTTTAAAGGGTTAGTTCACCTCGAAATTAAAATTCTGTCATTAATAACTCACCTCATGCCATTCCAAACTCGTAAAAGCATCTTTCTTTTGGTTAATGCCTGACCATCTTATACACACGTTGTTGTTGTTTGCATTTACATGGATTTTAAATAAATGACCGAATTTCACCTGAAATCCACTAAGTGTTGGAAAATCTGACCATATCATAAATCTGCCCTCTGTATGACTGTCTACATACGTACATATGGGTTGTGAAAGAGGAAGACGCATGTGTACACACAAATACGACAGCGCAAAACACACACGTTTGCTGTTGATGGTGAAATACCTGGGGCTAATGGTGACCCAGATCTCAAAAACACACAAAACAAATCACTTCAGGTGTTTACAAATACCCCTGGCACCATAAACCCATCAACAGATTACAGCTAGAGGTTTTTTAAACATACGATGAAGCTAAAAACGTACCAGACTGAAAAACAAAGTGGGGTTTTTTTTTCTTAGATTGTAATTAAAGCTATTATAATGCAATGAGACGTTTGTGATATTATTCAGGCCAAAGATCACCATTTTAATGGGTATTCAGACATTTGATGCATTTAAAAATGGCTACTTCTTATGCTATAAGCCAGTTTAACTATTTCCCTTTCATCGATCTCATAACAAAACAAGGTTGAGGGCGCATTTGTGAAAAGTAATAGGACACCAAAGCGTGACGTATTCATGGAAAGTGGCCTATATGACGCTCTAACGGATAGATCTGAATAATAAACGGGCCATTCGGGCACATCTGTATTCTGTTGTGTTTGCGGTGGGTGGCGCAGGATGATATTTCTAGGCTGGGGTTGAAAAATAGACCTGCTCTGAGATGGCTTACTAACTGTGGCGCAGAATACAAATAATGCTGGCTTATATTTATGGCAGGATGCTGTCAATGGTCTGGAGCCAAAAATAAACCCCACCAGAGTGAAGGAAGAAAAAAAATAATAACACAATTCACATGGGACTCATAACTAATAGTGTCAAGCCTATCACAATGATGAAATCAACACAGGAGAAGGACATAACTACATTTTTCAGGCAACAGTATATGTGCTATATCTAAATATATAACACGCACCTGGATTATGAATTAAAGCATGACATTTAAGTATTGTCTAACAAATAATGAGCTGTAAGACTCAGATTTAAAATGACCTTTCACACAGCTCTAAGAGAACGAAAACATCCTGCAAAGTTTTAATTCTAAAAAAAGTGCACCTTATGTAAGCTATTACATAATTAAATATTAGCATATTGCCCGCCCTCTTGGTATTGTCTCATTGGTCTGAATGAAAATGCAAATTCATTCTCTAACACTAGGTGCCACTTTTGGCACATTAAAAGCTCACAAACCTTGCATGCATGTCAGCCGGTTGTTTGGGACTTATTTATAACCCATAAGTAGTTCACTTTTAAGTTTAATACAAAAAAAACAAAAAAAAACTGAAAGAATAAATTAAGAAGTATAAGTGAGTTAAGTGTTGTACATGTGTAGACCTGTTTTCCTTTGTTTTTTCTATAGTCATGTGTTATCATGACAAAGAGCCTGTCACTGTCCTTTGGCAGAAAGTCCACCAACCCCTTTCAAGCTCCCAGTATGAGAAAATTACATTTTCACAGGCGGTAAATTGAAATTTGGTCTTTTCTTGCCCTCGCTATGAGGCTGATAGCTGCGTGTTGCTGTCAGAGGCGTCCCTCTCTTATCCTGTGTCTAGGTGAAGTATCGACTGCAGCTAAAGCTGACCGGCTCTTTTCATTAAAGACGACTGGGGACCAACTGACCAGCAGGAAAGTGAAAAACAGGCTTCAGCAGAGGACAAAAACAAGCATGTAAACATGAAAGAGTACAAATGCACTAAAACCCACATAAGAAAGAAAGAGATCTATAAATGAATGACAAGACTTTCAAAAATCTATCCATTATTACAATGCTATCGCACAAGAAATGTGTGTATATATTATAATGTAGCCAATTTGTAGCCTTCCTCTCACATTGAGGCCACTTTAAAATTAAAGCACGGTAAGACGGACAGATAAAATCCTTCTTCAACAATACTAAATGGAATTAATGGATAAGTAATGAATTAATCAATAATTCATGCTAATCAAGTGGAACCAAAATTTGAATCAATGAATTCCTTGCAATTCCTGTTTAAATTTTAAAATATTTTTTCATAAGCCAGATATGAGCTTGAGTTAAATAAACATTTATTTTTTACACTATAAATAATATACACTGTAATAAATAACGTATACACTTCATTCAAAAATGTACTAATTGCATTTAAATGCATTTTATACTAATGCAAATGTAACAATAAATAACCTTTTAGGTTTAATTATATTGTATAAATAGTTTATTGGTCTAAAAAGGCAATTAAATGTAAAATAAAGAATAACTTTTCAAAATGTGAATCAGCAAAATCTAACAAATAATAGATTATTAAATCAGTTTTTTAAACAGACAAATAAATACGACTATACTAGTTAAATCTCAAACAGAAAAGAGAAGCCTGACATGGTGTTTCTATCGAGCCAGACCTGTGATATGCATTATTAGCGACTAGCAGTCAAGAAGAATAATCACACTTTTTTTTTTTTTTTCATGTTGAATGTTTCATACAGTATATGAGGCTAGAGAACAACGTGTTCACTGTAGGTGCTAAATTATTTCTCACACATCAAAAACCATCTCGGCCACTGCAACTGACCCAGATGGAGGGTTTTCGCCTTGGGGGGAAAACAGTGAGCTAGCGTAAAAAAGACTGATCTCTCGCTCTCTCTCTCTCCATTCACTTTCGATCTCTCTCGCTCTTTCTGAACAACAGCCTGCTAAGACACAGCTCAGCAAGAATCTGGCTCGGAAATCGCTTCACACAGCTGACGTTAAAAGACAGCTCACGCCCAGCGGCGATTCGCGGACATGGTTCACATCCTCGTGACATCTATAGGAAACGTGCATCTGTATATACCCGTGATGAAAGAGCCTGTGTGGAGAGAGGTGCAGCAGACTCCCATGATGCTCTGTGGTGAATATCACAATCATCACACTTACGGATATCCTCTTGGTTTCTCAGGCTGTGAAGCTGGTCACGTGACGAAGAGACTTCACGCTATTCCTGACTGTGACACAGCGGAAACAAGCTGTGGATCTTCATTAGTGGGAATCACTGAATTGTCAACAGCTAATTAATAGTCTGAGGAGGCCAGTGGGTTCATATACAGGTAGAAGCATGTTAGGGAGCTGAAAGCAGGAGCGCTTGTTTTTGGGAGAACATATTGAAGGTGTTTTTGGTAATGATGTGACTCATGAGGTTAATGAAGCACCTGCTGCATCAGTGTTACTGAAAATCTAAATGTCAGCGATGTTATTAAGCATTAAAGGGACAGTTCATTTGAAAATGAGCGCTGTCCTTTATTCACCTTCAGGTCAGTTCGAACTTTCATGTAACACAAAAATGTCATTTTGATTAAGCATGTGGTTTCCAAGTGCTACCAAAGTCCATAAAATGCATAATAAATGTAGTGATCCGTACTACTTGCGCACTGTATTTCAAGTCTTTTAAAGAAACACTTCACATACTGGTCTAGCTCTCAAATTTCAGTAATTACACATGTGCTCTCTTTAAAACCTAGACCTCCACATATATGTAAGTCAAGTTGATAAAAGTAATAAACGCATATTGCTATATGTGTTACCGAGATATTCTTATAGATGCTCAAAAATGTCTTTGTGCTTTTCACTTTTGTAACTGTGGTTACAAAATAAAAAAGTATTTTAATTTTTAGATTAATTGACTAAATGCAAAACTTGCAAAAAAAAAAATTGGTTACATATCATTATAGAATAAAATAAGAATAAAGCAATTTTTATAATGCCGTAAGTACAGTTCTTTTAGTCAATAGAGTTGTTTTGCGGTTCAAGGGAGATAAAATCTTGCACAGCACCAACAATACACTGCCCACCAATAACATTACGGCATCCACTGGGTGAAACGTTCACAATAACCAATAACAGTCTCTTGATGACTTTCACTGACTTAAAAAAACAAAAAACAAAAAATAAAACACATTCAGTGTGAATGACCCTTAATTCATTCTTCCTTTGGGCTGCTCTTGGCCAATTCAATCTGCGGTCCAGAGGATGTGTGCTCTACAGCGCTCAATGACCTTTCATGATAATTACAGCTGCTCAGCTGTCCTCAGGCTCCTCAACCTAAAAGTAGCCGTTATGTATTATGTAACTGAGTGATGGCAGAAGTGCAAGTTTGATTTAAAACATCCGACATGTCCTCTGACAAGGGTGAGTGGCTTTCCGTTGGCTGTGTGATTTCTACAAACATGGGGCTTTCACACGAACATCAGCCAGATCACACACTGATCAGCTGCCAAATGGCTGTATTGTTGGTCATAATACGCTGGATGTTCTACCAAAGACTATAGATATATACAAAAGACGTTTCATTACTATTACTTATGAATGGGAGTTAAGGCAACACGCAATATACTGAAAAATGTCTGGCCTTCTGACTGAAAGAGCAATTTGATATGTAAAGTCTTTGCATCACTGTAGCAACCATTAGAAGCTCTGGTTCCCATAGACACCGTAGACTCATGCTTATGACTACACCTGTGCATTGGCTGGTCTAGATTAAAAAAAAACGTTTTGACTATTTGAGCAAAAGAAACATTTATGGGGCAGATTACCCAATTAATTTATATAGGACATGGTATTAGGTGCCTGGGGCCACTTGAACAAATGATTTGAATAAACAGCATGCCTAAACCCAGTTAAGGTACTAGTACAAAAATACACTCTGCAATAGTGCTGTCATAAGTACTGATTGTACCAGTCTGTATGGAAATAAAAAAAAAAGTAACTATTTCCTGCGAGCATTCTGAGAGCTGTTGAACAGATTCTTAAACACCTCTGATTGACCATTGTGATCATTAGATTAACAGGTATGTCTGTTATTGGCTACATTTATCACTGCATGGTCATCGTGGCCAATTACAGACACAGCTGTTGAAAGAGTGAAGACAATGGCTAATCAGAGGCGTTTAGGAATACACTCAACATCACTCAAAATGCTTGCAGGAAATGCTGGTATAGTCACTTTTTGAAAAATGTTTTTGGTTGCTCCTTTTGACAACACTACTCTGCAATGATCTAATTACCAATATTGAGATACCTTTTTTGTAAATGTCACATAACCCATATAGCTTGTTTTCTGGCTAAACCAATGGTACGCGTTTTAGGGGGCGGGACAATCAGAAGTAAAGTGGGTGTGGCAGTAGTTGTGTTCATAAAACCAGTCTGAAAACAATCGTTTCTTTTACCATTACACTTGATGGCGTTCCAGCATGGAAAATCTCTGAATAGACATTGTTGCATAATTGTGCCCATCTACCGAGGCAAACAGCAGTTTGCTTGGCCTTATAGACTAAAAATATATGCCACAGCTGGCGGGGAAGTCTCAGCGAGGCTCTGTAATGAGCTCTGTCACATCAGCATGGCCCAGCAGCGCCTGTGGTTGTCTCATGTCACTTCCCATTCGCCACAGCAGCCACTGAGAGCTCCAGTGAACCACCAGGAAAGTCAGGACAGCTTCGCCATCTCTCGCCTATTCTGGGATCACTGCTTCCTCGGGCCGCCTCGAGGCCTGCACGCCTTACTGAGCTGAAGGTGAAACAGAACAGCATTTATCAAGCTTCGCCGGATCCACGGACATCTACCTTGAGCGGCAAAGACTGCGGAATAATCGATGTAATCATATCATTCTGTGTGAATCATTCTTCTTATCATCTCTAATGATTCTTTGCATCAATCTTTACTTATGTAACGCTTACGCAAGCAATGCTCACAATTGCTGTGCTTGGATGCTAACGCCGGCTTCTTTTTTTAAATCATGAACTGCATCCCAAATGACACTATGCAGTTATACGCAATGTACTTAGACACAATGTACTCAACTATGCAGTGTAGAAATTTTATAAGGTTACTTAGTCATTAATAACCTGAGCCATAATTAAAGCTGTGACAGTTGAGTGCATGAAGTGTCCAACATTCCACACTTTTCCCATTATTTAAGCGCATCATCCAGGTATTTAAAAAGGAACCTGGATGATGCGCTTGTTTTGACAAGAGTTTAACTGTTGAGTTATACTGTTTTAGAATCCATTCATCCATGATCAGGTGTTAGCACTTTTAGCTTAGCATAGGTCATTAAATCGATTAGACCATTAGCATTTTGACAACTTCCATATTTAAAGCTTGACTCTTCTGTGGTTACACTAAAACTGACAGAAAATATGAAGTTGTGATTTTCTAGGCCGATATGGCTAGGAACTACACTCTGATACATTCCAAAAACATTCGGTCATTGTTTTGAGCGAGATGCTAATGGTCTAATCAGATTCAGTGATCTATGCTAAGCTAAGTTAAAGGTAATACCGCCAGAGTTGGACATTGACTAAATCAAAACTAAAACTCAACTGTTTAAGTCTTGGGGATTTGGAAAATAAGCATAAATAATGGAAAATGAGCACTTATGGAATTTTCATTGTGAACATACTACTCACACTATACAAACATTTATAGAATAGTCAGTATATAAGTATGCTATTTTGGAAAAAAACTATTATCTTTTATGTAGCGTTTAAAATAAACCGTTCAGCCAAAATTAAAAATTATTTACTAACCCTCATATTGTTTTTAAACCTGTATGACTTTTTCTTCTGTGGAATGGAAAAGGAGATTTTTTTGAATAACACAAACAAGCAAAAAAACAAAATTGAAATATCTTCTTTCATGTTTCACAGTAGTGTATTAAAGTTAATAGATTTTTAACGGAGACAAAATATGGTGTTTGTTTCATCCATTTTTTTGCCTTCTTTTTAGTTTCATAGGACACCAAGGTCTTTTTTTTTATTATATTAAAAAGATCTAGGAAAAAATTATTCCTCATAACGTGACCCATTTATGTCAAACCTATAGCATGCATTGAACATTCACTATGTATTCACACTTCTAAATGTCATCGAACACGTGGTCTCACATATTACATAAGAGACAATTAACTACCAGCCGCGTCCCTGAAGAAGAGCTGCTGAGTTTAGAGATGAAGTTGTTCGATTTTCAGCTCATCTCCTGGCATTTCATTCTTCCCTAATCTATGAGTCATTTTCTCATCTGCGTACAGAGAAGCGAACTGTTTGTGGACCGTTATTAAACCACCACTGGTTCTGATCAATAGTATCAGCGACTTTAAAGGATGAATAAAACTCATTAGAGCACCTTTAAAGGGCAGTAAGAGCATTTAGTGCAGGTGATATGTGCTATCTATAATTGAGAATTATGATTACAGAAAACATATCTCTGACAAACGCAGATGCAAATTTCAGAGTGAAATTACAGGTCAGTGTATATTTGGTGATTTGTGAAATGTTAAGTCATTTGTGTGCTTATGCAATCACATTCT
Organism: Puntigrus tetrazona; assembly: GCF_018831695.1. Taxonomy (NCBI): domain Eukaryota; kingdom Metazoa; phylum Chordata; class Actinopteri; order Cypriniformes; family Cyprinidae; genus Puntigrus; species Puntigrus tetrazona. The sequence goes on along the minus strand of NC_056714.1, from coordinate 19,919,225 downwards.
AGGTTGAAGAAACGTTAAAGGTGAAGTGTGGAATGTTATATATAATAAAAATGTACAACTTATAAGTAGCCAGCAGCACTTGATGCATAGTCAATAAAAAAACCCTGAACATTTATTCATAACATATAACAATGTTAGGTTCATATTTTCGTTAACAGACTTTATTAAATGTTATATTACAATATTTTTGTGTAAATTAAGTGAAATGATTTATTTTGAATAAATTATTTCATAACATTTGGGCATTAAATGTGTCTAAATTCAATGATATAATCATTTAGTAAACATTCTATAAACATTTTTTATTCATTATTATTTTATACATATAAAACATTGAGCTGTAAAGTTGTTCAACTAATTAATTAGATATTCATTAAATATACTTTTTTTTAAACATTATCCTATACATGTACAAATTACGCTGTGAATAATTTTTTTTTATTATTATTATATTAGGGAATCTTTTTTACGTATCTTCCTTTATTTCAGTCTCTGCATGTATAGAATCAGGGCGAGAATGTCTAAAAAGAAAACAACAAATATAAATGTTTTACTGTCCCAGCAGTGGGCAGCTCTGTCAGGAATCATTGAGAGTTGCTTCAGTGCAGCTGGAGGACATTTATGGGTCATAGGGACAGTTTGTTCATAATGTGACACTGACATGTGCCAAAGACACGTGACGCTTCTCAGTTTGACGACAGGACAGGAAAAGTGCATGAAAAAGACGTGACATGATCCGAGTTAGTGAAGTTAACTGTACTGAAAACTTAATCTCCAGTCCAAAAAAAACACATATATACACATGTGCTATATACAAATTTTTCATATTTCCAAAGCTTTCTTGGCTTGCGAAAGAATGCAATCCAACTTGCAGAGAGGCTGTTCATAATTGATGGGGCAATTAAAAACTATGTTGAACTACACATCAAATCTACTGCCTGTATGTGAGCACAGCAAACACCATTACTCAATTCTCAACGCAGTTTATAATGAAGAAAAAGTAGACACCAGATATAAACCTTTCGTGATTTTTTTTTTGCCTATTGTTGCATCGCTTGTAACTTTGTTTCCCGAATCACTACGCATGTGAAAGGCTGTGAATTTACCTAGGCTTATTAAACGCAGTCAAAACAGTGCCTTTGTTCACAGGACCTGAAGTATGGGTTCAGGCTCGCGGCGATGCTAACAGGAAAATGGATCGGGCGCTTTGGTCTCCTTCGGAGGCTCCTGGGGTTACAGGAAACAGCCTGCTGTCTCTGATGCTCACCCACACGTCCTGCTCTTTGTGAAACATCTCCAGCTCTCTGAGAGATGCTCCTCATGTATCTACGGCTGGAGGGACTGCTTCACAATCACCGGCAGTCTAGATGCATTTAAATCCTACAATTTGTTTATTTGTTCATTTAGAATAAAAAAAAATTAATATTTGCATTACCATTTAAAAGTTTTTAGTTTTAAAGGTTTATTTTAATACTTTCCCCCAGTATGGATGCAATAAATTGAACTGACGATAAATACATTAATTTTAAATAAATGCTGCTCTTATGAACTTTGTATTTATCACAGTATAATACACAGAAACTGTTTTTAACATTGATTATAGTAATAACAGTTTATCGAGCAGCAAATTAGAATATTAGAATGATTTCTGAAGGATCATGTGATACTGAAGACTGAGACAAATACTTCACAATATTGCCGTTTTTAATAATTTTTTATCAAATAAAAAGCCTAAAGGTAATTTCAATCCAAAATTTGTCAAAAAACAAATACAAAAGCTCAGGATGTGTCAAGCATGTTTATACACGGTCTCAGAAACTTTCGTCACATGCATTTTGATAGGAAAGTACGATGAATATGAAAAAAATGGGTTTTCATAACAATTTTTCACACTCTAAGCCATATAAGTAAAATGATTTCTTTATTGATACGTTAAGCAATGATAGTAAAATAAAATGAATAAGAAAGCAGAGCATACGCAAACTGATTCCGATACACTCGAGCGCAATCTGAGCAATATCTGTTATGACTCTCTGGGGTCAAATGGGCCGAGACTCATTTAAAGTGCTGTAAGCTGCTTTGGAGAAGCTTCTGCTAAAAGGCAAGTTGCGAGTCACAGTCGCTGACCTCCACATCCTTTTCCCACGCATTAGATGCTCGGTTCCAAAACCCAGTGAGCTGCCTACGTAGTTTGCACTGCCAAGCATCACAGGTGTGCTCACGATGCGAAGTTTGTTTCAAAACCTTACCTTTTTACGGCCAAATTTGTATAAGACAGCACTGCGTGCATCCAAAACTATGGATGGCACGAGAAAAACATATTTCATACTCATTTTTATTTTTTTTTTCATTTTTCTGCTTCTGCATCAGAGAGCTGCAAAACAGAAAGCATGTCCCTTATTCAAATTAACATGCAGTGAAGGAACAGATGTGAGACGACAGCGAAAGAACATTCCATCAGTGCATTTATGCCTCATCAGCAAATGTTTGTATGGCAGAGAAATGCAGAGGGAGTTCAAGCCTGTGGCTGGTTTAGGTCATTTAAAGACTTTTAATCAAGCGCCTCGTGTAAATTCTGAAATGATTTGATACTGGAAGTATAAAAGGGGAAAGAAAACTGCTGACGCAAGCTCTGAAGAGACATTTTAAAATGACCTGACGTGTCTGTCGAAAAAACACTCACAAGATTGATGCATTCTGCTCAGCAGCCGTGGCTGTAAATACAAAAACTGGTTTCTAGATCTCCATCTCTTTCTGATTATCTAAAGGAATAGCTCACTCGAAAATAAATGTTTTGTCTCTTTCTTTACTAACCTTCGGGAGACGATGCTTCCGCAGAATGAAATGACCGCAAAGGAACAACATGAGGGTGAGTAATAAACGATAGAACAAGCTTGAAAGCAACTGCTGTTTCAAGTAAGAAATACAATTAGACATAAAATAAAGTGCTAATGTGAGGATGCAGGCTTACCCTTATGAAAAAAGAAGTTTACTAATGTGCTATTAGTATACTTTTTTAAACTTAAGACTTTTAGTCTACTTTTTATGTACTCATCATTAAGGGGCTTTACATACTTTTCAGAAATATACTTAAAATGACATGTTTTGTATGTTCAAATATTCAAAATAAACTAAAAATATACAAATTAATACCTAAATAGGGACAATGAGGTAAAGTTTAAGCAGTACAAAACTACTAAACTAATAGGTTACTGAGATTATACTTCAAAGTGTACTAAAAATGCTACTACGTGTGTTTAATTAGTAAACTGTCAATATACCTACACCTTTACTTTTAGTATAGTCGCAGGACAAGGTAAAAACAAGTAGACAACTAGAAATCAAAGTTTACTACTGTAAAGTATACCTAAAAGCATATTTTTATATACTAGAAAGTGGGCCAATTTAGTCCCAATGAGTATTAAAATACTACACTTAAAGTAGGGCTGGGCGATATATCACATGCTATACACTTATTATAATAAACTTGACTTATACTACTTTTTGGTAAGGGTATTTCAATCCATGATAAATTCTAAGACTAAAAGCCGAAAAGGATCATCTCCAAACTCAATCTGTGCATGGTAATATGGTAATACTGTGCTATTCTTTAAAGCATCGTGGAAAGTCAATATGCGCAATATATACTGTATAGGACAATCACATGAAGTCAATCTGTAACACAAGGTGTATATTGGTGGCAAAAACGCATTAAAAGAACATAGCAAATATTGCATTTAAAAATCCAAACATTAACACAGAGAGGTGGAACAGTGATAAATTACATTCAGAAAGGGATGCTGAAAAGTATTCCAATGGAAAACAGTGTTTTGGAATAACCTCTGGCAATGATCAGAGTCTCTTTGAAGTTAAAGTCGTGGCCTAAAAAAAAATAATCCCATAAAAATGGAGCTTCATATACTAGGGCATAAAAAATGCTTCAGCATTCGACTATGGAGAGAAAAAACGACCGTATCCCAGCTCTGAAACAGACACGGAGGGAAGTCGGACTCCTTAATAGACTGTGAACAGCATGTTGGTAAATGGATGGTAGAATACAAACCTAACGCAAATAGTCATATAAAACAGATTCAACTCACTATATAAAGAGTTTTATTGGGTCAGTGGCTCTGGTTTGAAAAGGAGCGAGACGTCTAACTCGTACACAGGCGTCTTAACTGAAATGGAACCTAACAGATTTGGGACACTAAATAAACAGCAACTCCACAGGTCAACAAACAGAGCTGCTCATGCGAAGCAACACGGTAGACTTGACTCACAATTGATTTCAATGAAGTTTGGCATTAACATCTCGCTAAGAAAAAAAAAAAAAAAAAAAAAAAACAGCACTCAAAAAAATTGGGTAAGATTATATTAGCCTGAACTATATTTAATTCAGCACTGACAAAAATGATTAATTATTTGATTATACTTTATTTTAATAGTCCACTGTAGGTATTCTACTAGCTTTAAGTAACTACATGTCAACAAATTCTCATTAATTTGCAACTATATGTCTACTAACTTTCAGAGTAACTGTTGAGGGTTAGTAGAATAAGATGACATATACTTGCAAAGTTTCTGATAGTCAGTATGTTGCATGTTGTTGACCTTTCAAAAGAAATTATCAGAAGATATTAAGCAGACAGTCTACTAATACTCTAATGACTACTAGTTGACATTTAGTTGCAAAGTTACTTACTGTTAGTAGAATTTCTAAAGTGGAATATCAAAGAGTTACCAATTATTTCACTAATTAGCACTATTTTGAATAGATTTTTTTCTCCTAATGATTTTATTGCACTGCATTCTGGGATTTCCATTACCGAGAAGAATACAGATGCTATCCTGCTTTGGCAATTATGAACTAAAAAGGATATCATAAAAATAAGATAACTCAAAAAAATTACTTTTTGAAACACCATTTTTCACAATGAGTCGCTCTGGAAAAAGTATAAAAACCCAATTTTGATTAGTAGGCACTTTACATATCAGCAAATTAGAATTATCTTATATTTTCTTAGGGTCTGCGAACTGGACTTTTTTGCAGCAGAAAATGAGACCAGGCCTCCTTCATCTAATGTCTCTAGAGCTTTAAATATATTCACTGTGTGTAAAAACCCATCTCTCAGCCCTAAAGATGTGAATGCAGCTGTAGTTGCAAAACTATGAAAAAAAATTAAATAAACAGGGAAATAATAAAAATTACATTTATTTTACTGTAAAACTGAAAAACAAACCATTTAGGTAAAATGGTTGTTTCTTTTTCTTACGCAAATCACAACTGTCCTCAGTTATGCTTATATATATATATATATATATATATATATATATATATATATATATATAGATAGATAGATAGATAGATAGATAGATAGATAGATAGATAGATAAGCCACAGCAGCTAGAAAACGCAAATAGATAACTCAATGCGTGTAAGCAAGGACCCTAAAATGTTGAGAAGACACACTGTACAGACAGGACAGAAGCAAACACATCATAAACAACAAACAGATCAGACAAGCATGTTCATCTGTCAGTGGTATCTTCAAATCACACATATCAGCAGCTGAAGGGTGTACGTTCATGTTAGGCTGAACAGACTAACAAGACAAAAGCTCACAAAAACATCCATCGCTGGCCATCATGTCTGTCCTAAGAGCTGTCTGATGCAGGGCATGTTATTCACCATCGGGAAAGTGAATGTGAAGTTGCAGTTGTCAGTCAAATCAAATAAACATAAAAATCATTGCTTTTTTGTTTCTATGACAACAAAAAAAAAAATCAGCCATTTTTCACCTTTCGCATATGACAAACAGCCCAGATTACTCACTCGCAGTGCAACGCACAAGATGAATCTTCATCTGTCACAAAAAACGTGAAGCGAAATTGTGATTTTCCACTCGTATTCTTATTTTGGTGGCTTTATGCAAGGAATAAATCACATGTGCGTCACCACAGGAAGCTCTGGAGGACAAAATAAAACATTTAATCACATCTCTTACAGGTCTCAAGAGCAAACTACAGTTCTTACAATTCAACTTAAACTATCTAATGCTGCAATTCCTAATGAAGTTACGTTCACCTGTCAAGTCAATTTTTACTTGCATTTGTCACTTGCCCAGTGTTAATTCTAGACCCTGAGTGCACATAACCAAAATCTGTTTCCAATGATTGCATGTACCTCTGATAAACACACTAAGAATAACTCACGAACACCTCCCCTTTTATGCTAATGAACGGAATACCAATCAAAATCACTCTCAGGAAAGAGAACAGCGGGGGACAGTAATCGGTTGAGCTCATCACATCTCCACCATTTCTTCTCAGAATTCCAAAGCATTCCCAAAGTCAATCAGGATATCTGTGCATTTACAGGCCATTCTGCCCTGATTAGATCATTGTGCCTTTGAAGAGGGCCGTGTATCCCTTTGTGCCTTATGCTCTCCAAAAGAAAAATGTCTTATGCATTTGCAAGTTGCAACTAATCAAGTGTGGGTGACTGGTGTCAGTGTTCTCTTTGGTAAGGTTAGGGAGTTTGATTTGTGCCCATATTACACATGGGAACAGCGTGGTGTTGATTGCTGCTGTCAACGTCATGTCTGTGATTTGCCTTACATCAATTTTGCGTCTGACAACAGCCTAGAAGGTCTAGAAGGAGCACCAGCAATAAGCTAGTAATCAAATGAGATGGTTATGTTTTAGAGATGCGCTGAAATTCAAATTCTGGCTAATATGAGAACACTGATCAACAACTGGACAAAACAAAGTTTGTCTAAATAAACGAAAACTACAAGAAAAAACAAAAAAATATATAATGTATTATATATGCATATGTGAGAGGTGTTATCAGTATTATTATTTTATTAGTTTGTCTAGATAAATGCTTTTTTTTAGATTTACTGAAAAAAAATTAAAAATAAAAATGCACACAAATGTAAATATGCATAGGAAAAAAAAAACATGCACAATTAAATGTCTAGTTAAATACTCACTATCTGAAATTTCATAATTTTCTGTTGTTGTTGCTGATTTTTTTTTCTTATTTAACAAATTTTCCATTAACCCTAAAGCACAACAAGCTATGAATTTAAATTACAGGTAAAACTCCAGTAAAACTTAAAATAATAGTAAAAATAATCAAGCTTAACATATTAATAAACTACCTTGTTCCCTATTTTAATGAATATCTTTACATTTTGTTTCAAAGACTGGAAAGATTTTTTCTTATTTTCCCATACATGCAAAGTAAAATAATGGAGCAAGTCGCCTGCTGACATCTTTGTGTCAAATTAACAATCATCTCCAAACTTTTTTTTTTTCCAATGAAAAGAAGCCTCTCTGTGACACCGCTATCTACTTCCATTCTTATAATGTCAGTCAGCCTCAAAATATGACATCCGCAGCATTACACCAAACCTGTCCCCTGTTCGCTGTAGCTCAAAAGTCCAATTCGATACTGCTTTAATATCGCGACAGCGCTCACCGACAGCAATTAAAACCCTGTATGTGACAGCTCAGTCCCCACTGCATCCTTCCTGCTTCAGCATATACTTATATACTTCAGTCAGTGCACAGGAATCACACAAGGATTCAGAACTACATTAAAGCATAATGTGATTTGTTTCAAAACAAACCTGGAGGGTGAACCTTCTTTCTTTTACCCAGAGTCAGCTGAATATTTGCTGGATTTTAAGTGACACTGAAGCTACAGAGGGTCAAGATGATTCTGGTGACCGTGATGTGACGACTGCGTAATGAGTCCTGCACCCGGGGCATCGGTGGAACGGTTTAGCTCTTGCTGCCTGAGCTCATTTCGGAACGTAAACATTGGTTAGTCTAATTAGAGGAAGCCTTATCTGCCGCCCAGAGCACATACGCATTACTGCGACCTCAAAGACAACTACGGTTCATTTTTCACAAGAAGACTGATGGCAGGGCAACATTTTTTAATGAGCTGCTCAAACTGTAATGCATTTAATAAACAATCCCAGCGATGAAGGATTCAATTTAGCTGTGTTCCCGTTACAGTTTAACAAGCCCATGTAAACATGAGCCATTAAACTGCTGATGAGAGCTCAAACCCAAAAAATAAGAGCTCTGTAGTGGATGCAAATAGGTTCAAACCCATGTGATCATGTGTGCTACCCTTAATAGTGTCGGAAAGTTTTGTCATTTCAGTATTAGGGTCATTAGCTGGATTTCCATCCACATATTGTTTATGCAAATTTTGGGATGTTGCATAAAAATGCTTGATAGCAATACCAAGATGACAAGAAAAGCAAAGGAAATGCATTCACCAAATAAATTCCTCTAAACAGTCACGTGATGGAAGGATATGGAAAGAAAACGAGTTGTAAAAAAACCAAAGTGTAACATTTACAAGCTAAAACTTGGGAGCTTTTAAAATGGAAATGTTTTCTTATTTAAAGATATGTATAGAGATATTTAAAGTTTATAAATGCGTGTTGTTTATCCTACTGTGAACAATTTATAATGTGACCTTATAAAGTTTAATAGAAATTTCACATCCTCAAAATGCCCAAAATCTATCTCAAAAACCAAAATCAATCTTAAAACCAAATCACTGTTTATAACCATTGCAACGAAAATCTAGGACAGTGACTTGGCATTCAGGCGTTTATGCCAATTTCTGTCAGGACCACTATCATCCGACATGATTGACAATTAGCATGCAGTTTGGATCGGCAGTTCTGGGCAAAAACTCCTTGCACCTGCATACAGCCTAACATGTATAAGAGCTGGGAGAGCAGCGATATCCCACCCCAGAATCAAGGCCGAATCCTGACTGGATGAGAGGAGGAGTTGGGGATGGAAGAGGGTCATTAGCTAACAAACTTCAACTAATAGTGGCTAAAGGAATGAATAATCAGTGGAAAAAAGACAATAGGTTTATACTATAAATGTTAGAGTATAAAAAAGGCGTGTGCAAAAAAAGTCAATCAGAAAGAGTTACAGGGCTGAAAAACAAAAACCTAAAATAACCTCACACATACAGTCCTAATGGGCAAACTGAACTAGAACCTAAAAAACATGTTTGTCTGATCTAGGAATCTGTGATCATTGCATAAAGCCAAGCGAACATCTCATGGGAATCATCATTTGAGAAAATCACTCTTATGACTAATACAATCAGTGTTAATTAGTAAGTAGGCTGAGATCGGTATCGTGTGTTCAACGGCATACTGTGGCACTCATGACAAGCACGGGGAGAAATCTTGTGCAGAATAACAATGTGATTTCCTGAGGTCACAGGCTCTCAAAAGAGCTTTTGTCAAATGTGTGTGTGTCCCAGTTGGTTTCTTTATTTCGACCAGCTACTAATTACAATTGTGGCATCAAACTTAGCGTGCGCAATGACCCACAAGAATCATGTGTAATCATATTCAGTTAGATGAGTCAAACCTGGCTTTTGACAGTGTGTCATTTATCAAAAGGAAAAATTGACATGAAAAATGAATGCACAATTATACAAAAGTAGCATATCAGAAAGTTATAAAGTGTGCTTAAAATGATTGAAAATTATATATTTTTGTTATTTAGCAAAGAATATCTTCAGATATATCTTTAGTAAAAAGAAAAAAAAAAATATCTCTAGTACAAAGAATACAATTTAAAATGTATTAACAGACGATTTTCATTTGCAATGATTAAACTATGATGTGAATAAAGTCTTGTCCTCCAAGCCACTGTAATTTTTCATAAAAGATCACAAATATAGGCAACAAACCACCGTGTCGCTCTGACCTTTTGGTGCTGAACATGTTGGCAGGACGTTCGCCTCTGACTCAAAGGTTTCCTTCTGGGAAAAACCTGAGAAAGCAACCAGACACAGAAAGGATATTAAGAGCAGATATGTGAAGGTGACCTAAACAACACTGATTATGACCCCAAAAAACTAACCCGCATTAATAAAAAATAATTCAAACTGAGCTGCTAAACTAGAAAAAAAACCCTAATTTTTGTACCACATATAAAGAAAAATATTATTATTTTTGACACATTTATAGATACTAAAAGTGACCAGAGGATAAAGAACAAACTGGCTCATTAATGTCTGACTGAAGTACATTGAGCTTAATGATCTCAAACGCTCTCATTAAAGGCTTAGTTTAATAGTTTCTGTGAGCTGATGAATAATTCATTATCACACTGGTTAAATGTTGTGAGATGTTTGCCGAGCGTAAGCTGTACTCCATCTAAAGACAGAAGGTAGAGTTTGCAGTCTTCTACATTTGTTAATTGGGTGAAAGTAAAACGTGTTGTCAACACTGCATAGCCATTCAAGACAGAATACTTGTTGAATACTGTGCCTTACAAGCTCTAAAATTGCCTATTTTTTTAAAAGAGTATAGTATGTAAAGGTAAATATTGCAAAAAGTAGTATGCTGCATTACTGTCATGTTTAATTTTGCATGTGATGCTGGCTGACCATCTTAAACAACAATAGAACGTAAGTCATTCATTACGAATGGATAGTATAGGAGCTGCATTGAGTAAGCATTGGACGTATTGAACAATTTCAAATTTGGATGACTGGTATAATAGAAAGGTGGTCAAAGTCTCTTATACCAGCCAAATACAAACAGATGTGCTTTCTAGATACTTTACATCATCTCTAGAATCTAGAGAAAAAGAAATACATGTTGTACATGTCTATATATGGATGAAAGTGGCTTGTACATCTAAAGAGCGTATAGGAGAAGTGGGATCTTTTCATCTGTACACCTAATTGGATGCATGCATAAGTGATGTGTCCTGCATACTATAGGTACTCTTTAACACAAAGGTTACAGGAGCAGCAGTAAAGGTCACCGTTAACGTGTAGGACCTTAAACATTTCATACTGAGAGGGGATGACTGTTTCGTTCCAATCATGATGAAAATAAAAAACAACAACTCTGACTGTGATGGACAGAGAACGACAAAAAAAACTCCCAAAAATTACTAGCAAGGTATGAGTTCAGCATGTTTTCAAAGAATATAGAATTTTTAGTCCTAGGAAATACCTGTTTGTTTTTTGCCAAAGATTAAGGTTTGAAAGACTTGATAAGTGCAAAAGGCAATATTTTGGGAGCAGACAGGGAGAAAAAAAAAAAAAAAAAAGTACATGAATTTGCTCTTTGGCTTCCGGTGATGTGCTCAGCTCTAACACCTCCACTCTCCTTGGAAGCACATTTTGTGAGTCAAAAGAGCATTCTCACATTCTCTTTCTAGAAAGCTTAGAAAATGCAGTCCTTCTGAGGTCAAAGGTTACGTTTCATGACCTTTCAGAACAATACATTTCTAAAGAAAGCATCAACATCATGTCAGAATGTTACACTGAATTCACTGATACACTGATAATTAAATGCAAAATGATAAAAAAATATAGTGATAGAAAAATTACAAGTCGTGAATGAAGTCCAATGCTAGCATTGCTTCAGCTGTATATTGTGTACAAAAAAAGTCAAGACCATTCTAATTGTAATAAATAAAAAAAACTTAAAATAAAATGGGAAAATTATAAGTAATTTAAACGCCAAAGTTTTTCGAACACAGAAATTTAAAAAGTACAGGTCTTACAGACTGTTGTGACTGAAGGTAGCAAAAATAAATAAATAAATAAATAAATAATATGAGTTGAGTCAATGCTTTGTTGTTTTATTCCTTTTAATGTCCAGGTCCACAGACACACAAAACACTAGTCTATTTTAAGAGCTGAGTGTTGTGGAGTTCTGGGAAAACACAGAGAGATGGCATTGATGAACAGCACTGAATCATGGGATTTCTCCTGTTTGGTATTCCACGCTGACTTTCACACTCTGATCTTCACTTGCTGGTTTAATCTAGTCTATTTTTAACCCAACACATCTGAGACACGTGTGGGAGGAGATGTGAAAAAAATACAAACAGAGCCTGCATGTTGAAGAAAGACTTGTAATCACAAAAGCTGTGGTACCTGCAGCTGGTATTAAAAAAAAAATCAGTTCTTTATTCAGCGTTTGTGCCATAAACCCACAACAGCAGAGGTCTGTGCTAAGGGAAACGTGGCACATTCAGAAGGTTATTTCATTTTATTGTATTTCCTCTTCTCAGCAGTGAGTCATCCCTCTGGTCTAAGCGTTCAACGGATTTAGAGTGATTTCATCTAAAGCCTTTCATCGCTCCAAAATAAAGTGCCATGGACTGTGTGTGTGGCTTCAGAGGGCAGTGGCAAGCTTGTTGAGAAAATGGTGCTATTGACATTGAAATGGTGGCCTAGTAAACACTACAAGACAGAAGCAGGTCACCTTGAGTATATTTAAAGACTATAACTACAGACTAGGTTGACTTTAAACAACCATCTCAAAAGCCCCATTGTTCTTCAACAAACTCACACAAAAAGCAATGCAAGAGTTCTTGACAACATCAACAGAGGAGGTTGTGTTTGTGGTCATTTTCTTGTACAGAATATGAAGAACAAGAAGATAAACAATATGGATGAGACAGCGACTGGGGAGACGTGGGCAGCAGCATGCTGGAACTTTGATGGCTTGATGGCTTTTTTTTTTTTGAGTCCTGCTTCCCATTGAGAATTGTGGCCCACCGAATAAAGTGTAAAAAAATTGATGTGATGTGAACTAAACATTCACTGTATATGAAACCCTTCTTTTCACTAATATAATATATAACATAGAAAATATTTTGAAACGTATACATGTATACATATATAGTTTAAAATATTTTTCAATGTTTCTTAAAAAAAGGTTATGCTCATATAGTCTTAATTTACTATACTTTATGAAAATATTAAACAAATATTTAAAAATATTATTAAAATACTTTATTATTTATTATTAAAATGTATTGTTCCATTTCAGTGATTTAATAGTCAACAAAGAAATAAAAAAAAGGTATTTTTAATGACATGATCCTTCATTCATTTGAATAATGACATTTTCAAATCAACCAATTTAATGCATTCTTGATGAATTTCGATAGATAGATAGATAGATAGATAGATAGATAGATAGATAGATAGATATATTATGGATATCCTATCTATCTAAGAAACTATGGTATTTACAAGGTCCTTTGTTAATGTCTAAAAAACTTTTCCCATCTAAGCTGTTTACCACCCTAAAACAAGTGTTTAAATTGAACAAAGATCTACAACATTACAAAGCAAATTCTGATTCATCCTCATTCTCCTCCCACAATCACCCGCACAGAAACAAACAAATCATGCGTGTTGGAAAGCTTTCTGTGGTCTTAATCACACTGCGCGTCTGCAGCGAGGTGACTCATCCTCCACCGCGTTCTCATCATCCTTTACCTGTTTCTTACAGAAACTCTTTAAACCTGACAACATCTCCAGGGACTAACAGGGGTCAAATGAAGCCTGCAGAAACACGACGTGATTATGGAAATTCCCCTCGCAATTGCGGCAGACGTGTAAACAGCCCTGCTGTTGATTCTGAACGCTGTGTTTACACTCATCCCAGAGATTCAGTTCTCATCACAGGCCGCTGTTGTCCTCTGTTCGCCGCCTGCCATCTAATCAATAAATCAAAGCACAGGGGGACAATTTGCTCATGCAGATTAACAAATAAAGACCTTTATAAACACTGCTGATTCTACAAACATCATAGATGGAGTGTGTTCATCGAGACCTGTATAAATCACTATGCAACCCTGATGACATCATGCGAGACTTTCTACTTGTATCTTAATAGCGTTGCCAGAAAAAGAAATTCAAGCATTGTGATTTTAACTAGCTCTACACCCATAAGATAGGTAAAAGGATATTTTATCATATTATCAAAGAAGAACTCTTCTTAGACATTTCCCCTCAGAAATACACCCCAGTGATTTCACATGTCCTTAGATTCATCTAAACGCCTCAAAGTGGTTTTAGGTTTGACAAGATGTGCAATCAAAAGTCAGTTCTCAGAATGAACTCAAAAATGTATCTTCAGAGACTCAGATAAATATTCCACTTTATATTCATACTGTATCAACAAGAGTTTTTAACCGTTGCTAAAATCTATAAATTGCTACAATGCTCAGTGATATAAAATTGCTAAAGCAATTAAGCATGTTTGGGAGACAGGTGCAAACAGTCTTGATGTCATAACACCATTAAACCAATAAAATATATTAGCGCACACAGCCTGCATGCACAATTAATGTTTCAAGGAAGCCTAGTTAAAAGTATTTTTCACTGGGAAAATGTAGAGGTGTTGACATCATAAAAGAGTGTTTAATGTTTAAAGAATAAAGTTCATTGTTGGCAAATGATAAGATCCATGGAAACTACGTAAATATCTATTATATTCAGGGCACAGTTTGCGTCTGTGTTTTGAGTATCGCATTGTTTTTACTGATTTTAATGATTTAGCACCGGTGGTGAATGATTTAAGTTAAAGTGCCCCTATTGTGGGTTATGAAAGGATCATATTTTGATTTTGGAAGTCCCAAGCAACAGGTCCACATGCATGCAAGGTCAAAAAACAGGAAAAACATTTTTAAAAATGCATTTATTTCTACCTTATTTGTTCAACGACTCCCAAACGTTAAATTCATTAAAGGATTTATTTTCCAAACCCCTCCGGTGATTGGTCGATTTCATTTAAAGCGGTGTTTGTGAGCTTTTAAAAGTTACAAACAGCACTTAGTGGCAGAGAACGAATTAAAATTTTCATTTAGACAAACCGAAAAGACCAAGAAGTGGGCGGGCAATATGCTAATGTTTCAATTTGACGTCGAAATGAAATGGCTTGGGACTAGTTTTGAAAACGAAACCTTATGATTCAGAGTCGATTCTTTCTTTTGTGAGACAATGGGTGCTTCTCAAACGGAAGGATTTATACTCCTTCAGAGTCTTCTAGGCTATAGAGTCGTCCTCGGCATAAAAACGCTAAAACAAGTTCGTGGCTGCATCACATTTGTTCACCATCAAATGTATCTTGTTCACCCTCACCATCGCGACACGAAAATACTAATAAAAGTTAGTTTTGAAAAAACATTTTCTATTAAAAAGCTTTAAATTATTTGGCTTTCTATTGCTGCAATAGTGAATCACAGCTGTCTACGAGTTATTGGCAGTTTACCGTTTATAGAGTAATTTACACAAAAACAAAAAATAACATCTATGATTTGATGTCAGAAAACATTATTTTTGACTTTCATAAATTCAGACAAGCTCATTAATTGCTTGTTTTTTCGTCAGTTTATTTTCATAAAATGGAATGAGTACAAAGGATTGTGGGTGACTGAAGGCTGCAGTGGATACATCCCATGCATCCTTCAAATTCAGCTGAAAGAAGAACACGAAATGAAGTCTGTCTACTAAGGTTCCTTCTGATTGAGATGACCTTCAGCGACGTTTGATGATATGGCAGGCTAGATATGCAGTCTTCCGTCTGAGAAGCGCCCATAAATGTTACGCACGAGGCACTTTCAAAAGCTTTGCCGGATGTTTTCATTCACTTAGAGCTGTGTTACACACTGAATGCATGAAAGGTAATTCGTAATGGGGTATTTTAAAACGCGAATGGATTCTGCGATTCGGCCCCTCAATATAAAACAGACAAAAAAACAAAACAGGACACACGTTATAATTGCTAATTGGCAAATGGTTCTCATGATGGTAAAACGCAACCTCTGATCTCAGAGAATGATTCATCGGTAAATTTACTGTGGCATGTGCACCAATAAAAGTTGGCTTTTTATGCAACAATTCAGATAGTTCTGTCAACGACGATTGATTGACATACATTTTCTTCCATTCTAAATAGCCAACAACAAATGTTAACCTCAATGATTTAATAGTTTTAATTCTGTTGTCATGTTTGAGTTATGTTGTGCCCCATGCTTAAACTTAACTTATTTAAGTGAGCCTTGTGTTCTGGATGTTTAAACAGTTGTAAGCCTGCAGATTTTACAGCTAAAGCTTTAAACCTGTGCGTGCTTAAAAATATAGTCTGTTTTGTGTCATGTTGGTGTGTGCTTTGCACAACTAAAACACAGAATAGAGATCATTCTCCTTCCTAAAAGAGGCCTAGCTTTTATCTCCAAATGTCCGGCTAAGCTTGATTCCTGACACGTAAACAAAGAACTTGAAAGAAAAGCTTGGTTGCTTTTCCATTTACGCAGAACAAGATAAAAAGCTGAAAAATTATGGTTGAGACGTGGGCAGCAATTTGATTTTTCAGGCAACATATTTACAACATGAAAGAGTGACTAGTCTTATAGTTTGCGCATGGCTTGAGGAATGAAAAAAACCAGGTCAACTCCATCAAAGGAAACAAGACATCATGAAACCAAATGTTGTTTTCTTTAAAATGGAGTAAGTGAAAAGCTGAAGTCAAAGTTGTGTGTTGTGATATCTGAAACACTATAGATTGTCTGAGACCTGATTAGGATATTCATTGCAAGACCTTTCCATTTGAGCAGACACACTTGTTTGAATTAATTATTAAATTGTGCTGGCACAGAATGAGACTAGAGCGTTACACTGACCCGTGATTTCCCATGATGCAATTCCCTCACAGGTGGTGCTTCGCTGTTGTTTTCGCTGCGTAGTTAATTATTCATAAATAATATCTATTTAAAAATATGTGAAAAAGGTACACAATTCAGACATGCGAGTTTAGAATTGTGAGATTATATTTCTGTATATTCTGTATTTCTTGTATCTCTCGATTCTGAGGCAGATGTGAAAGTATTAATTCAAACTTGCAATTGCATTTTTTTGACCCGTGGCTGACTCCAGCCAATTATGGCTATCAAAATGTGTTAAAATAATATTAATAATAATAATAAAGTTCAAAATGTGCTCTTGTACTGTGACACTCCTTTAATATTAAGTAAATACGAGATCAAATCTATAGAACATAAACAGTGCTTTACTCTTGCAGAAAAGTGTGTGTGCGCTTCAGCTTTATTCCCTACAATTTACATTCTGAACACAGATGTGATTGTTTGAGCTCTTGGCAAGGTGGGACTCTGTCAGTCCAACTCTGGATTTATTCTGCTGAGTCATTACACAAAATTATATTATGTTGACAGAGACAAATGCCTCAGGAGGCAGTGCTCTAAAATGACTTTGTTCCAAGGTAAATTTAATCTTGAGAGCTGGACGCATTTCGATACAACAGAGCACAGATTCAGTCCTATAAGAGCATTTCATTCCCGCTTTTGTGTCGGTCATGTGAATGTGGATTTTGCCAGTAGTTTGTCATGTTTATCACATTGACTGTCAAGAGCTGGACGTATTGTGCATTTAAAAAGGAAGAGTGCCATTTGTGCACCACTAAGACGCGGTCTTCCGAACATTTTGTCATCTGCAAGGCAAAAATCAGCGAAATTATTTGTCATTGCACATGTTACATAAAATTTGCCAAGTCTGAAACTGGCATGTCGGGAGTGAATAATGTTATTAATGCTGATACTGATTCAATACAAGCACACAAACATTTAAAAGCAGATGAGCAACCAAAAAGTCCCTACAAATTGGCCCATCGATCACACATATGCGAGTCTTTTTCTGTTTTACATGTTAAAAGGAAAAACACAACTAAAAATGTAAATTTGCAACTTTGATTCTTCATCAGATTTTTTTGTTTTGGGTGAACTATTCCTTTAATACATGAAACACGACAGAAACGCATGATGAACCAGGCTGAAAGGGTCAGTTGTGTTACTACTGTAGGGCTTAGAAGAGCAAATCCCTCCATAATCTACAGACGGCACTGTACTTCTGTTTACACTGTGAATTTAAATATTTCACCGGATGCCCAGCGCCATAAGCTGCTTGTAATAACTGTTAAATATTATGCAATCTGAAAACTGTTAACGGCAGAAAAAAAAAAAATAGTGAGCTAATGAATGGTATGCCCATAGTTAAGAGAGCCTCTCATTTTCAAGGCCGCCCTAATAATATGAACATGAAGTTGAATTATAAAATAAGAAATGGATTTTAAAAAAAAAAAACATTACAGTCTAATGAACTATATTACTAGGTGCAGGATTGTTTTTAAAATTCCAATAATGAATACATTTTTTACTGAGCATTGTTTTATAAATCCTAAGTGCCAAGACTTTAGAATAGCTAGGGCTTCGCAGCATGCCTGAAAATTCCTCGCCAACGATCCGTCTAATATCTGTTGCTTTTTATGTGAAATAATTATGCATTAAAAAGACAGATATTTTTATGGATTGCTGAGGGGAAATCGGCTGCAAAAAACAGCATCAGCGTCAACCATGCACAAAACCACATAATGCAATTAAACGAGACTGAAGTTCACCGCCGTGTTTACAGCATTAGTGCCATCACTAACAGACTTAGAGCTTAGATGTTTTCTCCTCATGAAAAAGAAACCTTTAGAATACTTTTTATGCAGTCCCACACAAAAGTCTGGATATTTTTGCTTTTTCCGTCTGTCCCATAAATCATTGACTAGTTTGCGTCAGCGCACTATTAATTCATAAATGAAGTGTGGCTGCATGATATATCGCTGTAGCCTGAACCAGTAAAGCTCCTACCACCTGGAGGACTCCAACCGGCTTCTTTGGATTTAGGATTTACTGTTACGCAATACTGTGAGCTGACAATAATGCCGTACATACAGAAAAAAAAAAATCATTATTGCAGTTTTCAAAACAAACAACACAAACACAGTCATTCCGTTCCAAATCCCAGCGAGCTGTCTATTTTTAGTATGTTCCAAGAGTGTGATATTTAATTCTAATCAAATTTAGGAAGCGCTTGTATGCATCTTTCATGGAGACGATAATCCCAGAATGCATCGCGGCGAGTTCTTTGAAATAACGTATACAAGAGGGTGGACTGAGAGAAATTTCTTTGTGCAAGGGAGCCCACTTGGTATTGGAACGGAGCCATACTTTTAATTAGAAATCTTCTCATTATTTTTTTATGTGCTGTAAATAAGTGATCTGTCAACACTGGTGAAACCTTCATTTTCAAAGAATCTGAGAGAGACCAGCTGTCATGACGTTCGTTTTTTTCGTGTGACTGTGTCTTTCAGAGGGAATGGAGCAGAATTTTAATTTCACTAAGAGATGAGAAAAGGTCCCCCGTGCAATTAGAGAAATAGAAAAAAAAAAATGCTGTGCGAGGACATGACATTTATCTCATACGAATATGAATTTGAAGCTTTTGAAATCTGAAGCCTGAAAAAATATAATTATACCAACAAAAAAAAAATCAGTAATATATAGAAAGAAAGAAAATGTTATATTTAACTAGGACAAAATTTTTTTTATTTTGTCAAATTTGACTGTGCTGTAAATATTTTTACATTGTTACAAACGTAAAAATGCTGTTTTCCTAAGAATTTATTAATCAAAGAATCCATATTTTTGTGTGTAAATCACATAAAAAATAAAATAGAAAATATAGTTATGCTAATGCAATATTTTATTCTAATAAATATAGCTATTTTCCAACCCCAAAATTTTTACTGCAAATATATACACAATACAATACATACAGAACAACATTCTAAATACACATCTTATTTTTACACAACGCACTTAAGTCACAAAAGAAAAACAATGAGGATCATAACTGATCTTAAAGTGGAACAAATGATATTTTAGCCTTGAACAGTCGATAAAGCAGCTGTCATTTTAGTGTCACAAGAAAAGGAAATGGCTTTCTAAAGAAAAGAAATTCTACCTTAACACTTCACCATAAAATGAGCACCTATAACGGCTGTCCTACTCCGAGGCTCTTATTACGAGTGAGATTTATTATCTGAAACATGACTGTCAGGGTGTCTATGTTCTTCATGAACCGAGAGGAAGGTTATGTTCATTATAGATAAATCAAATCCTCTGGTGGATTCTCTGAATATTTAATCTGAACTAACATGTCAAAGAATACTAAACTGTACCGCTTAATATTCACGGGCTACACTTTACATTGATTTTACCAGAAAAGCAGAGCAATATGTCAGACTTCAATGCACCGCTACATCATTATCAGCATAAAACTGGTGCGCTGCAAAGATTTATCCTAAATTTTACAAATATCATTCTTCCACAGGCTGCTATAGAGTAAAATACATTTTCCATTTCCCACTTTCCTCTGCAATTTAATGTTTTATCCATATAAGGTGCATTTAAAAGCCCCACCCAGGACAGCTTCTTCAATATTTAGTCTTTGATGACACGCAAAAAAACTGATTCGAAGTCTCATGCTGTTTTTTGACTCTCACTAAAAGCTGGAAAGTTTTCTAAAAAGCACATCTATGATGAAGAGCGCCCCCTAGAGTAGGAGATTGACGACACGCATGTCCTTCTTTAACATTGAAGGAAAAACTGGTTTTTTAATGCAATGACAAAAATATCTCCATCTGAACTCAGCAGGCGGAACATTTAGCAATGGCATATGCATTATGAGGATATTTTAGGTCATTTTTAAACGTTTTGTGTCCATAACAAATAAGTCATTTTTTTTTATTTTAAACACACAGTTCAAGATAAAAAAGGGTTGTTAGCAATGCTCATCTCCGATATCGGTTGTTCTCAGGGAACATCACTCTTGACATTCAAACCAATGCAGGAATCAATTTTTGCAGTGCTTTAAACTGCTCTCAGGGCTTATTTAAGACCGCTCAAGGTAAAGATGTTTTGTTTCTGTGAGAAGATCTTCTGCGTCTCAAACGGGACTCCTCACATGAGAGGACGGGCGCTTTTAAAAGATATCGTCGTTTAGCTTTTTGGGGGTTTTTTGTAGTATAAATCAAAAGGTAGCATCATTCACAGCTGAACTGCAAGACAGTTTGTCACAGCTAACATATCTTGGAAGGAGAATGTTAAAAAAAAAAAAGAGTTATAAATAACACACTAAAAGCAAATTATATAATAAATCATAATACATTTGCAAGTCATTTAATAATCAGTTAAAAAACATGAATTAAAAAGCAAAAGTCTTAAATTACTACCATTTCTGGAAATTAAAGACAATTGTATTCGTACTATTGTTACTTATTTTTAACTTTTTTCTAAAACTAGTCATCCAAGTTAAGTTAAATTATGTTTGTAATATGTACTTTTCATTAATCATAACACTAGCAAAACTTGGAAGAGCACATCTGATACAACTGCAGACTACAGACTATTTGTCCAGTCTCTGAACATCATGCAAAACCCACCACAACACCCAACAGTCCCTATAAATACATCAGTCGTACCACTTTATGCATTGTAATCATAATGCATGAACTCTTGTATCATCCAGATGTTAAAGACACTGTGTCAGAGCATGCAGGTGCTGCTGCATCATTCCCTAAACATGCATGAAAGAGAGAAAGAAAGAAATGTTGGGACTCACTCTTACTCTCAGAACGAAGCTCTCTCCATGTCCCAGGTCTCTCGTGCGCAGACGTCTCTGATGAGTTTATGCAGCCGGTCACAGTAATGCGCATCTGTGTGCAGGATGAGACACACACAGAGTAATCTGACCTTCTGAATACAGACCAAACCACTGAGACAGGGGAGGAATGGATCATACCAAATCCTTTATGTCACATGCAGGGAGTGATTTATTCATACAGAAAGTCAGTTTTTGCTGTATAAAAATGAAGGCAAAGATAACATAATATGCAAAAATACCCATTTTCAATACGTCTCAGCAATCTTCTTAAAAAAAACATTAACAGTTAATTATAGGATTAACATAGCTAATCCTATAAAAAAAAACTAATGTCATAAATACAATGAAACCAAAATAAATGTTAATTGCAAAAAAATTATTTCAACAAGTTTAACTCAAGGTACTAAAAACTAAAACTTAAAAATAAAAAAGAAAGAATAAACAAAAACCGCTTGAACTACTACTACTAATAATATATATATAGACAGTATATTAGTACTCTAACATGCTTACTTTATGCACATTGAGAAATGCATTAAATAGCAAAAGTACGTTGGCATAAATGCTTAGTTAGGTTTTGAGGAAACATGCTTAAACACAAACATAATTTATGTGATATTTAGTGTATTTACAGAAAAGCACCTGTTGTTTAGTCTTACTTAAATTATATTTATACACAATAACTTTGCGTAAGAATATAGTCAAATGATACAGTTTTTGCTGGGTTTAAAGTAGAGCTATAGCGAAAAACAAAACAAAACCGGCAGCTGAATTTTACCATATACTGTAATTTTAGGATTCATGGATTTGACTTAAATTTAGCTATATTTAAAAAAAACGTATTTCGTTAGGGTAACTGATGTAGGCTAAGGACAATACACACTAGTTTACCAACCTATTGAAGTTCTGTACCTTTGTAATACTCTGAAACACCGCCATGGTTACACACATTAAAAAAAAACAGCGAAATTATGAAAAATAATAAACATTCATTTAACATTAGACAACATACAATCACAATGAACGTAAAGGAAAAGGCTGAGAATAGAGGCCATGTTCACACCGCAGTAGAATACGGTTATCAATCCTGTATTTGAGTCTTTAATACGGTTGCGTTCACACGTTATTTACGGCTGTGACAAGAACATTGTTACTAAATTTTCAGGAGTCACAACGGTATTCTTGAACGGAGCAGGACTTGGCAACTAATTGAGCAAACGCGCGTCTGCCATGTGGTGAATGTTTTCTCGTGTGTTTTCGGTAACTTACAATGACGGGGAAAATATTTTCGTGTCATCCGAAAGTTTTAGATCGTGCCAGTCTTTCACCGGAGGCTCGATTTGGATTCTCGTCGCGTCAGAAAGTCGCAAGACTTCCGGTTTTACGGACGTCGCCATCTTTGTTATTACTTCGGTAACCGTCCGCTGTGCGAACGAGACGTTTCGAAACGCACACCAGTGAAAACACGGTCGTCGATCATAACCACGGGACCGACAGCCGTGTTCTGCCGTGTGAACGTGTCCATAGTTAGGCAATTGCAACGAAAAAAACACGCGAAAATGCGAAATGTAGCGTGCGCAGGGAATTCTGGGAATGCCAATTTACGGGTTTTCACCGGAAATTATATGTTCTTTTTCACTCTCAAAAACTATTTTACAAAAAGATTACATAAAATGTCCAGTACGTTTTTTCAACCCTTAACCATCTATCTATATATCTACCAAAACACACACTTTCTTCACATTATCCCGTATTTTCCAGCTGTTGTCCTTTTACCTAAAAAGCAGCTTTCATGTACACCAATAGAGCTACAGTACTAATCAGCATGAATGGTTTCAAGGTTTTTCACTGTTATGCTTTTCCTGCTGAATGTGTTATATAAGTGTTTTAATGTAGTAATATAATCCGCTCTGGCCTTCGATCCACTCGCTGTTCAGAGCTGGAATCGAAGAGAAGATGAAACCACAATGAACAGATATGGTCTAAACTGTATATCAAATATATTAAGATTGACTCTACTTTTTCAAGGTCAGACTTGTTTTTGTTCCTATGTCAGTTCTGAGAGATGCATCAGATCAGTTTACGTGCTCGGTACATTTATTTTTTACGTAACAATTAAAGCAGTAACTGCATTTAAGCAGCGTCAAATACTAATTTGAGTAAAAGTAATTAAACACAAATCATTATATCTTTTTAGAACCGCAATATGAGATTGATTAAATTTCGGATTTCTTTCAGAGGCCGCTCTCGGTTGTCATCAGCTGTTGAAGTCAAAGAGCGGGTTTTCCCAGCAGAAATGAAGACTTGTTACCATATTGATTGATGGCGAGTGTCCGCCGCAAGAGGTGGAAATCGATGGGCGCTGCGTGGATACCGGGAGAGCTGTGACGGATGCCTCTGATGCCTTCCCATGAACACCCTGGTGGGCTCTCATAAATAAGTCAGAGAGTCAGTGGGTAGACAGAGAGAGATTTGAACCAGCGATGAATTGTGTTAGCGCCTCCACATACACACTCTGCATCTGTATATGGGTATTTAAACAAACGGCTGCTTGTACAATTATGGGCGTTATAGGCAATGTGAAGGCTGGTCTGAACTGTACAGGCTGCCTAGTATATCAGTTAAAAATATATGTAGCCTATATGTATAATTATTGCATTATTAGCTTAGCAGCAAGTTAACATCAACTGTCTTCTAAAACTGTATTCTTGTTATAGATACACCCTGTCAGCCAGACGTTTGAAATAATTAAGATTTGTAGTGATTTTAAGGCTGCAATTTGGTAATATGGTGAACTATTACAGTATTAAACCTTTGATGCAAAGCTGAATTTTTAACATCTTTATTCCAGTTTTCAGTGTCGAATGACCCTTCAAAATTCATTCTAATAGGCTGATTTGCTGCTCTAGAAACACATAACAACTTTTTTTTCTCAGGGGTGTTATATGAATAGAATGCTTAAAAGAAAAGCATAATTTGAAGTAGAATTTGTGAAACGTAAATGTCTTTACTGTCACTTTTCATCAATTTAATGCGTCCTTACGGAATACAATTATTAATTCCTATAAATGAATAAATGATTAAATAAATAAATTCCTACTTACCTGTTGATGCTGACAATTCAGCTTTGCGTCACAGGACTAAATTAAAAACATATTAAATTAACATTTTATCTGATCCTTACTGTATGCAGTTATGGTAAACATAATAGACATCTTTTTTTTTTTAACAGTCTTAAGCACACCTATAGTGCCTTAAAATACCATCTTGAGGTTTTGCTTCAAAGCTCTAAGTTCCGTATCCTCTTTTATCTACATGCACTGATGTCTGAGAGGTCATCATTATCTGTATGAAAGGCTGACTGCAGAACAGCAGGGATGAGATGGCAGCCGCAGGAACCGATGACCTTCAGCAGAAACCTTCTTAGATGCTAGTGGCCCTCTTTCACATGTCTGTCAGATACTGAGGCGGTCACAAGACAATATGTTTCCACATATTAGTGAAGAAAGCAGGAAAAGCCACTATTTGCATGCAAAAGGGCAACATATTCACAAATGTCAGGGTTCTCATGAATGTGATAATGGCTTGCTAAGAGAAACTGCACATTTCCAGTGTATACTAATAGTCATGAAGCACACAGGAGATTTTTCTCAATTTTTCACATTGTTTTCTGAAGCAGATATAACACTTAGTCCCCATGAGGTGAATTTTGATGAGCTTTTCCCACCTAAAGAGACATGTTACATCTATTATCCAAATCAATAGGACACTGATGGTTTGATAACAGGTGAATTTTGAAGCTATATTTACTGCACTTCCATTAAATGGGCACTTCTTATTTGGCTATTAAAATGAACAAATAATGTGCTATTTTTGACATTATTATGTGGTTTTAATTTAAAATAAAAACATGTTTTGGCAAATGAAATTACTTTTATTATTGTTGCAATAAATTAAATAATATTGTTTGACAAAAAGTCTTGTTTTTGTAATTAAAATGAATGAAAAAATAGTTATCATACATTAAAAATAAAAATGTTTTTGGCAATTAAAATGTTTTTTTAAATAATAAATTATTTAAAATAATTGCGATTAATCACATTTTGTTTACAAAAAATATGTGTGTGTGTGTGTGTGTGTGTTTTGTGCATACATAAATACATAAATATATACAGTACACACATCGTTACATGTTAATGATTTGGCAGCACTAATAGATATATATTTTTATATTTAAATTTGTAAATTATTATGAATAATATTCTATATGTATTATATATATTATATGATATATATAAAACAATGTTTTAGTTTTTTATTATGGGACACTATTGCTTGTACGGCACAATACTGTATTTATAGAAAGGGGAAAATACTGTATTCTTTAAAAGAAAAACACATTCTGATATAGTAGTTTTGTGATAGACTTGGTGGACAGATTATGCATCACTTTAAGCAGCAATAACTCAGGCAGATCCTGCATGGATAAATTCTGCACCTTTTGAATTTTACGCAGCATTTGTGAAATGCAAGCAACAAATGATTCAAATCACATGTGATGAACGACTTATAAGGAAATTGATGGAGAGCTTTGAAGTGTTTCATTACATTCTAACAGAATATTTGAGACGGCAGAGTCCATATTGAGCAGAAAAGCCCCCGAGGCGTTGGACGGACATGTTGAGGGTAGAATTAATATGGGCAGGAAATCAGGTGGGAGAGATACGAGCACCTGCCGTTTGCTTTGAGCGGCCAGCAGAGGCCAACGATGCCCGTCAGTGATAAGACTCCCACACCGCGATACGTTTTCCTGTGAACCCAGCATATCTGATGAACAGATACCGCAAATGGGAAATGGGTTTTCATGAGCACTTATGTTATCTCAATTACAGCTACATCTCACACGGCTGCCGAAATTCAGAGTTCTGGCTGTTACTGAGAATAAATCTTTCTCTTCAGCATGCCATTCTCCAGGCCCACAAGTGAATTAAGGGATATTTTTGCAGGATAATTGAGCAAAGTTTGAGAATAAGAACCTTTTTGGGAAAAGTGGAATCAAGAGGAAAAGGGGAAAATGAGGTCATGCTTGCAAACCTAAAAGAGAAAAAGAAAAAGTCTGTACTTTTTGGGGAGAAGTATTTCATTGTTCAAACTCTATTAATCACAGCAGAGCTTCCGGCTTTGGACCAAAAGTGATTCTTTAGGAACCGAAAGGGAAGAAACATCACAGAAAAATGGCTGATGGCTGAGGACACTTTCAAGAAGTTTTGTTCTTCTGTAATGTCAGAGTTTTTTTATTTATTTATTTATTTTTTAGAAATGTTTATGCCCATCACGATTGCATTTATTTACTCGGAAGTACATAAAACATTACAGCAATATTGTGAAATATTACTGCAAAATAACATTGTATTTTAATATATTTTGTATAGTTAGGTGATTATATACATTATACTCCGGTTGCAGCCCAAGAAACATTTCTTGTTATCATCAATACAGTTTTGCTGCTTAATTCATATTATTTAAAACGAAGTGTCAGTTCTGAATATTAAAATGAATTTGAAGTAGTATGTGACATTTAAAACCGGATTAATGATGCTGAAAATTCTGCTTTGCTGAATACATTTTGGTATTAATTCGTTTTTAAATATCTGAAAATTATTACAATTAAAATGGCTTCCACAAAGTTTTGTGCAGTAGACATAATTGCATGCTAACTTGTAATAATATATTTGATCAGATTAATGCGTCACAAAATACATCTTTCAAAGAATTATTAAAAAGTTATTCCTGATACTGTGCATTCCCCCAGATGGAAACTGAATTAGAATGATTATGTAAATGCCAAACCGTGTGGTAGATGGCACTGAACAAACACTTTTTCTCTCCAATATTATCTCAACATTTGGTGCTCTGCTTCAGCAACACATAACCAAACAGTGAGGTGAAAAGGTTATGTATTATTACACCATATCTCTATTTAATCAGTAGGGAAAAGCAATCACATTCATTGAATGCTGTATCTGAAGCCGGGGATCAGTCCTGCCAGCCACTGAAAGCATGTGGGATTTGGCTCTCCGACCTATTTCTCAGAGTCTGATCCACAATCTGTAGTGTGACGGTTTTTGATCCTCACTCAGGCAAACCAACAACAAATGACACACACAAACACCAGCAGCCAAGGACATCCAAGAGCCCAATGTGTAATTTGACATGTATGTTATTGTCACATCTTCGGAAACGGATACACAAATCTGAATATATTTCAAACACGCACTAGACTAACTATCAACTGATTTATTTTCTCACACTGGACCACAAAACCAGTCATGAGCAGCACAGGTACATTTATAGTCGAAAATGCACCGTACAGGTCAAAATGATCGATTTTTCTTTTCTATAAAAAAAAACATTCGGTGTCATGTTACATGAAGATATTTTGTACATTTCTTACTGTAATATGCATTGCCAAGGACTTCATTTGGAAAACTTTAAAGGCATTTTTCTCGGTGTTGCAAAATATTAGCGCTGCGTCAGTGTACAGACGTGCCCTCATGGCGTGTGTGTGTGTGTGTGTAGGCTGCCCAAGTTTATGCTCTTTATACGGTTCATTAAAAATACATCGTCTTCCTCAGAAAGCCGGTAAGATTTTTGTAGACAGAGTAGACCGGAAATCACTTGTTGGCTGCATAATTGACAGGTTGTCTGACAGCTGCTGCTCTCTGTTTTATTTTGCGTCACACACTCTGCAGTGTGAATTTCCTCGACACACACAGTTTTTGCTAAATCTAATTAGGAAGCAGTAGCTCATCCAAAGATCAGCCTAGTTAGTAAGACTCTGAATGGAAAGATACACATTGGGCATAGTTATTGGCACTCCTAGAAATTCTTATGAGTAAAATATCTCTAAAGTGTATTCACACTCATTTCCACAATTTTGAGCACTCCAGGGTGATTATGAACATGAAATTATCAGCCGTGGCCTCCTCTTTCACAGACAAATAAACAGGAGGGAAAACAAAGCCCCAATTCCCTTTATCATCCATCACAATGAGAAAAAACTAAGATTATATTTCTGATGTTCAGCAAAAGATAATTGATGACTGGCTCTGTTAGAAATCTGTTATAATGGTCCATGTTTGGATCTCCCAACCGTACAATAATCCAGACACAAACCTCAAAAACAACACAAAAATGGGTCACTGAGCACAAAACCAAGTTTCTGCTATGGCTATGGCCATTCCAGTTCTCTGACCTGAACCCTGTAGAAAATGAGGCGAACTGAAGAGAAGAAGCACCATCACAAAGCTGGGAATCTAAAGGGTCTGGAGTGATTCTGGATGAAGGAATGGTCTCTGATGTCTTGTCAGGTGTTCATCAGGCATCATAGGAGAACATTTAGAGCTGTTTAACTGGCAAATGGAGGTTTCAAAAGGTACCGAATAAAAGGGTGCCAATAACTGTGCTCAATGTGTATTTGAGGAAAAACCTTTATTTCATAATGACATTTCCCTCCATTTTTAATTCTTATTATCTAATGAAAGATTACATTTTTGTGATTTTTTTAAATAAAAGATCAGAAGGATTAACAATGCAGATTAATTTTCACAGCCTTCTTTGATCATATTTTGCCAAGGGTGCCAATATCGGTGTGCGCCGCTGTACAGTTTCATTAATTGAAATAAAGTTCATGAAATCAAAAATAAAATATAAAAACATAAACTTGTTTAATTTTTGATATGATCACCAAGGCATTTTTGTCATTTTTGTTTTTGTTTAAGTGAACTAAACTAAACCTAAAAATATAAGTTTATTTAACTTTTAAAAAACAATAACAAAAAAAAACTACTAAAACTTTTAGTGGCATTAAAATAAAATATGAATATACAAAACATTAATTTAAAATATTTACAGAAATGAGAGTATAGCTCAAATATTATGGATATATTCATAACCTATTTAGTAGATGCACAGGACAAATACAAATAAAATACAATTTTGTGAAAAAGGTTTACGTTTTTACTCATTATTCTGTTCAAGTCCAGATTTTATGCTGGTAAAATCAGGTTTATGCATGTATATGCTTCTGTCTCTGCTGATTACATTAATTAGAGTTTCTCAAGATATTTTATACTTCCACAATTCAAACAATAACATTTTCCAGCTGATTACATAATGGCTCGAGCCTCTGGATATTAATGGTCAGATTTTGTTCTGTCTTCTGTATGGTTTGAATTTAATGAGATCAGTCGTCGCAGAGTTTAATTAGGCCAGACAGAAACAGCTGCAGGAGGTTGAGCTCATGGCAGCCTCTGGAAACGCAAGCCTCTGCCAGGCCTGTTTAAAAATATCTGACACCCACGCCATACCTGACAGTCCCGTCAATAGCTGCCATTTATCATCCATATCTGCCTGCTTTCATTTAATTACTGCAATGAATCTAATGCAGGGATACAGTCTCAGACCTCCTTTATCTATTTACTGTGACTTTCTCCACAGCTTTGGTTGATTCTGAAAGCATCCTACAGATAAATGATTAACGTTCGCTGTTGTAGAACATGGGCCTGCAATGTCAAGGTTATGGGGTCGATACATCTTTTGAGTTTTTTATCCAGTGCTAAAAATGTTTAACCTGGAATGTCAAAAGTGTCTGCCAAATGCATTCATTAAATCTGGATACATTTACATCATGGTTTACATCACACATAAATAGACACATATTTCAGAATTTTTTTATATTTTTTTAATTATTGGTTAAAATATCTCTTCTGCGTTGTTATTAAATTAAATCATGTAATAAAAAATAAAATTAAATACATTAAATATATTTTATGGATTTAGTTTTTATATTTTGTCAATTAAAAGTATCGATTAAAAGTAAAAAAATAAAATAAAGCAATAAAATCATCAATGTACATTCAAAAATGTTATTTAAAAAGGCTATCAAATGTAAAATCAATGATAATTCAGATTATTATACAAAAAGCAATCTTGGGGAATTTAATTGCTTTAGAGGCCTGTAAATTGGAATCTTTCATTTTAAAAACTTAAACTATGAATATTTTTTTAATCACTTATAATGCCAAAAACAGTCATTGTGTAAAACATACTCAATTTTATATGTTGTTGTTGACTGAAGATGAAGAATATTGATATGGAATGAGTAATAATTATAGTTCTTGAAAGCGATCAGTATATTTTCTCCATTCTGATATATTTTGGGTGAAATGTATGCATTAGGCTATATATATATATATATATATATATATATATATATATATATATATATATATATATATATATATATATATATATATATATATATATATATAATTTTCATGCTAAAATAAAATATATACATTTTAGACAAAACTGGATTTTGCGTATTTATTCTGATATGTCCAACTCCAAAAAAAAAACACACATACGTGATATTCATAAATTTTAGTTAGTAGTATTATTTGTTATTGCGACATTAACAAAGCCAGTAAATAATATTTTGCAGTGTGTGGTGCAGTTTTTGTTTAGCACATTTCATTCAAAATAATCAATGCATATTAAACATGAAAAAAAGAGATAAGTTGCATTTGAAGGAGTAGTTCACCCAAAAAAATACATTTTAAACCTTTTTTTACTGATTTGGAGAAATTTAGCATCATATCATTGCTCACAAATGGATCGTTTGGACTGAGTGGATTGTGGATTATTAGGTGAAGTTGTTTGGACTCTCATTCTGATGGCACCCATTCACTGCAGAGGATCCATTGTTGATCAAGTTTTCCCAAATCTGTTATGAAAAACATGGCCTGAGGGTGAATAAATTCGACCGGCCTGAGGGTGAGTACGTTTTCAACAAAACCTAATTTTGGGTAAACTATCCCTTTAAAACGCACTGGTCTCATGCGCTCCCTCGGTTTGAACAGACATGGCGCTTCTGGCATCACCTTCGGTTTGGCAGAGTTGTGCCAGAGACATGTTTGAACAGATTGGGATGATTGACGCACTGAGAAATCGTCCTTCTGCAGTGTTCGCCGGTGGTGTCGTTCAGCGATCGCCGTGAATGACAGGCGGAGAGCCGCGCTTGCGATCGCATGACAGTACACCTGCTGTCTGCGGCCCAGCGTGAAGTCTTGCATCTCCTACCACTCGACGTCGTCGCTGTCGTGTGTTCCTCAGGGTTCCTGCGAAGAAGAGCCTCGAACGCGTACATTCGTTCGGTTTAGCAGGGCCCGGCGCGTCCAAAAAAGCAAACGAACAGACGCAAACTGAGGTCGCTCACAGGCTGAACTTTAGAGTCTGTTCAGTGTAAATGCTGGACTCTGACGTAAACCCGTGGTGAAAGCAAGGATGCATAAAACCATAATTTACATACATCTGCGACAGAAGCATTGCCCTTAGAAAGACTACCAGCGCTGTATACATAATTAAACTCTGAACTGGACCTATATACCGGGCCTAGAAAGGGTCAGTATCCTGTGGCGTGCATGTGTTGAATTCACTCACACTCATGAATAACCTTGCAGTGTTGGAGCTGACCTTTATAATGACATTTCTGCTGTCACACTAAATATTCTCTTATAGCGCCTCAGCATCTCCACTGGTCCTGTATGTCCTTCTGGTAGTGTAACATAAAATGTGATTTAAGATACTTAGATGTTCAATTGGATCAATTGACAGTCAGATAATGTCATGCAGTGCCTCCCACAGGACAGATTTGTCGTTGCAGTTAATGTCGTGTGGACCCAGAGCGACTGGGTTCATATGGGCCCAAAAACCTTGAGGAAAAAACAGAGCTTCCTGTGAACTATTATAAAAATTATTATAAATATTATACAACAGAGCTGGAAACCGTTAACCAAGCCTTCTATGTGTATACCTTATTCATCATATTTGTATATTGTGTCGTTTGGTCAAGTCAACAATCGAAAGCCGAAAAACAAGTTAATCAAATTTTGGACATTTTGGAGCTTGATTAATGTCCATATTAGAAACTCGTTAAATACGATACATTTAGCTATTGTATAAATTATTGTATAAATCATCTTTGTTTCCGGTTGAAGACACCATATTATGTCATAACATATTATATACTGTATAATTGTAGTTAGCATAACTATGAGGTTGAATCGCTGATCGCGGCTTTTACGAAACGCGTTTGGTTCTCATGGGTCTCCGTCAATGCGGAAGCGTGTCCATGCTGTGTTCGACACTCATTCAAACTAATGTAAGACTATGCGTTATCTGTCCTGTACTTGAAGTGCTTTTAAAACGGTCAGAAGATGTTGCGAAGAAGGACAAACGCACGAGAAGAGGCGGACAGTGTCAAATCTGATAGAAAAAAGGTGATGAACTAATTTATAAACTGGATATGTTTTACCAACAATACTGTACCATTGTAATACCTTTATCCTGGACCATAGCATTAATACGGTGTATTAATTTTGAAGAGCCCTGTGAATAAGAACATTTTAATTTTTATAAATACCCTCATCATCTGTATGACTGTCATAGTACATTCTAATGTTAATAATAGATAAATACATTAAATAAGAATACTGGATGAATTATTGAATAAATAAACAAATACGATTATTTATGATTAAATTAAAAAGGAATCATTTGAAATGTTCGCCAAATTAAATGTTGCTAAAGCTGTTGATATATTTTAATTTACAAAAGAAATGCAGAATCAATGTATTTAGTATAGAAATGATTAGTACTGTCAAACGATTAGTTTTTGTTTACATAATATAAGAGTGTGTACTGTGTATATTTATTATGTATATATAAACATGCATGCATGTATTATATATGCATAATAAATATATGATATAATAATATAAATATATGCACAAAAATATTTTAAATATACATTGTGTACATTTCATATTCATAATAAATATACACAGCACAAACACACATATATATAAATAAAAACCGTTATTTTGTAATTATAATGTATCATGTATTTATAACCCAACCACAGACATCGGAGGACTCTGGTGTTCCCGGTGTGCCTGTCTCGCAGAGGAGCTGCTGGACTGTTGTGTCCTTCTGGATGAAGGTTTTGCTGTTCATCATCTTCACTCCACCTTTCCTGAACTATGCCTCCCTGCAGAGAGAGGGACAGGTGCTGTCAGCCACAGGTGATCATCAGCTCTTCACGAAGACCTTAGGATCATGTGCAGTCCGGTAACTTTCAGCTCTTTTGTTTTAATATTTCTTTGATATGTAGGTGGTCAGCTAATCGATATCGGCCTCGGCCAAAAGATCCATCTGCTGTGCAAAGGACACGGACGACCTGTTGGTATGTTAAATTAATAGTTCAACCAAAAACCGAAAAGAGTCTGGTATTTATATTGTGGATTATGCAGTGAAAATATTTCATTTTTGTTTTAGTTGTTCTCGATGCTCCAGCAGGGATGTCTTCAGATGTTTGGCACTATGTGCAGGAGGGTCTCTCATTGTCAACAAAGGTTAGTTCAAACAAACCGCCGACAAACACGACTACTGCGCATTTGGAAGCTGGTATACATTTAAGTAATACATTTCATTTAGCTTCATGGATGAATATGTTTCTGTACATGCAGTGCACACTGTCATATTTTCCTATTTTTGACACTGGCACATAATGCAACAATGACAAGTTAAAGTAAACAGATTTTACTATTAGACCTACCCATCTCTGTGTTAAAGTGCCATAATTATGCTGTCATATTTAACCTCTGTAATTTGGCTCCAAACATCAGGTAAAACTTGGCATTTTGACCTCCTCTTAAAAAAAAGTGGATGTCATCATCCGCGACATTTAATATTTTGGCTTTCATAACTCCACACGTTTAAGTTTCTTCAGAAAAAATATTAGCAAAATCAAAAATCTGAGCCGAAGACCTCTAATTGAGTTAACCCAGCCCACCCATTAAACGACCCAGTTAATATTCAGTTATATTATTGATATAACTGCATCAAATGAGTTAAAAATGGACCTGATTTGAGTTAAATATTGACACTAAAGTTGACTGCTGAATCACAATACTATTGCCTTCTCAGAGCTGTTTTAGCTGAACTTTTTTTTTCTTTCTTATAAAGTATCCCATTATTATTTCAGAAACCACTGCAAATGATTGAAGGTTGTGATTGAATTGTCCAAATAGCCTAAATACATCTGAATCGGGAGAACAGACCTTTTTACAATCCTGTTTGATAGATTATATACAGTAAATAGTGATATTCATGAATATTACATCGCTAGATTTGACTGTAAACAGGTGATAGCGGACATATGACATAACTGCTGAAATGTCAAGGGAAATTATGCTCCGGTTGGTATACATTAATATC